>NC_139697.1:68555277-68667777 GCF_964188405.1 Protomyctophum parallelum
TGTCGTTGGTTTAATTTCTATGGTTTGCAAACCTGGGAGTGGGTTTTGCAGAATGGTGGGGTCATTTTTGTGATTTTCTACCAATGAAGAAGATGGATATCGCAAGAGAACGGAGAAATAAAGAGATCAGACTTCATGCACTGACGATAGTCCCTGTGACTTTAACCTCTACCTTTACTTGGATCTTCACTGAGGTGTGAAATCAAGGCTCATAGTTTCATCTCTTTATTTCCGTTTCCGAGTCCCTTCCCTGTTCTTTTTTTGCCCTTTTTTTTCTTTGACTGCCACTGAGAGAAAGACAAACTGAGGACATAGTTTCCAAGGCACAGCTCGCCCTTCGCTGACCACGAAGACGGATAGCAACCAGACTATACTGTATATATATACTGTGTATTATTGTAACTGTTGAAGAGGACGGTTTGGTAAGAGGGTTTCACCGGTGCCTGCATGGAGTTCTGGGCCTCTTCTCTTATACTGTCAGGTTGAAGTACAGTAACATGCACAACAAACAGCTCCGGGTGGTGTACACAATGGACTCAAACCCTCAAAACACTGTGGACAGCACTCTGCTTAAACCCTAGAGAGAAAGGTGGGTTGGTTGCGTCTGAGCACGAAAACAGCATGGTTGTTTTTCACGCAACCTAACACACACTCAAACACACGCACATATTAGCTGTATATATGGGGATTTCGGGTGTGCCAGTACAGTACAGTGACAGACAGTACAGTACAGTACTGTAAATTAGAGGGAGGACCCCCACATGTTAACTCTGTCATTTCTCTGGAAATTATACCCATTTGCAATGGCTGAATGCAGATGTAGATTTGTTCCCTGAATGCTTCTGAGAAGATTGTTCATTATTCCCCCCGAGATGATTTTGTCCTCTGGTTTGACGGTATAGTTCTCTAAATGAAGGAAGCTATATGGTGTATAGTCTACTCTAGAGTAGCCTGGAACTCGCCTATGCTTTCTATGGTATAGGCAGCTCCCGGCAGGATCCGCCGGGAGAAATTGTGCGCAGCTGCGCGACATGAGACTAATTAGAGCGACAGAGAGAGAGGAGTGTGTGTGTGTGTGTGTGTGTGCATGTGTGCGTCAATTTAACAAAGGTGCAGACGATCAGATATCAGCAGAGAGTGATCGACGTTTGCACTACTCTATGCCGAATTGAAGTGGACTCTGTCCCAGACTTTTTTTCTCTCCCTGGAAATAAAAACGTCTGGGTTTCCGAGGCTAAGTCTAGAGATGCTCTCCCTGCAGTGTCAATAAAATAAGAGGACAATGGAAGAGAGGGAAGACGCGTCTGTCCGGCACGTGCGTGGAAGAGGAGGAGGGGAGAAAAAAATATACTCTCCTGCAAAGTGCATCCTTCTTTCTCATTCACCTCCTGCCCTGCCCTCTCCACCCCTCCCCTCTGTTTCTTTTGGCTCCCTCTCCATCTCTGCTCTTTGTCCCGGGGAACGTACCAACCAGAGAGCGGTAGAGGAGAAGAGGAGAGAGAGAGAGAGAGAGGGGGGAGGGGTGAGCTAGTATGTCTGTGAGTGGAAAAGGGGAAGGGAAAAAAAAGAGAGAATAGCATGTGGCGAAGAGACTGAGAAAAGCATACGGTTGGGGAGGTTCAGGAAACAGAGGATCAGGAACATAGATCTTTTTTTCCCTCCCCCTCTCTCTATCTACCATTCCCCGCGTTGCTTTGATTCTGCAAACTATTGGGCATTAGGAAAGTTGTATTCAGGCACAGCCAGGCCACCCGGAAAAGGCAGACAGACATTTAAAAAAAGGGACAAATATGAGACCACACAACTGTGGCATAGGAGAGAGGACAAAATGGAGGGGGTGACCATCGCCGTCCCGTCTAGGAATCCTTCAAACCACCACCTTTTATCTTCCACTTCCACCAGCAGCTCAGAGGCTGACGTCGCCACAGCGTCCCTCCTCTCTCCGAGGAGTCCCACAGAGGGAGGACTTTGCGCTGTGCATGAGGAGGAGCAGAGAGCTGCCGTTGTCTGTGTTGTTCTCGTCCTGCCGAGTGGAATCGCACCGCCGCTGTGGACCAGCGGAGGAGCAGGAGGAGGAGTGTGCGGCGGCCGGTCGGGGCGTGCAGCGTGCCCACACACACTCTCCTCAAACACACCCACATGCTGAGAGAGAGACAGCGGCTCAGCCAGGGGGGGCAGGTGGCACAGGGTCGTGGCTCTTCGGCGTTCAGCTCCATGGCATGAAAGAAAGGGAGTCAGCTGTAGGAACTGTCCCGGGGGAGCAGTAGGAACTGTACCGGGAGCTATAGGAACTGTACCGGGAGCTATAGGAACTGTACTGGGAGCTGTAGGAACTGTACCGGGAGCTATAGGAACTGTACCGGGAGCTGTAGGAACTGTACCGGGAGCTATAGGAACTGTACCGGGAGCTATAGGAACTGTACTGGGAGCTGTAGGAACTGTACCGGGAGCTATAGGAACTGTACCGGGAGCTGTAGGAACTGTACCGGGAGCTATAGGAACTGTACCGGGAGCTGTAGGAACTGTACTGGGAGCTGTAGGAACTGTACCGGGAGCTGTAGGAACTGTACCGGGAGCTGTAGGAACTGTACCGGGAGCTGTAGGAACTGTACTGGGAGCTGTAGGAACTGTACCGGGAGCTGTAGGAACTGTACCGGGAGTAAGAAGCAGAGACAGGAATTGGCTACTGTGAGTACAACGTGTACACAACAAAAACAAAAGAAAAACAGAGTTAATTTAACACAGAGAGTGAACAAATGGATCCAAATGGACACTCTACAAGGGTAGACTTGGATACATTTGTACACCCTCAGAGTTACAAATTAACTGGATATTGACACTACTTTACTGTCTTTCTATCTCTCATCTTGTCATTCTGTCTCCTTTTGGTATCCCCATGTCTCCTAGTTGCCACGCTGCCCGTCTGCATAGGGGTCAGAGGATGCTTTCAGCCTTGTGCCCGTGCGTCTCTCCAGAGCCCGTTAAAATGCTTGCAGTGAAATATGGCTGTCACAGCTCATTTGCATATATAGAGGGATAGCACAAATTGGCTGCTGACTGTGTAGTTTGGGCATCCTATAGACTATAGACAAACGTCATAAACCAAATTGTAATAATTGTGCCAACATGTCATTAAATGTATGTTAATAAAGCCCAAGCTGAAGTATAATGAAATTCTGAACCTGATGGATGAACAAAAAACAAGACGTGTGAAAGTTATTGTCCATTGAAACCCGTTTTGAAGGGCTACCTTTGTTTACTTAACCAATTCTGGACGGGAACCCCTTTTGGTGTTTAAAGCATTGTGTTATGCTTTAGCTATTGAAAAATAGCAGATCTACAAGCTCATAGCATAGTTCAAAAATCTTGAACATGTGCCGCAAATCTTTGAATATATATTCTTTCAGGTTCACGTTTTTAACTCAAATCTTTGATTCTGGGGGGGGGGGGGGTTCCCTGGAACACCATGTTTTCAGATGGAGGGTCGGCGGCCAATTGTATCTATTTTTGGGGGTCCTTGACATGAAATAGTTTGAGAACGACTGACATAGAAACATAGGACTATAAGGCGCACCTGAATATAAGACGCATAAATCCCAAATATGTATACAAGCCGCACCGGACTATAAGCCGCAGGTGGCCCCCTAGTGGCCGTTTCGTTAGCTCAGAGCCTTAGATGGCTCTGCGTTAGCTGTAAAAATCCATAGATAAGCCGCACCGTTGTATAGGCCGCAGGGTTCAAATCATGGGTAAAAAGTCGCGGCTTATAGTCCGGAAATTACGGTATTTGCATTTGCACAGCTTTGTAAAAAAAATGGAAAGCACGTGTGTGTGTGTGTGTGTGTGTGTGTGTGTGTGTGTGTGTGTGTGTGGTGTGCCAACAGGTTCAGACTGATGACACACATTCAGCGAGCCTCATCCATCCAGGAATGCATGCAAAGGTCACCTCCATAGGCTGCGAACACCACGTAAAAGTGTCTTCAGAGACACATGCATCACTTCCTTAATGGTTCATGTGTTCCCACGTGTGATGCAGTATGGGACAAATTCACAGAAAGTGCTCTCTTTTTTTTTTTGCACAAACAAAATAAATTCACTCTTGGTGGTATAAATCACATCCCAGTTCACCTCTGGTGGCACTGGACGTCAGCTTGCCAGTGGGCAGTTGAATGCCCATATATGTATATATATATATATATATATATATATATATATATATATATATATATATATATATATATATATATATATATATGCCGAACTTGATGTAATGGCTAATAGCCCGGGTATGCTTTTATTTTATTTCAGTATAGTGGGAGAATCATACATTTCCAGAGATATACTGTTCTTGGGTTGACTGCATGTTCACTCAACAAACAAACTGCACTTTCTGACAGAGTGCCTCCAAAGTATAGCATCACTGATATTGTGACCTTATACGTATACATAAAAGTCTGGGATACTTTAACCCATTTTGGGGCGGGAACCCCTTTTGGTGTTTTAAACATTATGTTATACTTTATCTATTGAAAAATAGCAGATCTACAAGCTTATAGCGCGGCACCGAGTGCCGCGCTATGAACTTGTAGGTCTGCTATTTTTGAAAAATCGGGGAAAATGTGCCTCAGATCTTTGAATATGTATTCTTTCAGAGTTTCAGTTTTTTAACTCAAATCTTTGCTTCTGGAGGGTCCCTGGAACAACATATTTTCAGATGGGGGTCCGCGGCATATTACATATAATTTTTGGGGTCCTTGACATGAAATATTGAGAACCACTGAATAACATATTCATATAATAAACATTCATATAATAAACATTTTAAAAAGAATTTTTTTTAATTTCGACGTCGGGCCTAAACGGGTTAAGGATCAATTTCAACTGTTGGCTGAAAGTAATCAGATGGGCTTTTTGCTAACATCCATCGTAATCTCCTTATGTGTTTCTGAACCATTCCATCCTTTACAAAAAAAACCCCTTCATGGCTAGATCTGGTGTTGTGTATAGGCCTAAGTAATGTGTACTGTAGACATAATGCTGCAGCGTTGGAACACATACAGTGTGCATTACTGTATTGCTCCTAAATCACAGGTTGTCATTGATTGGCGCGGCTTTCCAATTCCATGCCTTCAGAAGAGAGCAGAACCCTCCGAAAACCCTTGCATTGAAATAGGAGAAAGCATTACTCTGCTTGACTATCTGCCTGTTTGGCATTGGATTTCAGGTGCTATGCTTTTTCATTGTCCTGGTTGGTTTTGCTGAGAGAGAATATTGTTCTTGGGGTTTTTTGGTGTGTGTGTGTGTGTGTTTGTTTCTCTAGCCTAGCGGAATGTTGGAAGTGCTGAACCTAGTTGCTTATACTGCAGATACAGTAATTACCAGATTGGAGGGAAGTATTGTTTTCTCTTCCATTTACAGTAGTTTGTGTCTTGGGGAGAGACACACAGTCACACACACACACACACACGGTACACACCACCACAGACAGCGATTTCCACAGTGGCCCCTCTTCACCCCCACCCCCACCCCTCTATTAACGGCTCTCTTTAAATCAAGGCAACTTTAATGGGAACAAAAACACTTCCATGTGTGCTTCTCCTCTCCTCTCCCTGCCTGGCCCCATGTCAATGTTTAGACAATGTCTGTTTGGTGGGCCCTCCTATAGCACTTTAATACCATCAGTCTCGCTTTTTATGGGGTTTTTTTGTCTCGGGAGAGCGGGAGAGTTTCTTTTCTCTGATTTGCATGTCACGATGACACAAGTGAAAACACACCGAAGGATTTAGAATATTACAACGTTACCCCTTGTTCTCTCTGGATCAAGAGCCTGTTATCCGTCCATTTGTATTTGTCTTTATATAGAGACTTGATCACTCCTTACAGGCTCGATAACTCTGGCCTGTCTTGAGGAATACATATTAACTATATATAATACATATATAGTCTCATGGGGCTGGTAAAGTGGCTCAATGAAATGGAACGTGATGGCACCAATCGCTCTCTTATACTCTCTTCCTTTCATTAATTGCATGATAATAACCTTTCAAATGAGAGAAGCATATATATATATATTCATGACATCTGAAAATAACGTCATGTCAAATGTAGGTCACAGAGAAGATTGTGTGCACATCTCTCTCAATGCCTATATATTCAGGGCCAGGTGCCAGGCAAACATCAAGGAAGACCAAGAACAGTTTGTAGAGAGCTCCGAGACTTACTTTATTTTAAGCTGTATGAAATACTTGCCATTCATTAATATAGTGGTTGCAACTGTATTAATTGATTGCCCGAGTCCCGTGGTGGGAGTTCTGCTCTGGTTTTGGTGAAATATTAAGTAGTTCCGGTCATTTTGTGGTGGGCACAGGGGGGCCACGAATTAAAAGTAAATTAATCCACAAAACTAACGTTATTTGTATTGTTGACCTATTTCAAAAATATTAGTGCAGCTTTCGTTCATTTTTTACCCCTCTATCACACGGAACTATGCTTTTTGTGTCCATATCACTACGCCAAAGAAATAGTTCCATGTGATAGAGGGGTCAAAGTTGAACAAAAGTTGCGCTAATATTTTAGAAATAGGTCAACAATTACTTTTACTGCGTGGCCCCAGTGCCCCCCACAAAATGACCGGAACTACTTAATATTGACCAAAACCAGAGCAGAACTCCCACCACGGGACTCGGACAATCAATTAATACAGTTGCAACCACCACTATATTAATGGCAAGTATTTCATACAGCTTAGTTTAAAAAATCTGAACTATCCCTTTAACCCATTTTGGGCGGGAACCCCTTTTGGTGTTAGCATTATGTAATGCTTTAGCTATTGAAAAATAGCAGATCTACAAGCTACGAGCTTAACACGCCGCCTAACACACACGCACATATTAACTGTA
Organism: Protomyctophum parallelum; assembly: GCF_964188405.1. Lineage (NCBI taxonomy): Eukaryota > Metazoa > Chordata > Actinopteri > Myctophiformes > Myctophidae > Protomyctophum > Protomyctophum parallelum. Next base: position 68,562,177 of record NC_139697.1, read on the forward strand.
TATATGATGATTTTGGGTGTGACGGTATACAGTACAGTGACAGTACAGTAGAGGGACCCCCTGTGGACCCCCACACGGTAAATCTTGGAACCGGCCCGGCCCCCATGGCATGTTCCTGGGGGGGGTCTGGTTGTTCCGGGGACCGCCACACAGAGTTGCACCACTCCGTTCACACGGGTGGGATTTCACTCATAGTTTGGGTTCTCTTGTGTTCCTACTAATGAAAGAATGTGGATTTGACGAGCCATTTTTTGTGGCCTGGCTATTTAGGAAATGATGTAATCCAACAAGCTGCTTTGATTAGCCTTCATATCATTCATACTGTAGTGGTACGTCAACTCATTTTAATCAGCCCCTTCTTAATGTCTCCGCACCGGTGTTGTTTTTGGCAGCACATTTTGATTTTAGTTTTAGTCATAGTCTCTTGAATAGTTTTCATTTAGTTTTAGTCACATTTTAGTCACCTGGAATGTCTTAGTGTTAGTCTAGTTTTAGTTGACTAAATATCACAGGATTTTAGTCGACTAAATCTGCAGTTGATTTAGTCGACTAAAATGTATTTTGGCGGGCCTTGATGCCGTCGTAATGACTGTTTTTACACTTGCTGAAAATAGCCGATCTACAAGCTCGCAGCGCGACGCGTTGTAGATCGGCTATTTTCACTTTCAGTAGCTGTTCTTGCCCAGTGTACAATCAACCCATTATTTTCCAAGTTATTTTGTACTAGTCCTTATCCATTCTGAATATATGCAAATGATGTCCGCCAGTGTAGGCTACAGACATTTTTCGGTGCTTTTAATAGATAGATTGAAGAGGAACTTTTAGCCTACGGGTGGCACTAGCGGAAAGTCATCACAACCAAAGTGTCAGACTGACAGAACATTTCCCTCCTGCCACTAGTCTCACGTAGCCAGATAACTTTTCCACAATCTCCGAAATGCTATATAACAGTAACTCCTTGAGGGAGTTCCAGGGGGTATCCAGCTAAATGATAGTTTGGAACCAAATCGACCCTTATGGGTCTGTAACTCTGAGAGTGTACAAATGGTTCCATTTGTACACTCTCAGAGTTAAATTAATAACATTGATTTTACAATATAAATTGGGGGTCCCAGAGATAGAAATGCCATTAAATGGGGGTCCGTAGCCTAAAGCATGTAAAACTGGGGGTCCTTGAAATTAAACTGGTTGAGAATCACCGCTAGAGCCGTAAAAACTTCTCTTATGGGGGTCCCTGGCATATCTTTTCAAATGGGGGTCCGCGGGCTGATTAGTGTCAATTTGGGGGTCGTTGACATGAAAAAGTTTGGGAACCACTGCTATATAGAGTCTGGAAGTACACCTCCCGAAATCTGAGTAAGGAAGCTGCCATTTCCGTTCCCAAAATATATATTTTGAAATATGTTTAGAGCTTCTTCTTTTTTTCCCTTTCCTGCTAAGCAGCAGGCTATATATGCTTAGAGGATTTATTGCGAATGCTGTGAGCACTAACTATGATACCCTGCAGATCATGTCTGTCTGTCTGTGTGTCCGTTTGTCTGTCCCGCTGTGACACCACCCGCCCGCCACCAGAGGGCGCAGCTGTAGCACACACACACACACACACACACACACACACACACACACACACACACACACACACACACACACAGTACTAAAAAGAAAAAAAAAGTACGTAATTTATTCTAATTGTTGTTATTGCAATTTACGAGCTGCGTTCGCTTCACGCGTTTGCGCATCTTACTTGTATTTATATTAGGAGAAATGTGCGCGACTGAAAAGATGAAACGGAGGTGGGGGAGGAGGCTCTACTTCCGCTTTATAGTTTACTCATGATAGAGTAACTTCCGTTGCTCCAGACTGTATGACGGAAGCATTTGGAAATTGCGAGAGGCAACACAGTGGCAACGCGAGACTATCCTGCCACTGGCAGGGCTATATATATATACAGTATATAAAACGGCTAGGAACATGCCTTTATAGAATGTATCCTAATAGCCTTCTCTTCGACCCCATTTCAGTGCTTATAGTCTACGTCTGAGTAGCCTCGGCCCCAGGCTCGCTTATCTGCGAAAAGAAAAGCCTGGTCACAACGTAAGGCAAGAGAAGCTATCGGCGGATGTATCCTCCGGAACATCCGTCAGATGTATTTCCCCCAGGATACGATATTTCCCCGACCAATCACAACACTTGTGTCATTCGCGGAGAATGTAAACTGATTTGTAAAAGCATCAGCGTCATTTCCTTGGGCGATACTTCCGCTAAAATCCCGCAACTTCCGCATAAACAAATGATAGTCTTTACAGCGTATAGGTCTTGCCCAGGGTGACGTCTGAGCATAGACATGGTAACGCCCCGCCTGCCTCTGATTGGCCTACCGACACTGCCCCGTCTTGCCCCCAGGGTCTCACCAGACTCCGTGGTGGGAAATAATACAAGTACAAGAGAATGGCAGCTTGGTGGTTAGTGTTGATTATCGTGTATTAATCTAATTATGGTAAACTAATACTATTATACTAAAAAAAGATAAAGATCAAGGGAAGAAAGACCTTTTTACAGTACAATAATGTTTCAAGTTTACACTGTATACAGTTAACAGTTAAACAAAAATATATTAGTTTTCCTCTTCTACAAAACATAAAAGTTACTGCCGCGCGTGCCAAGCTGTCATTCTCTTGTATTATATATCGTACTTGTATTATTTATTTATTTCCCACCACGGAGTATAACCTCGCGCGGCAGACTATCCAGCATGCATCTTCCACCTCGGGAGGAAAGGCTGGTAAGGGCCGGCAGTGTCGGTATAGGCCAATCAGAGGCAGGCGGCGGGGCGTTACCATGTCTATGCTCGGACGTAGAATAGATGTATACGCTTTCTTGGACATCCATGTCCAAGAACTCCTTGCTGGTCTACTGGGGACCAGGGAAAGATGGCCGCCTGCTGTGCCATATAGTTCCCGGCCTCCTTCACCCTCTTCTCATTCATTATTCCATTGAAATGTGGTCAGTTAGTAAGCTTCCACTGGGAACAGTACATCTGCCTCCTATTTGTTGTTATGTACCTACATGGTGATTATATATTCTCTCTCTCTCTCTCTCTCTCTCTCTCTCTCTCTCTCTCTCTCTCCTACAGTTGTCCCTCGGGGATGAGCAGAATGAAGTGACCCGAAATGGCTATGAGTCCAAGGAGCTGGTGTACTTGGTCCAGATCTACTGCCAGGTAAGACCCATGAATCACCTGTGTCCCAAAGTCATTCTTAAATCAGTCATGCAGAGATGCATGCCTACAAAAACACACACACACACGTGTGACCTCTTCCATTAATAGCACCTTATAGCCTTCCATTCACCTGGATGAACATGACCTTCCATCCACCTGGATGAACGTGGCCGGCCGGTCTACGGAAATCGGTGGATGTCCCTTTTCGGGGTGGACATGGGTTTTGAAACGTGTAATGTAGAGTGACTGGGTGATCGGTACATTGTCTGTCTGATGACGTTGCCCTGTAGGTATCGGTATTGTGTGTCATCATTGTTACCCTCAGTGTTGGTGTCGAAGTGTCCTTGAGCATGAAGACTCTGAACCCCTAATTGCTCCTGATGTGCAGGTTGGTGCCTTGCATGGTTTCCTCTGTAAAGTGCCTTGGATAAAGGCGCTATATAAATGCACCACCATTCCTTTGGCACGGTTACGACCCAGCAGTTTGAATTCCTTCATTTTTTTTACTTCTTTTTTTTAATTGTCAAAATGCATTTCCTTTTGTTGACAGGATTTCTTAGTGAACAGAAGGTATTTTTGCAACAAAAGAGTAGGAACATACTCATACTGTAGGCCTACCCATGCACTCACTCACACAAATATGTCAAGAATCAAGCTCCTCATGGTCTTCAAACTCATTCCAATCCGGTCTCACGCATTTTCCCCCTATGCTGTAGATCATATTCCATTTCCATGACCTTGTCCATGCCAGAAAGAAGCATGTGGCTCAACTCTTGGAAATTCCAACTCTGTGCAGCCATTGGAAAAGGAGGAGAGCTAAATCCGCAGCCATATTCCATAAAAAGCTGGCAAAGAGCTGGCCTTGATACTTAAACTTAAGCGTAAAACAGAAAGTATAACACAGCAACTGCAGCCACAGCTAGTGATTCACTTCTACAGACCCAGATTGATGAAAAAGGTACGGTGGAAGCACCATCTAAAAGTGGGACAGAATGCCCCCCCCCCCGCCCTCCACACACACACAAACACACACACACACACACACACACCCAGAGGTGGGTCTCCCAGTCAATGCTGCTTACAACTGCACTAGAGAATGGGTTGAGTGGTGCACTGCAGTCTCAGTCGCTCATGAACGGAGCACAAACGGATCTTTCTAGGCCAAATCAAAGCACGTTGGAGTGTCTTTTTTTTTATTATGCTGTGTGTTTTTATGTTGTTTTTTTTGCTTGTTTTCCTTTTTTTTTTTTTACTGCTGAATCTGGGCTTTTGAGGTTTTGGAAAGCCTGTGTTGCCTGTGATGAAAACTAAGAAAGCAAGGAAGGGGACGCATTTTCTGCAAAGCCGAGTTTGCGTTTAATGTGGCGGACATGGTTTGCAACTTTCTTCTACAATGATTGTACAAGCACATTGTAGTGCTTTGATATGAGGAAGAAATGTCTTCATGTTCACGTCCATGGGAGCCTTGAACATTTTGGTGGGTGAACAGCGGCATTTGAAGGATGACTGTTATTGTGCAGATTTATTGGGGCAAAAAAAACCCGAGGAGACGACTCTGACTCTGCAAGGTGAGACTTTTAAATAGAAAACACAAAACAGGAGACGGAGACAGGAGACAGGAGACCCACAACAGGGGAAGACACATGTAGGGTTCAGTGGAGCCATATTTATATATACAGACAGAGGCTTGGAGATGCTTTCCGTTGGTTATGTGCGAAGTTCACAAACAAACATCCTCTGGGACTCTGGTTCTTGACCCTTTGCCAGATTGTGCTACAACTCCAGCAAGAGCACCACACCGCGGTTTGGTTTTGCTCAAGAACTATATGTGCTATTATGGATACAATTTAACAAATTTTGACCCTGAGATCAGAATCTAAAAATGTCTTCTTACATCCTGACACTTTTCTGAAAAAGCTACGTTTCTATGTCGGTCGTTCTTCGGTTTTTCAAAAAATAGCAGACCTACAAGCTCGTCGCTATGAGCTTGTAGATCTGCTATTTTTCAATAGCTAAAGCATAAAACATAATGCTAACACCGAAAGGGGTTCCCGCCCCAAAATGGGTTAAAGAGATAATTTTAGATGCCAAAAATAGAAATATGGCGGAGGAGGAAGCATGCCTCTGGTATATTATAGTGTATCACCATTAACAAAACTGAAAGTGGGAAACAAAGTTATGTTTTATTAGGTTATGCAGTCAGTTTTAGAAACTTAAGATGTTTTTGATGCCTGCCCCCAAAAGCTTGATGAACAAAGGATAATAACTCTGTGGTTGAGGTGGAAACTTCACTAAGTACTGTATATGTTCTATTGTTACAAAACATGATTGGTGGTCTGTGGATGTACTGTACAGTACAGTACACAACGGACCATTTAGAGGCCTTAGAAGAGGGTCTGTGTCAAAATATGTTTGTTTGTTTGTTTGTACGGGGATGATCTCTGGAGTCTGGACCGCTTGACTGTTAAGCCATTCTGGAGGGGGAACCCCTTTTGGTGTTAGCATTATGTTATGCTTTAGCTATCGAAAAATAGCAGATCTACAAGCTTATAGCGCGCCACCGAGTGGCGCGCTACGAGCTTGTAGGTCTGCTATTTTTGAAAAATCGAAGAACGACCGACATAGAAACATAGCTTTTTCAGAAAACTGTCAGGATGTAGAAGACATTTTCTTAGAATCTGTACATTTCTGATACATTTCTTGTGCACGCGTCCAGTAGGTCAAGGAAGTGTAGATTTAGTTTTAGTTTACGGTAGCTTTAATTTTTTTAGAACGGCAGTCATTGGCATTCGGGATTGGGCTGAAACCTTCCCCAAAACATGGAGACATGTCATACGGTAGATATAGGTCATTGATGACTGACGTCATGGTCAAATGGCTTGTTGACCCTGGCTTATACTGTACACCCACAAGAGGGTGGAAGAAATGTCTCACTTTTGCGACTTTTCAAAAGAACCATCTTTCTTTGTTTTGACTTGTTGAAAAGCTGATGGTTACATAGCGTTTTCGTTGTGCCATGCCAACTTTCTTACTTTGAATAAATGTATTGGATTAGTTAGTTAGTTAGTTAGTTAGTTAGTAGATGAAGTTATTAAGTTAATTTAAAAGCTGCTCTGCTATGAACCATAGTAAGATGCTCTCTCTCTCTCTCTCTCTCTCTCTCTCTCTCTCTCTCTCTCTCTCTCTCTCTCTCTCTCTCTCTCTCTCTCTCTCTATATATATATATATATATATATATATATATATATATATATATATCTGTCTCTCTCTCTCTCTATATATATCGCTCTCTCTTCTCCTTTTGATGTTTTCCCCTCGCTGACTCAATCGCGCGCACACACACACACACACACACACACACACACACACACAGATAATTAGGTTTCCTGCTTCCAGTGTAGAGGCCTACAGACAGATACCACTGCATGAAATGTCATTATTAATAATAATTCCATTAATGCATTCCATTATCCTCCAAACACTAGACCACATTCAGAAAATTAATCATTCTAAACGTGGGCCGATCGTGAGCAAGTCCACCCGTGTGTCAGCTGTAGGTAATTGGATTAGATTGGTGGAGAATTATTCATCTTTCAGTTTCAGAGATTAATAAACCATGAAGAATGTCAATTTTAATTATGGGAGCACGACATCTGCCCTGGACATTTCTCTCCTTTTTTTGTCTCCTGGCTTTCCTTCTATTTTATATAATTGTCACCACTTGTAGCATACATGGCTTTCAACGAGTCACGGTGTCGCTCACTGAACATAATTGTTTAATAAAATAATAATAATTAATAATAATTAAACAAGTGACACCATCATGCAACAGAAAATAAATTGCGCTTAAGAAAACCTTACCACACTGATTTTGGCGTTCTTAGGTCAGCCAGTCATTAACAATCACGAATAGGCCAATATATCTCAGTGGCGGAAAGATAACTGGATATGGAAAATGGATTTTGAGGAATTACAGTAAGTCTAAAAGCAAGAGTGACAATTTGACTCACACGTAAAATTAAACATAACGTATGCTCCTTTAACCATTTCATCCCCAGCATCCTTATTGTAGGGAATACTAACCAAGTGTGAAGCGTTGTGAGCTTGTCGATCTGCTAAAATCAACCGATAATCACCTGCAATGGAGCCAGCAGGCTGGCCCGAGCATACTGGCGATGTTGGTCGCGTTGTCCGACTATTACTAACACTAACCTAGCATCGGTCCCAGCCTTAACTCACCTGCGAAGCGAAAAGCCTGGTCAGAGAGAAAAAGCCTAATGCAGAGAGAAAAGCCTGGTCACAACCTAAGGCAGAGAGAAAAGCCTGGTCACAACCTAAGACAGAGAGAAAAGCCTGGTCACAACCTAAGACAGAGAGAAAAGCCTGGTCACAACCTAAGGCAGAGAGAAAAGCCTGGTCACAACCTAAGACAGAGAGAAAAGCCTGGTCACAACCTAAGGCAGAGAGAAAAGCCTGGTCACAGCCTAAGACAGAGAGAAAAGCCTGGTCACAGCCTAAGGCAGAGAGAAAAGCCTGGTCACAGCCTAAGGCAGAGAGAAAAGCCTGGTCACAGCCTAAGGCAGAGAGAAAAGCCTGGTCACAGCCTAAGGCAGAGAGAAAAGCCTGGTCACAACCTAAGGCAGAGAGAAAAGCCTGGTCACAACCTAAGACAGAGAGAAAAGCCTGGTCACAACCTAAGGCAGAGAGAAAAGCCTGGTCACAGCCTAAGACAGAGAGAAAAGCCTGGTCACAGCCTAAGGCAGAGAGAAAAGCCTGGTCACAACCTAAGGCAGAGAGAGAAGCCTGGTCACTGAGACAGAGAGAAAAGCCTGGTCACAGCCTAGGGCAGAGAGAAAAGCCTGGTCACAACCTAAGACAGAGAGAAAAGCCTGGTACCTAAGAAAAGCCTGGTCACAACCTAAGGCAGAGAGAAAAGCCTGGTCACAGCCTAAGACAGAGAGAAAAGCCTGGTCACAGCCTAAGGCAGAGAGAAAAGCCTGGTCACAACCTAAGGCAGAGAGAGAAGCCTGGTCACTGAGACAGAGAGAAAAGCCTGGTACCTAAGGCAGAGAGAAAAGCCTGGTACCTAAGGCAGAGAGAAAAGCCTGGTCACAACCTAAGACAGAGAGAAAAGCCTGGTACCTAAGGCAGAGAGAAAAGCCTGGTACCTAAGGCAGAGAGAAAAGCCTGGTCACAACCTAAGACAGAGAGAAAAGCCTGGTCACAACCTAATGCAGAGAGTGCATAGGCAGAAATGTCGAGCCGGAACATCCGTCAGACGTATTTCCCCCGGATACGGTATTTTTCGACCAATCACAACACTTGTTTCATGAATACATGGAGAATGTAAACAGATTTGTAGGGGTCGATTTAGGACTTCTATTTTACTTACTTCTATATTACTAATCTAATTACAGTATTATGATCTGGGGGCGTGTAGTATGTCATATTGCAATTTTGGGCATGTTAAGAAGCGCTTTTGACACCCCGCGGAGTGCGCAAAACGGCCTTGAATTAGTCATGGGTGTGTTTAAGGCGTGTTTGAGACGTACCCAATCAACATGTCCGTACTATTCTCTTTACCAGTCAGCTGATGTCACATACGGAATGCGCACTTTGGGGATCGTGGTATGACATTTCTTCAGGCTGGCACCATAGAAGACATGACATGCCTTTGTCTCATTTGGGTTAATTATTCCTATTGCACTGCATGCTGTCACCTTTATGCCTCAAAAGAACAGACCCACCTTTCAGATCGGAATGGAATTGCGAGTAGATAGCAGCATATTGGCAAATTGGCAAATTGGAATTAATTAATTCGATAACGATAGAACCATGTACCATACAGCGAATGAAAGCAAGATTCCTAAGGAATATGGAGATTTTTACATTTAATAAAACGGTTGAGAAATGAGAGAACCATGAGTGTTTATAGGCTAATATCAACGTTTTTTTATGAAAGACCAAACGGGCTGTGAACTTGAAGAGCTCAATCACCATCCCGACACGGAAGAAATATAGCCTAGTGCATGCATGTATATGCACTGTTGCACTTGCACACAGTAGCCTACACACGCTCTTTATTTGTTTCTATTGAAAAACACCAGTAAAATAACGTTTATTATATTTTATTTCATTCAAGTCATGACGAAGGAATGAGTTGAATGCGTGCTGCGTAATGCTGTGGCCCCGATGGTATGGTCTTCGCTGAGTTCGCTCGTAGCATTTTATTGAAGAAGACTTGAATCGGGTGTGATACAGCATATGAAAGCACATTTCCCACGGATTATGGAGATGTTTTTATTTATTTTTAAGGTTGAGAAATGAAAGAATTATGGCCGTTTCTAATCTCAACATTTTTTTAAAAAAGACGCAAAACTGCCATGTCTCATAGAAACAAGTAAATAGGTCTATAAAAATAAGCGCATATAACAGGGGTCTGTAACCTATTTTAAATGAAGTGCCATGTTTTTATTTTCTAAATAGTGAGTCTGCCATATCCAGATTAATTTGAATGACACCACATTCAAATAAAAAAACATTTTGATTGTCCACAAATATAAAGTTCTTCCTTCTTTTTAAATATGTTCTTGCACATTGTTATAATGATCATTATATATCCCCCTGCAGTCAGAGTTCATAGTTTTAATGAATGAATGTGATGCATTGTGAGCTGGTATAGATCTGCTATTTTCAAAAGTAATCTTTTTATTTAATTTTTGGATTAGCTGTCCTTAGTTGGGCAAATGCATTCATCTGGGGATCCTTGACATGGGAATGTGCTGTGTGAGGATCACTGGTTTAAACAACATTAGGAGAAAAGCCCAAATAACCACTTTAGAAACAAGAAAAACAACCACACAGAAAGCAACTTTACAGAAAAATAAGCCGCTTATAATAAACAGACATGGCAACACTCTACCAGCTTCCCAGAGCCGCTCAAGTGTCAAATCAAACAGTGCTTTTTGCGTTTATGAGGTGGTCAGACCCACGTCTAATCGTTATGCGCTGAGTGTCTTTAGGTCAAGGGGCTTAATAGCAAATTGCGCAAAGCGAAAATAATTAACATATGGACACTCCCACAATGCTAAAATATTCAGGACCGCGGTAAGCCATAATGTGTGTGCGTTCAACACGGGTCAGTGCGTTCAACACGGGCCGATATGCCTTTCATAATACGAATGTGCGCAGAGCGAGGCCAATTTATGTATTTCCATTGGTAAAACGCACCTTCAAAATCTACCCAGTAGTGTCAAGTGTCAACGCTCCAGGGCGAGCCTGCTGGCTTGATTGCAATGGAGTGCTAACAATAAGTAACCTACTGGTGATTATTGCTTGATAGAATTCAAAGCATGTGCAAAAACACACTGAGGCACTCCCGTCAACCATATGGGGTGTTAGCTATTGAAAAATAGCAGATCTACAAGCCCTCGTGGCGCGCTACGAGCTTGTAGGTCTGCTATTTTTTGAAAAATCGAAGAACCACTGACATAGAAAAATAGCTTTTTCAGAAAACTGTCAGGATGTAGAAGACACTTTTAGAATCTGATCTCAGGTCAAAATGGGTTTAAGTGGGTAAGTGTTCTCCGTGGCTCTGCCTCTGCTTGCACTACTAGGGGGTGCATTAATTTACTACTTTCTTCTCGTCCTTCTTTTGTCGTTTAGGGTCGGAGCTGGATTGTGAAGCGCAGCTATGAGGATTTCCGTGTCCTGGACAAGCACCTGCACCTCTGCATCTACGACCGCCGCTTCTCCCAGCTGCCCGAGCTGCCTCGCTTCGACAGTCTGACGGACCAATCAGAGGTGAGAGACGTGCGCGACGCATGACGTGTTGTGCCGCATAAACTTTCCTTGAGGATTATATCTGGTTTCAGTATTCATTTATGATATTATTAACCCATTTCTGGACGGGAACCCAGCATTATGATATACTTTAGCTATTGAAAAATAGCAGATCTACAAGCTCATAGCGCGCCACCGAGTGGCGCGCTACGAGCTTGTAGGTCTGCTATTTTTGAAAAATCGTGAAAATGCGCCTCAAATCTTTGAATATATATTAATTCAGGGTGAACATTTTAACTCAAATCTTTGCTTCTGGGGAGGTCCCTGGAACAACATATTTTCAGATAGGGGTCGAATGCATATTACATCATTTTTGGGGTCCTCGACATGACATATTGAGCACCACTGATACAGAAACATGAGGTTTTTCAGAAAACTGTCAGGATTTTGAAGACATTTTTTAAATGTCGGCCTAACTTAAGGTTATTTTTGCAGTCAGTTTGTATTGGTGGTGGGGAGGGGGCGGCGGGGCAGGTCGGGGGTCGTGAGACATGGCCAAAGCATTTCCGGGGGTCCCCAGCCAAAAAACTTTTGTAAACCCCTGAAGTACGGCACACAATTACCGGAAAAGAAAAAGCTTTGGAGATATGAGGTTTCTGCCCCATAGCTGTTTTGACAGTGAAATGAACTCTTCCGAATTGCTGATGAAATCATTTTCAATATCCAAAATGATCCAAAGCAAATAGCTTCTGGATGTAAGAAATAGTTCTTACGTCCAGAAGCTATTTACTTTGTTTTTCAGCTTTGATAGTTTAGTTTTTGCAGTCATTAAAATCTTGTTATGCAAGTGTTTCAGTTTGCATCCTCGACATTGTCACATGCCGAAAATAGCAGACTTGCAAGCTCACAAGGCAACGGTGTCACATCACATCCGCAACATATTTTGAGCTTGTTGGTCTATTAACGGCACAAAACACCCGGCAAAGTGAGCATTATTTTAAAATCCAAGTATGTGATCTTGCTTTAGTGTCTGAATAATTACACGTAACTCGACGTGTCATTTTGCTGTCCCTTTTCTGACGTCTTGGTAGCAAATCTCTGTGCAAATGTTAAATGCGGATTTCAAAATGACAGAGAAAGCAGTTGCTCAATAAACCCTACAGTAAGTTGAGTGTGTAGAGCTTATACACCAGGGATGGGCAATTCTTCTTCTTAAGGGGCCAAATGTAAACAGAAAATATGCCGGGCCAAAAGGGCAGAATTCAATTCTGCATAATATCAATTTTATTTCTATATAAAAAGCAGTAAATGGCATTGTTTTGACAAGCTGGTAAGAGTACCGCTATGTTATTAGTATTACCACTGACTTCAGTAAATAAATACTTAGTAGTCCATATATTTTGTTGAAACCTCAACCTTTCTTTTTTTGGCTTGAGTGGATATTTTTGAGGGGTGACAAGAAAGGTAACAGGTTGTCAAATATTGCGTATACGTGAATAAACAGGCTTCAAAATAAAAGCAATGCAGTTTTAGTCCACGCATAAGGTAAAATTTGAAAGTATGTTTTATTTTCTTATTTCCAAGTAGCCTTTGACAGGCCGGTCAGAGTCAGCCAAATTAGGGGGCACGGTGGGCGGTGGCACAGTTGGTAGTACTGTCGCCTCACAGCTAGAAGGTCCTGGGTTCGATTCCCGCTCGGGACGCTGTGGGCACTGGCGGCGTGTTTCCTCCTCCGCGTCATCAGTGCCCATACCCGAAGGCGGGGTTGGCGAAAGGGCCTTTCTGTGTGGAGTTTGCATGTTCTCCCCGTGTCCCCTAGTGTAGGTACCCTCACAAAAAAACACGCAGTAATCCTGGTCACTAAACTGCCTTCCCCTGGCCAGCCGGGGCGCCTGATGGAGGGGAAAGGAACTGGTTGGAATAACGTGTTCCTTCCACGCGCTACGTCCAACCAGTCAGGTGTAAAGGAGCAACTTGGACACTCAGGCATGAAGGAAGCATGAGTTCAAGTCCGTTGCTCTCCCCAGGTTGGCGGAGGGTAGGAATGGGTTACAAAATCGTGGGATAAAAAATATATAAATAAAAAAAGATTCAGCCAAATTAAGGGCCATATTTGTCCCCCGGGCCATGTAATGCCCAGGTCTGGTCTACACATTCAATTTACTGTGATGAGGGTATTTGATGCCACTGTTTGACTTTGTGAATACTGTATATTTATCTCACTTGAGAGAAACTGGTACTTTGACACCTTTATTCTAGGTACTATAGCATTGACTGATTGATTGATTGAAATATTTATTAACAGTTTGCAGAATTACAGTACATTTCAATTACAAACTCAATACACAGACTGTTAACTGTGAGTGGACGACCCAATAAAGCATTACACTTGTTTACAAGAGGGTCCACCTTGTTCAATTAATCAAAATTAAATTCATCATGTAGATGATAAACTTGGTATGATTTCAGCTTCTATGCTATTTTTATTCTAGCAAAAAAAGGGGGGGAAAAGGCATTAAAAAAAAAAGGTTTTCTAAATCATTAAACATTTCTGAAAGATTTGAGGCACATTTTAACGATTAAAAAAAAATAGCAGACCTACAAGTTGCGCTATGAGCTTGTAGATCTGCTATTTTTCAATAGCTAAATTATAACATAATGTTTAAAACACCAAAAGGGGTTCCCGCCCAAAATGTCTTAAGATTTGACTAACAAGAGTAAAGTTTCATCTATTTCGCTTCATCTATTTCTCTCTGACGTTATATGGGAGGCACTGGAGGACACCGAATACTAAACTACGCGAACCTTCACTGAATAGATTATTACGCCGTATCTACTTGAAAGCACAGGAGACTCTTAATTGGACTCTCATGGCCCAAACCAAACTGGTCAAACCAGCTCACCCCATGTTCATCATAGACTTAGAGGTGCGTGCGTGCGTGCGTCGCTTGGGAATTGGGTGGTTTGAAGAATAATGGGTGTAATTACATGCTTTAGCTACACAAAAGACGGTCTCAACCAGAGAGCCGTGTATGTACAGTCACCAGGGTATAGTGCGCAGCTGTATTTGATGCCCTCGTGGTTTTAACCCTTAGCCTACAATTCACGGAAAAAACGGAATTAATCGAAAAATCTAAACCTCCCGTTAACGGAAAAAACGGAATGACAATCAATATCAGTTATCGCAGGGTCAAAAGAGCAAAAATTAAAAAAAAACGCTAATATCACTAATGTTGGATGTAATTTACCAAAAAACGGCCGAAATCCGCGTGATCGTGCGCTATCGTGCACGCGCGCCGTCTCTATGTGCGTCGCTGTAAAAAATGTGATATTTTGTCTTATACCACTGCAATCGCTTTTTCATTTGAGAAGGGCGGCGGTGGCTCAGGGGTAGAGTGGTTGGATGGTAACCACAAGGTTGCCAGTTCGAACCCTGTGGGCTCCCCCAGAGTTAGTGTCGAAGTGTCCTTGAGCAAATACTCTGAACACCTAATTGCTCCTGATGTGCTGGTTGGTGCCTTGCATGGTTTCCGCCGCCATCGGTGTATGAATGTGTGTGTGAATGGGTGAATTGATGCACAATCTATGTGAAGCGCCTTGGATAAAGGCGCTATATAAATGCACCATTTACCATTTAGAAGGTACAGTCAATTGTCAGCATCAGCTAAAATAACGTGTGTGCTTGTTAACTTGATGTTAGGACATTCTGTGGACTGAGAGTATCCAGTATAGCTCAGAGGAGTCTTCTTAACTGGCTTCTTCTTGCTTCTTTTTCCCCTCGCTAGTCAGTTTCCCAGATGCTACTGGCCTACCTCTCCCGACTGTCTGCCATCGCAGACAACCAGATCAACTGTGGGCCAGCCCTCACATGGATGGAGGTATGGAGATGTTATCCTCTTATTGGAAAGTATTACTCTTTAACTCTGTAGCAATTAACAGAATTCTGATCAACTTGGCAAGACGATCGATAGCCGCTGTAGATAGAACTGATGGAATTTCAAGTCTGCTGGCTTATGCTGTCTATGGGAACGGATTATTTTTTAAGAATCCTAATATCTCGGATTCTTCTTCCCGGCTGAGTTTTTCATCAAAACAAATGATTTCTATAAAATCAGTTAAAATCAGTTAAAAATTTTATGTTATTAAATAACATTTGTGCGACATGAATACATCACCAATTTCCAATATAATCTTATATTGTATAAAGTCCATAAAGGAAAAAAAAAACAGCTATAGTTGTCTGTATCACTCTGTGTTAATGCAGAAAGTTGACCTAGTTCCACACACTGCTGACGTATTTTATTATATTAGTGGTGCAACCATGCAAGTATGAGCCGTTTGTACACTCCTGGAGTAATATGACGAGAGACACAGGCAGCTGCACCCACTGCCCTGGCCAAGGAAGTGACTGAAGCTATAGAGCGAATACTTCTGGATATTGAAATACTAAGTGTTGGTGTTGGGCCCAGGGAAAGTTCTATAGAGCGAAGACTTCTGGGATATTGAAATACAAAGTGTTTGGGCCCAGGGGAAGTTCTATAGAGCGAAGACTTCTGGATATTGAAATACAAAGTGTTTGGGCCATGGAAAGTTCTATAGAGCGAAGACTTCTGGATATTGAAATACAAAGTGTTTGGGCCATGGAAAGTTCTATAGAGCGAAGACTTCTGGATATTGAAATACAAAGTGTTTGGGCCATGGAAAGTTCTATAGAGTGAATACTTCTGGATATTGAATTACTAAGTGTTTGGGCCATGGAAAGTTCTTCTGGATATTGAAATACAAAGTGTTTGGGCCCAGGGAAAGTTCTATAGAGTGAATACTTCTGGATATTGAAATACTAAGTGTTTGGGCCAGGGAAAGTTCTTCTGGATATTGAAATACTAAGTGTTTGGGCCAGGGAAAGTTCTTCTGGATATTGAAATACTAAGTGTTTGGGCCCAGGGAAAGTTCTTCTGGATATTGAAATACTAAGTGTTTGGGCCAGGGAAAGTTCTTCTGGATATTGAAATACTAAGTGTTTGGGCCCAGGGAAAGTTCTTCTGGATATTGAAATACTAAGTGTTTGGGCCAGGGAAAGTTCTTCTGGATATTGAAATACTAAGTGTTTGGGCCCAGGAATGTATTCATGAATTGAATCATGAATACATTTTGCCATTGACTTGGATTCCACAGGACGTCATGTGGGGGGGGGGGGGGGGGACGGACAAAGCCACACGTTGGAGCGGTTAGCACCGCTGAAACAAATCAACAACGTTGGCAGGAGATTAAACTGATACCAGTCCTTAAAAATGTACAGTAGGGCAGGTACATTCAGATCTACAAACTCACAGCCCAGCACATTGTGAGCGTGTAGATCTGCTATTTACACTATTTTTGAAGGGGGGGAGAAAAATAGCTTATTCTGTTTCAATTTCTTTTACATTTTAGTCCTACTTGACCTTCCACCTACAAGGCGGTTTTAACCCATTCTGGGCGGGAACCTCTTTTGGTGTTTTGACATTATGTTATTCTTTAGCTATTGAAAAATAGCAGATCTACAAGCTCGTAGCGCGGCACTCGAGCTTGTAGATCTGCTATTTTTGAAAAATAGTGAATATGTGGCGCAAATCTTTGAAAATATATTCTGTCAGAGCGAACATTTTTTATTCAAATATGTGCTTCTGCTTGGTCCCTGGAACAACATATTTTCAGATGGGGGGTCGGCGGCCAATTACATATCATTTTTGGGGGTCCTCGACATGAAAACGTCTGAGAACCACATAGACATAGAAACATGGGTTTTTCAGAAAACTGTCGGGATTTTGAAGGCATTTGTAGAATCTTTTCTCAGGTCTAAATTGGTTAATATAGGAGGATAATGGATAATGACATGCCCAAAATAGGGACGGCTTGGAAGTATTGGTCTTTTTGGATCTAGTCAGAGGGTAGTTCTATAACTACCACATATCCAGTGTTTTTTTTTTTTTTCTTTTGTCCCACGATTTTGTAACCCATTTTTCACCCCTGTGTCAATCATCCTGTGATGTGATCCTGGGCTCTACACACCCTCTGCCAACCTAGGGAGAGCAACGGACTTAACTCATGCTTCCTTCATGCTTGAGTGTCCAAGTTGCTCCTTTACACCTGACAGGGGGGAGTTTCCCTGGTTGGACGTAGCGCGTGGAAGGAACACGTTATTCCAACCAGTTCCTTTCCAAATATCCAGTGTGAGTTAGGGCATTAAGCAACAAGTCCACTACTACTAGTCGACTAGTAAATCCACTAGTCGATCTTGTTGGTTGACTAAAAAGTTGTTGTTTTTTCCCCGATTTCGTAGGCCTCAAGATCAGGTAGATTATAGTTATAGTCACCAATGTACACAGTTTTTAAATGTACAAATATTCATTTCCCAAAAAACGTTTTTCTTCTTTTTTTTTTTACCCTTTTTTTTTTTACATAATAGGTAGTCGACTAGTAAACTAGTCAACTAGTAAACATGACTAGAAGTGAATGCCCTAGTGTTGAGTGTGACCTGCAAGTTGCCTTTCTGTGTCCATGTCCAGGTTGACAACAAGGGGAACCACCTGCTGGTCCATGA
The DNA here is from genome assembly GCF_964188405.1 of Protomyctophum parallelum. Taxonomy (NCBI): domain Eukaryota; kingdom Metazoa; phylum Chordata; class Actinopteri; order Myctophiformes; family Myctophidae; genus Protomyctophum; species Protomyctophum parallelum. Next base: position 68,579,759 of record NC_139697.1, read on the forward strand.
GGAGTCCTCCATAAACGTGCCGGCCATCGCCGCCGCGCACGTCATCAAGCGCTACATTGCACAGGCCGCCGACGAGCTGTCCTTTGAGGTACCGAGGAACAGAGAATTAGAATTGACGTGTTGTTAATTAACGCTCGTACTGCTAACTGTACATGTGCAAACACGTACGCGAACACCTCAGGACATACATCTGCCCACTATTTGAGTTCTGTGTCCTCCGTTTATATTATACGTAGAATTTTCCACTAGAACATCTAAAAAATGCACGGCATAAAGTTCACACATTGTTAAACGGGGGTCCCATTGACTGTGCACAGACATATTAGTAGCATCTACACTCAACAGTATAGAAGGGGGGGGGATTTATATTTATTGTATATTTTTTGCATCTCATCATAGAAAATAAAAATATATTATATATCTGACATTCTTTAGAGTAGACTGCCAGCGACGTTATGAATTCCACGTGGGAAATAAAGGGACTTAAAGGACCACTTCGCCACTTTTCAACCTATCTTCATATAATAGGTACTCACTAATTGAAAAAATGGCGTAATTTTTCTACTCTGTCTGTGTCTCATAGGAGGACTGTGGGCAGTTCAGAAACCGTCCTCCAGTGACATCATCGATGGGGAATACAAGCTAATAAAAACTGCAGGCAATACGAAAATGGAAGCCATCGTTCTCAGGATAATGAAAATCTAAACATTTTTGTAAAAGAAATCTTGTTTAAAAAATGATCTGACTAATGATGATGCCACTGGAAGACGGTTTCTAAACTGCCCACAGCCCTCCTATGAGACACAGACTGAGTAGAAAGAAATCGTGCCATTTTATCTTGATTATTAGTGAGGACATATTATGAAGATAGGTTGAATAGTGGTGAAGTGATCCTTTAAGCGTATATGCGCAGTCAGTACGCACAACGGATGCATTTTGGATACCCCAATATCCTATGGTCAATTTAATAACCTGCTTTTGAACCTCCCTACCTCAATATGTAACTGTTTTTAATTTATGTTTTGTCTCATTGTCTATATAATATGTCTATGCCTTACATTTGTTTTGTGTTTTATACCTTAGTGCATGTCTTAATTTGTATTATATAATGTCTGTAATCTCGTCAGCATTGAAAATGAGGGAGAACCTCAATTGCTCTTTCGAGAATAAATAAAGGTTTCAATCAATCAATCAATACATTCTCACAGAATGTACAGATCAATGTTCGCTCTCAGCAGGAAACATTTCACTAATAGTATACACTTCACTAGTATGTATGCTTCAGGAAACACAGTTATTCACTGACAAGGCTCTGCCTTTATAACATTCTACCTTTACAGTCTATTTCAGTTATAACTCATTACTTATTTATTTTAGACGGAAGAGATGAAGTGACATTTGTGTGTTCCCTTTATCCCATTTTGGGGCTGGAACCACTTTTGGTTGTTCAAGCATTATGTCATGCTTTAGCTGTTGAAAAATAGCAGATCTACAAGCTCATGAACCTATGAACTTGTAGGTCTGCTATTTTTGAAAAATTGTGAAAATGTGGCGCAATTCTTTGAATATATATTCTTTCAGAGTGAACGTTTTTAATTAATATCTTTGCTTCTGGGGGGTCCCTGGAACAACATATTTTCAGATGGGGGTCGGCGGCCAATTACATAATAATCTTGGGGGTCCTTGACATGAAAATGTTTGAGAACCACTGACGTAGAAACATGGGTTTTTCAGAAAACTGTCAGCATTTAGAAGACATTAGTAGAATCGTCCTCAGGTCTAAATGGGTTAATTGAACATTAAGCCTACTGACTGACTGCACCTCCTTTACTTCTTCTTGTCTTTGTTCCAATCCTCGTATGGCAGGTTGGTGACATTGTGTCAGTGATCGACATGCCTCCGAAGGAGGACACCACATGGTGGAGGGGCAAACATGGATTCCAGGTTGGTTCAGTTGTTCAACACGCCAACACCGCAGCAATATGGTGGTTCCCAAACGTATTCATGGCAAAATGACATTTATTAGCCTGCGGACCCCCAATTATTTGGTTCCAAACTATCATTTTGCTGGGGACCACCTAGGACTCCCTCAAGGACCCCTGGGGGTCCCCGGACCCCACTTTGGGAACCACTGGTTTACCCCAGGGGGGCAGTCAGCCAGATATTTCGTGAAGCCTCATTTGAAATCGGTAGTTCATATAATGGCCTGTTGTGGCGCTGGACTGGACCCAAAAAGCCCCATAGCTCCATAGAGGCCCATGTATTTTGGCCCAACTTCACCTAGACTGTATTACCTTAATAAACATGGTCATGAATACTTTCTTCTTCCAGTCACTAGTTTAAAGTCTCATTTCTAATGTCATAATATTCTTTTTGGAAAATTATGGTCCCATTAATTAAAATAATGACCATAAAGTCGCGTATGTTCTGAGGGGCGTGGCTACCGTTACCGTCTATGATCGGGATTCCCCTCCCACTCAAGAGTCTACTCCTCCCACTCGAGTCAAAATAAAAACCAACGGAGAAGAAGGGGGGAAGTCCCGCCTCGTTGTCTGGGCAGCCAATGGCCAGCTGGACCCAAACGGAGCCAGCCAATGGCCAGCTGGTACCAAACGGATCTAGAAAGATGGCGACTTACATCAGGAATTAGCATATTATTACAGGCTTCATTTTACGTTCATGTTAGACCCGGCGAACGCTTTGTCCATATTTTTTACAGTCTATGGTTTACCCTCAATGAACCCTAGTGTCCCTTTTCTGGGCCAGATCTTCTATGAATTGTGAGCTTATAGATTTTCAGTGAAGAAGTGTGTTCTAGACTCTAAAGAGGGAAAAGGATAGACCCTTGTGACACGCCAGTCAAATACATATATAGGTTTTAGCAGTGAAATCGGGAATATGCGGCGCAAATCTTTGAATATAATATCCTTTCAGAGCGAACGTTTTTTAACTCAAATCTTTGCTTCTGTGAGCAATTTCAAACTCTAGACGGGCCCGCCCCAACGTTATTAGTGCAGCCGGTGAAAACTAGAGTTCTCAACAGGCCCGAAAATTAAGGCCCGGCCCTACCCTCGGCCCTCATCAAACCCTGTACACTCAAGACATGCTCCTACCTTATATGGCCAGTACAGAATTCATGCCATGTTGATCTGACCCCCCCCCCCCCCCCCCCCCCATGCCAAAGCACCAGCGCTCGCCCAGCAGTCCAATTCATTAATTAATTATATCGGATATCGATATCGATATCGGCCAAAATCTCTCATCGTTGCATCCCTATGCACTGAATTGCACTGAACGTCTCCGTGTGTGGGAGACATTCAGTGCATCCTCCACAGACCGACAGATGGATACTGACATTCATGTTTTTGAGGGGCGCTAGTCCCTCCAATACATTACGTCCTATGACAGCCAAGTCTATGGGATTTATAATGTTATGTTTGCTTGTTTAGAGCACTTATGCCAAGTCGATGGAGTTTAATGTCTGCTTAGGGCAGTAAATGACGACGTAAGGCTTCCCATGGCCAATATAAATACATCGTGCGGCGTGCGCCCCTCACTTCACACAAAGTGTGATTTTTGGTTTGTTCTGGGCAAGCACTGGTCTACCCGAATCCCCACTCCCATCCCCAGGTCATCAGTCACACGCCATCGCCAAGGTTGAAGTCCATCGGTCGGACGGTACCCGAGTTATGGCCAGTACAGTCAGACATACTGTCCTGGCCAGACGGGGACACACACACACACACACAGACGCAACGGACGCGCACACACACAGTTTTCCCCAGACGTATCGTTATCATTTGATCGTCTGGCTACGCAAGACAATATGACAATTTGTTTTAAAAATCACAGCCTCTCCTTTAAGTAGAAAAAATTACATTTACACTCCCGGTTTTTCTGTGCTCTGCATCTTACATCTTTCATTGTTTCTGCGTCTGATGAGGAAGTGACATGCATTCTTTCTCTAAACCCAGACAGTGCATTCTCAGTCATGAGACAAGCCCGTGTTTGGGAATTCCTGATTTTAGTCCAGAGTTTTCTAATACAGGAACAAAGGCTAGTTTTGTGCCTGCAGGACTGAGTGAACTTCCTCTGTCCTCTGCGGTGACCCCAGTGGGGCTCTCTAGAGGGTCACGGGGCCGACCTACTTGCGTCCTTCCATCTCTCCATCTTGTCTTGTGTGTTTTGGCTCTCTGCCCTCGAGGACAAGCTCTCCCATTCAGGCTATAGCTGGCAGGGCTAGCCGTCTGCAGTGATGCCCGGACCGAGGAGTGACGCGTCATTATGTAAATATGAACAGTTTCGTTTCAAGGTCTGCCGTATTTTCTCAACACTTGTGGAGCCTCAACTTAGCCCATGTTTGGGCGGGAAACCCCTTTTGGTGTTTTAAGCATTATGTTATACTTTAGCTATTGAAAAATAGCAGATCTACAAGCTCATAGCGCGGCACTCGGTGCCGCGCTATGAGCTACGAGCTTATAGGTCTGCTATTTTTGAAAAGTCGTGGAAATGTGGCGTACATCTTTGAATATATTCTTTCACAGCGAACATTTTTACCTCAAAGCTTTGCTTCAGGTGGGTCCCTGGAACAACATGTTCATATAGAAGGGGGTCAGCGGCCATATACATATATTTTTGGGGGTCCTTGACATGAAGATGTTTGAGAACGACTGACATAGAAACAGTTTTTCAGAAAACTGTGGATTTAGAAGACATTTGTAGAATCTTTGTGTCCTTAAAATTCCCTTCGGTTATCTTATTAAAAATATAAGATCTTAAGGTTAGAACACATTCCTTTTGAGAATCACACCCAGGGCAGTCTTTTGTGTGAGGAGAATAACTTGACCACCACTTTGCTGTCCCTTTCTGCCTTTATTTTTTTCAATTTTTTTTTTTTATCCCACGTTTTTGTAAGCCATTTTTTTCACCCAGTGTCAATTGTCTAGTGTAAACCTGGGTGCTACAGTCCCTCTGCCAATCTGGCAGAGGAAGGGAGTTTCCACGGTTGGACGTGGAAGGAACACGTTATTCCGACCAGTTCCTTTCCCTTCCATCATGGTGCCCCGGCTGGCCAGGGGGAGGTAGTTTAGAGACCAGTATTACTGCATATTGTTTTGTAAGGGTACCTACCCTAGGGGACACGGGGAGAACATGCAAACTCCACACAGAAAGGCCCTTTTGCCAACCCTGCCAAGGGTAAGTGGCACTGATGACTGAAGAGATTTATCCCCCCCCCCCCCCCAAAAAAAAACTAATAGAAGACAACATCTGTGAGTTCGTACATTGGTTATTTTGGATATTTGTATATCTTTCTAGGGTGATTAACACAACCTGTACTGTATATTGGATTGCTGCGCCAGACAAAGCAACCGCAGTGCTTTGCTCTGTCCATAGGGGGGGGGGGGGTCAGTTTGTCAGTGCTGCCAGGAGTGACCTGCCAGTGACCACGAGGAAAGCAGACAGCAGCATTAATATGTCTGTGTAATGTAGAATGCACCAGAATTTTTTTGTGATTAGTTAGCCGATTTGCTCGTCTACACCAGGGGGGCAGTCAGACAGATATTTTGTGAAGCCACTAAAGAAATCGGGACTGCCTGAAAGTTCATATAATGGCCTGTTGTGGCGCTGTCATTGGGCCCAAAAAAACCCATGTATAGAGGTCCATGTATTTGGGCCCAACTTCACCTAGACTATATTACCTTAATAAACATGGTCATGAATACTTTCTGCTTCCAGTCACTAGTTTAAAGTCTCATTTCTCATGTCATAATATTCTTTTTGGAAAAGTATGGTCCCATTTATAAAAGAATGACCATAAAGTCGCGTATGTTCTGAGGGGCGTGGCTACCGTTACAGTCTATGATCGGGAGCCACCCCCCGTTCGAGTCAAAATAAAAACGAACGAAGAAGAAGGGGGGAAGTCCCGCCTCGTTGTCTGGGCCAGCCAATGGCCAGCTGGGCCCAAACAGATCTAGAAAGTTGGCGATTTACAATTCAAGGACTGACTGGCTTCAACTTACGTCCATATCAGACCCGGAGAACGCTTTGTCCATATTCTTTTTACAGTCTATGGTCTACACATGACGTACGTTTTCCCTTCATTGTCAGCGGCATTTAATGTTTGTGTTGCCACACATTTACGTCATATTTGAGGGACATATGACCTAATTTCTCCTTCCATTGTCAATGGCAAATAGGAGACGTGTGGGGGACAAAAGCTGCCCTCAAAAATGAGAACGTAAAGAAGATGTTCAACACTTATGTCACCTTCCTAAAATCATATTCGAACAAGTTCAAACAAATAAATGAACAGAACCAAATGTAGAATATATTATATTTATGAAACAACGTGAGGTGGAAACAATGCTATTTTCAGAAGATGACGGCATGCTAGTCTTTTTAAAAGTGTTGTATTGTGCCTTTCTGTATATTGTTTTTGTTGAATTAAGCTCGATCAAAAATGTCAGATAGAATGCTCTAGTCAGGAAAGCAAATAGCGATTATAGACGTTTAATGCACTTTAAGTGATTACACATCACAGCATTATCTTTTTTTTCATTATCACAACCGTTAAGTTAGGTAATGGAATGTGGCAAAACACTGCTTAGTGATTCCGTCTGTTTTAGTATCTAACAGTGATTGTCTTTCATATCTCTCTCTCGGTCTCTCCCTCTCTCTCTCTCTCTGTCTCTCTCTGTCTCTCTCTGTCTCTGTCTCTCTCCCCAGGTTGGCTTCTTTCCCAGTGAGTGTGTGGAGCTGATAAACGATAAGGTGCCGCAGTCCGTTACCAACTCAGTGCCAAAACCAGGTACTGTACTATTCCTTCTTTGATACTAATTAATTATTATAGGATTTTGTTTGTTTCAGGGAAATGCTTGCTGAATTGGACTTTAATGACTGATGTGGGGGTATTCCCTGGTTTTAATGACTGATGTGGGGGTATTCCCCGGTTTTAAATAAGTAGTACGTGCGTGGGTGTGTATTCTGTGGCATGCGGTTGTGTGTCATCAAGGCTGATGTGTCCCAGCTGACACCATTGCTATAGTCCAGAATTCCTGTTACATCATTTGAAGAATTACCACAGTTATGTTTACCTAAACCTAAGACCATAATCAAGTGTAAATGTATGATGCGTAGTGCCATAAACGGGTGATTAGTGAGAATTCAGCTTGACATGCTCGTTAACGGCGAAAGGAAAGCCTTTGCTGTAATTCCAACACGTTGTCGTCTTAAATGGCTGGTTAATCACACTGTACTAACTCAGTACAGTGCTAATCCACAGCAAATACGTACTGTATGCCATGCCCGTTGCCAATGTAAGCAAACAACAACCCCCAAGAACACTTCTTGGCAATAAAAGATGAGCAAATAATCATCACAATAAGCGTACAGTGCCAGCATTATATTATGCCTTGTTGTGGCAGCGATACAGAATGAACATTGACCCTCGCCACCTTATATGGATGATGCAGCCAGTGGGGCAGCCAATGAAAATAACAGCTTTATGTCATGCCTGCGATGACGGGCTCTTTTGAGCGCAGGCCATGATATCATGTATCATTATCAGTAGATTGATTTCAGCCATACGTACATGTGACTCACTTTCACTGTCAGAGCCGTTCATGTGGCTTTGGGTTTGGGCGGGGGCGAGTAGTGGTGGTGGGGTAGTATGATCCCAAACCATGGAAAAGCCCGTGGGAGGGAAGGAGCTGGAGAAGTGATGACACAGCAGCAACAGCTCAGCCCCACAGGAGTCACAATTATGGGGATGGCTATCATTAAAGGCGGCGGGGGTTTCATATCATTGCTGTCGGGAGGGAACCTCATAACTACAAAATCCGTTGCTCTCCCCATGTCCCCCATATACGGGGACTAGGTTGGTGGAGGGTGTGTAGAGCCCAGGATCACATTAGATAATTGACACACGGGTGAAAAATGGGTTACAAAATCGTGGGATATAAATTTATAGAAAATTAAAATATACATTTTTCAGGAAATAAAGAAATCTTGTATTTTTTTAAACAAAGCAATACAGCCTCATCAAAGTTGGTGCTGTGACTTTATATATTGTCAATTGCTTCCATGAGAGGGAGAGAGGTGGTGGAGTTAGTTGCTTTAGCAGACATTTTGAGGGTCCAATGGAGTTAAGAGGTTTTTGTCCAAAGCACTTTTCACTACTTTCCATTGGTTCAATATTTTCGAAACGACACACAGACGTAAAGGGTGTTCAATAGCACTGATTTATGCCAACAAAAAAAAAAACTAAAAAAGAGTTATGAGGTTTCCTTCCGACAGCATAATGCTGTTTGGACGTTTGTGTTATTTGAAACATTTGAGGCCTTTCACAGTGTATGTGTCGTGAACAGATCTACGTAGCATGTTGTGCCATTGAGTACTGTCTGCGACACTTCCATCGGTCTCTTAGACTTCATTTAATACGCTTTTTGGGGGCTATGTATGGCTTGCATTATTCATTTAGTTCATTTTTGTTTCCTTATTTTGTTAAATGTGCATTTATATGTTTGTTTTGGATGGTTATACTTACATTAGCATGGCTGAGGACAACACACGCAGAATGACTAATACTATACCCCGACCCTAAAGTCCAAACCCCATACACCGCTATAGGGATTCCTTGGGACAAAACCGTTTTTAATTTTAAACATTATATGATATACTTTAGCTATGAGCTTGAGCACCGAAGTCCTGACGTAACTCGCTCATCCCAACGATTCCCCTGGTTCGCGGAAGTAATGTCTCTATGGAGAATAACATGGGGTGATCTTAATATCGTCTACTATAAGCGTTGTGGTCCAAAAATAAACAAGCTGTCTCAGCGTTATTGTCGGGAAGGTGTCTCTGTATCGTTTGCAACAGTCAGTCACTCATATATGATACAGTCTGCTTCTAGCGAAAATCTAACTAATTCAGCAGCAGTAACATTAGCGTTTTCTCTCAGTCAGTTGAGTTGAGCGGCCGGGGTGACATGTTTATTTTTCAAACACAGTTGTTATATGAGGCGATCTCAAATCGCCTCAATGGGGATTTCAATGCAACTAAACAAATACATGAACCTGGGGACTGACGCCCTCTACTGAAAGTGACGTCAGACTTCGGTGCTCTATTGGAAAATAGCTAAATCTACAAGCTCATAGAGGCGCAAATCTTTGAATATATGATCGATGGATTGATTGATTCTTTAATTAAGTGTCATGCTTCCAAAGAAGCCGATATGTACACTTTTTACAGTTTACATAAACAATGACAATAAACCGACATGACAGTTTGGCAAACAATGAATACCAAGTGAATACCAAACTGACTAATGCATATCCTTACAATAATATAAATTATTTCAGAGCGAATGATTTTAACTCGGCGGTCAATTACACAATAGTTTTGGGGGTCCTTGACATGAAAATGTTTGAGAACCACTGACACAGAAACATAGGGTTTTTCAGAAAACTTGTCAGGATTTAGAAGACATTTTTTAGAATCGTCCCTCAGGTCTAAAAAATGGGTTTTAAAAACCTGTCTCGTGCCGGACCTGACCCATTTGGTACGGTTTGGGCTTAAGGCAGAACTGACCCCTGGATCTGTGGTTGTGTGGTTACAATATGAGAACGTGTTTTCCATTGCGTTACTCTATAGTGGCACTATACTATGCACCGTTGACGCTGTCCTCGTCCCTTTCACCTGAATCGTATTAAGATGGGATGGTTTTTGTTTCGTTTAGTTTTAGTTTCTTTTTGCTTGTTCTGCTTGTGATGACTACTCACCCCCCCCCTGATGCTGTCTGTGTGCCTCAGCAGCATCGCCCTGCTCGGGTCTGCAGCCTGCTTCCTGGAGCCTCTTCCCACCCTGTGCGTGCTGGTATATACAACATTGCATCCCCCCCCCCCTCACTCACTGACCCCCCCCTGTAGCAACAGTGTTGTTTTTGTTTTTGTTTTAGTCGTAGTCTCCTTGAATAGTTTTCAGTGAGTTTTACGGTAGTCACATTTTAGTCACCCGGAATGTTTTAGTGTTAGTCTAGTCTAATCTACAGGTGATTCAGTCGACTAAAATGTATTTTGGCGGGTCTTGATGCCATCGTAATGGCTGATTTACACTTGCAACCAAGTGTAAAATGACTTGTGTCTTTTACTAGATCCCTTGTCCACTAGTCCCTTCCTAACATTTTAGTCTAGTTTTTATTTGTTGACAAAATCGACAGTATATTTGGTCATCATAGCTTACTTTTCATTTAGTTTCCATTTAGTTTTCGTCAACGAAAAAAGGTAGTCGGCGAACATTCTTCGTCATAGTTTTAGTCGACAAAAACAACACTGTTTTAGCATACACTCAGCCATAAACACGCTAATACATCTTTGCATGTGTATGTTTTAGCATACACTCAGCCATAAACACGCTAATACATCTTTGCATGTGTATGGAATTGAGTTCTTCAGCTTTTTGGCACTTGATTTTTATCCTACTTTTGCTACTTTTACAATGATTATTTGCGGAGCATTGATGCTACCATGTCAAATATTGATAGCCCTTATAGGAGAATTCCATGCTAGAAGGCTTTCTTACCTTTATTTGTAGTCGTTACGTCCCCACCAAAGAGGTCCAGGTGTTATTTTGTGCAAAAGTGCATTATTGGCTATTTCCCCTAATATAAGTCCTCAATGGGTATTGGGTTTTTGTGCCAATTCGCTTATTTTCATCGAAATAAGTAGTAAAGTGTGCCGCTTGTGATACTATTTACATAGATTTTTGAGCGATTGAAATAAGCGAATTAGCACCCCAATGCCCCATACAATTCAATTCAAAATGCCTTGCGAGGCGCAGTACAAAAATGCACAGCTGATTATGTTGTCTAACTTGAAGGACTTCTCTCCCTCTGCCAATCCTCCGTGCATGCGTGCCATGGGTCCGTCCGCATCCATCCATCCATCCATCCATCCATCCATTGGTTCACCTGGCTGCATGCAGACTTGGAGATGGAGAGCATAAAGCCAGACAATGCATGGGTGCCAGGCCCACTAAACCACTACGGCGTAAACTCAGGTAGATCATGTTTTTTTTTAAAGACTTCCTAAGTGTTGCAGCACTGCTGCCACCGACACCAAAACTAACTCTACGACATCTTAAAGCACTCTTAATGCTGTGTGACTGACTGACAACACTTTAGATAATAAAAAAACAATTGCACACGTTAGGGCATTAAGCAACTAGTTATTATTATTCAACTAGTCGACCTTGTTGGTACTGGTTGACTAGTTTTTGCCCAGTTTTGTAGGCCTCAAGATGCAGGTATAGTCGCCAATGTACAGAGTTTTTAAATGTACTTTATTTCCAAAAGATAAGGTGGTTAATAACTAGTCGACTTGTAAACTAGGCAACTAGTCAACTAGAAGTGAATGCCCTAGCACCCGTACTAGACATATCCTCAGAACTGTTCTATGCTGTAGCTTGATATTGGAGATGTTCTATACGGGGGGGTTTCACCAATAACCTGTGTCATGCATCACTACAGTACCACTTTACAGAAGGTGTTGCTTAGCTAGACGTTAACCTTTATTTTTCTTCATTAATTCAGAATATGTTTAACTGTGTGTGCCTTTAATACCCTGGTTAATGTAATTCAATATATTAGCGTATATATTCTTCAAATGCAGGTGAAGCTGTGGAGTTTTACTTCTACTAAATTGGTCATAATAAACTCTCCTTTCTGAGTGTGCGCGTGCTGCAAAATAGTTTACAACTTTACCCTTTTGTTTCGTTTCACTACACTTCATAACAACCGTCCCTCTTGTTATCAATTTGCTGCTGTGTTTTGCATGTTCTGAATTATAGGCATGACAGCCATCCTGTTCATTCTCTCTTCTTTACCGTATATAGTCTATAATGGGCTCCATCGTGTGCCATTCTTCATCCGCAATGGAGCAGCACGACTCGGCTGTGTTGGCCACGGAGTGGATGGCAGATAGTCAGATACTGGACACAACCCTCTGTATCTAATATAAATGCATTCCAAGGCAGCATGCGTTGCTCTTCCATAAGGCAAGATCCAGGGCATAATGGATTATGGATAATAGATCTCTTAAGGGGAATGGCACCTGGCACACGGATTTGGTTTAAGTTGCGTATAACGCTCAAACCACACAGGTTGTAATGGGTAGGTGTTTTAAGGATTTAGGTGGTGGCACAAGATAGCATTTTTTCACGGGGGAACGCCTCTTACACAATACTTCAATCCCAAAATGAAGGAGATGGGGCTCCTGGCGTGAGACGGAGCCCTCTTATCTCAAAATGCATGTAAATTACTTTCGGGGAGATGGGGAGGCGACAAAGGTTACTACAGCATTTCTCAAGGCTGCGGAGTGTTGCCCATAGCACGCAGCTGTATGTGTGTGTTTCTGTTTGGTTTGAAGTTGAAAGGCCATGGCAGGCGGGGCACCGTGGTGCTGGGTCTAGACTGGCCTTGATTTATTTAACCCATTTAGGCCTGACGTTGAAATTTAAGTTTTGAAGCACATTTTAACGATCATAGCGCGCCACTCGGTGGCGCGCTATGAGCTTGTAGGTCTGCTATTTTTCAATAGCTAAATGATAACATAATGTATGTAACACCAAAAAGGGTTCCCGGCTTCCCGCCCAAAATGGGTTCCATTTAGACCTGAGGACGATTCTACAAATGTCTTCTAAATCCTGACAGTTGTCTGAAAAAACCCATGTTTCTATGTCAGTGGTGCTCAAACTATTTCACGTCAAGGACCACCACGAATATATGAAATTGCCCGCCGACGAGCTATGAGATAAAAAACGTTCACTCTGAAAGAATACATATAAAGATTTGCGCCACTGTTTCACGATGTTTAACAAAAAAACAGCAGACCTATGCGAGCTTGTAGATCTGCAATTTTTTTCAACAGCTTAAAGCACAAACATAATGCTTTAAAACACCAAAAAGGGGTTCTCGTTCAGAATGGGTTAATCCTTTTACAATGAGAGGGGCTGTAAACCCCTGCATTGAGAGTTAAGCTTTGTGCTGCAACAGTAAGAATGAGTGTCTGCCCTCTCCATGGTGACTGAAAGCATACATTCCTGCAGGGGAAGGGAACCCCCAGCAGGTTTTTAAAAAGAGAATGCTCGCACTGGCTAAATCACTATAGGGGTGTCGAACCACAGGCCCATGAACCAGACCCGGCCTGTGGGAACACTTATGGGAAAAGAATAATAATAAGGTTTAAAAACAAAAGAGAGAGAATTTGCAAAGAATATAATAATAATAACTGTTCAAATATTCACATCCGGTTATCATCTATCTGGGTGTGTGTGTGGCAGTCACTCTCTTTCCCCTTGTTAACCCATTTTGGGACGGGAACCCCTTTTGGTGTTTTAAGCATTATGTTATGCTTGTTTAGCAGATCTACAAGCTCATAGTGCTATGCCGCGCTACGAGCTTGTAGGTCTGCTATTTTTGAAAAAGCGTGAAAATGTTGTGCAAATCTTTGGATATATATTCTTTCAGAGTGAACGATTTTAACTCAAATATTTGTTTCTGGGGGGGGGGGGGGGTCCCTGGAACTACATATTTTCAGATGGGGGGTCCGCGGCCAATTACATTCTAAATGGGTTAAACTCTTGAAGCAGAGAGAATCAGACATCTTGCTGGAGGTTTTTACAGTCAATTTATAAATTTTCTTTGCAATTGATGAGAGCACAGACCTTATTATGAAGATCAATTGGGAATATTTATTAGTGCTGCTGATGCGGATACATGTTAACCTGACGCTGCCAGATCCAAGAAGCTTGCTACACAAATTTGTTTCACAGCTTATTGGGATCTGGGATCACGGAAGCAAATTTGATGACGGGGCTGTTCCTTTTTTTCAAGATACTTGGTAGATGATTGGATGGGACCGTCTGTCTATCACCGTGTGGGCGTGCAAACACAACCAATCATATTGACGTGTCTATATAGCTTCACGTCCGGTTTCGCACATATCCCGCCATTAGCTCACGCTGATTGGTCCGGTACGGAACGGATTTTTGTCAGCTCAACTGCCTGAGAGATCCCAGATGAGTGCTGTGTTGGGGAACATGGTTACCCAATACCGCCCTCATCTGGCAGCGTCAGGTTAGATACATGTCACAATCAATACAAAACACATTACATGCCTGTGTTGTTTTCATTCGTCGACTACCTTTTTTCACTGACGAAAACTAAATGACTAAAATGTGACTAAACTAAGTGAAAACTATTCAAGAGACTAGTAGGACTAAAACTAAAATCAAAATCTGCTGCCAAAAACAACACTGTTACATATACCAACACACATGGACAAAACGAAACATGCTAAACATTGCAAACCTTGAAAACATCACAGCCTTATTTACAGCATAGAATCCAATAATATAACAAAAAAAAATTAATACTATGTTCGATAGTAAAAGCCTGAAATGGACATTGTCAGTAATAAAAACTATTAAACTTGTTGGAGCTAACGAAATCTCAGCTACTGGCAATTTGACTATTTTGTATGCACCTGACGACATGTGAAATGCAAATAAAATGTATAGTATACACATTCCATTTTAGTTCAAAACCTGACATCAGTAGGCTATCGTGTTTTGTGTAATGTGACATACCGGTAACGGTAATATTCATGCTTTTCAGTATTGGGAGCATGCACCACACACACACACACACAGTCACACACAGTCACACACAACCACACGCACACGCGCGCGCACACACACACACACACACACACACACACACACACACACACACACACACACACACTTTGACCATGCAGTCTGTCCCGCGAACTAAAATGAGTTGCTGGACTGGATCCGGTCCAATGAATAGTCACAACTTGCTGTTATGGGAATTGTTCATAATTTTGCTGCAATTCAATTTAAAAAAAGACTGCAGATGCAGAACCCATGTGTGTTTTTAAATGCTTTGGTCTGTCTGTCCATTCATTCCATATGGCAAGTCCATCTGCGATATAAATGTACTAGTTGCAGGACGAGGTGCATATGAGATTACGGTTCTGCAGTGTTGTTTTTGGCAGCAAATGTTGTCTCTTGAATCGTTTTCATTTAGTTTTAGTCACATTTTAGTCACCCGGAATGTTTTTGTGTTAGTCTAGTTTTAGTCGACTAAATGTCATAACATTTTACGGCATCAAGGCCCGCCAAAATACATTTTAGTCGACTAAATCAACTGTAGATTTAGCCGTCGTAATGACTGATTTTACACTTAGCCGATCTACAAGCTCTGCGACGCGTTGTGAGCTTAATTGTAGATCTGCTATTTTCAGCATGCAACCATGTGTAAAATGACTTATACTGGTCCACTATTCCCTTCCTAACATTTTAGTCTAGTTTTTAGCTGTTGACGAAATTGTCAGTACATTTAGTCTTAGTTTTAGTCATCATAGCTTTTGCTTTCATTTATAGTACTGCGACAATGGCCCCCAGAAGTCGGCATACCCCTACCGGAGTTAGGACCAAACACAACATAGTTTTTCCTCATCTCTAAGGCCTCCCATACATGAAATGGATTCTTGTATAAAAATATTTTACTGCAAAAGTGGTGAAATTGTTATTTAAAGTTATACACCTCAAACTAAAAATAAAGCCTTTCCGTCTGGTGGTTGAGGCACTTAAAGGCATGTAGATTCACAATGGAAGCTCTGAGAGGTTCAAAACTTGGCATACTTGAAGCCAGAACATACCTCTACATTCTAGAAAAGACTGAATGTCAATATCTGAATGTCAATATGAGATATAGTCATTTGAACACATACTTACAGTAGGCGGAATTGTACATCTATGTAGATGTCTTCTCTACTTTGTAGTGACTCTGGAATGGATTGTCATAGCAACACATATGATGGCTTGTAGGAAAGGTGAGGTTCTACTGAATCCAGCAATACCAATTGTGTAAATGTAGCTTGCATAATCGTGGAGTTATGGCACAAAACATATATGGTGTCCCAAACGGGGGGAAATAAAACTAATGAAATCTACAGTATCACTAATAGTTTTATTTTTACTTCACTTATCAAGGGTGGGAAAACATAAACAAATCACTTGAGTAGAAGTCCCTAAAATGTATGAAATGTCTCAAACTTGAGAAATGAGAAATTGTGAACAAATAGATGAAGCTTCAATAGAGAAATATGCAAGCCTAGATTGGAACTACTAACTATTATTATGTTGCAGCACATGACCTGGATGTTCCCTCATCAAGCTCAAATCTCAATATTATCCTCATAAATATAAATAATCAAGTTATTCATTTCTGTTATTTGAGTTATTTGGTTACAGTC
Organism: Protomyctophum parallelum; assembly: GCF_964188405.1. Taxonomy (NCBI): domain Eukaryota; kingdom Metazoa; phylum Chordata; class Actinopteri; order Myctophiformes; family Myctophidae; genus Protomyctophum; species Protomyctophum parallelum. The sequence continues at coordinate 68,596,096 of NC_139697.1, forward strand.
AAGTTATACTACACTACAGTATTTGGCTCCACCTGCATCTTATTGCCTACAGTATGTGGCTTTCTTCATAAAATGACAGGTAAAATCATTTCACATATTTTGGAATGTGAAAAGATGAGATGAACCTTGTCAAATCAAGTAGCTATTTAGCTGACTGGAGTGGAGAGTGACCTAGCATTTAGTTATCTTTAGTGTAACAGAGCCTACTGCCTGTCCAGTCTACACTGACAATAGCAGAACCCTGCCCTGACACTGTTTCACCAGAATGGAAAATAGACTTAATTAGTATCACTTGTAATATGGTTACTGCACATACTATAGCCTAAAAATAGTGCGCGCAATGCACAACATAGATACTGTACAAATTCTGAAGTGTATCTTTAAACTTTTACCAAAATGGAATATTGGATCCAAATCTTTGTATCATCTTTGCTAAACAGTTGGAAAAAGGCACGAAACAAGACCCATAATGTATAAAGCCCACGGCAGAAGACCTTCAACACTAACTGTTGTTCAACAGAGAGATGATGTTCATAAAACCCTGGCAAACCCAAATTCAATATACTCTCCTCTCCTCATCATATACTGTATCATGTTGAGAAAACTACTCCAGTAAGACCAGAGTGAGAGCATGCCGTCTCGTCAAGAAGACTGAACAGGGTACAACATTGTTGAATAGGATACAACACTGTTTAACATACATATATATTGTTTCATTTGTGGGAAGGCCAGCACAATTGATTGATTGATTGATGGATTTAATAGGTTATTAGACATAAATGTAAAAACAGCAACAGAGTACAGTCATACAATTAGTCCAAAAGGGATAGCACAAAAAAGTCCTCGCGGTCTTGTTGCAATCAGTTCATAGACAAAACCAGGACTACTGGTCAGAGTACCAGAGACAGGGCCTTCACATGGTCACTGGTCAGAGTACCAGAGACAGGGCCTTCACATGGTCACTGGTCAGAGTACCAGAGACAGGGCCTTCACATGGTCACTGGTCAGAGTACCAGAGACAGGGCCTTCACATGGTCACTGGTCAGAGTACCAGATACAGGGCCGTCACATGGTCACTGGTCAGAGTACCAGAGACAGGGCCTTCACATGGTCACTGGTCAGAGTACCAGAGACAGGGCCTTCACATGGTCACTGGTCAGAGTACCAGAGACAGGGCCTTCACATGGTCACTGGTCAGAGTACCAGAGACAGGGCCTTCACATGGTCACTGGTCAGAGTACCAGAGACAGGGCCTTCACATGGTCACTGGTCAGAGTACCAGAGACAGGGCCTTCACATGGTCACTGGTCAGAGTACCAGAGACAGGGCCTTCACATGGTCACTGGTCAGAGTACCAGAGACAGGGCCTTCACATGGTCACTGGTCAGAGTACCAGAGACAGGGCCTTCACATGGTCACTGGTCAGAGTACCAGAGACAGGGCCTTCACATGGTCACTGGTCAGAGTACCAGAGACAGGGCCTTCACATGGTCACTGGTCAGAGTACCAGAGACAGGGCCTTCACATGGTCACTGGTCAGAGTACCAGAGACAGGGCCTTCACATGCAGCATCAGAAAGATTGATGAAGTTGTACATCGGCTGCTCTCGTACCCAGATCTCTTTGCATATGATGACAAATATCATAAATGCTACCTAAAACACTAAATATCTAAACGAAATATAGCAGCTATAAAACAAAGAATTAGAACAGCAGACCAGTATCTATGTCAAAGCTTTTATTAATCTCACTGAAATAGTTAACATCTTTCTTTAAATAAATGAAAGTGATGACAAGTCATCACTTTCAATAAATAAGAGTTATGACATACTGAAGACACTGGTCCATGGTTTTCTTCATCGATATATCTGCAGGTCTATGTAGTAGTTCTGTATTTTCTTGGATATTTGCATCTTCTCTCATTGTGCCCATTTCCCATGGGCACACTTTTAGAGCATGCAACATCAGACTTTCCATGTTCTACAAATTATAATGCTGTATGTTTCCAGGGTTTGTATTTAGACAATATCATCTTCTTCCTCAGAGTCAGTGTCTTCAGTATGTCATCATAACAGTCAAGGAGTTTATATACCGTAAATGACAATTGGTGCATTTACAGTATATAGAGCTTTTATCCAAAGCACTTTACATAGATTGTGCATTACATTCACACATTCAGTCACACACCGATGGCAGAGGAAACCATACAAGGCACCGACCTGCACATCGGGATCAATTAGGGGTTCAGAGTCTAACTCTGGGGGAGCCCTGGATCGAACTGAGAATATGGTATGATATAGTACTAACGGTATATTGTTAGTTCACACTGAAATTTGTTTTGCGAACCTCACGGTTCTCCATCCAGCCGCTCTATTGGCCACTCTATCCCTGAGGCACTGCCGCCCCAGCATATTACCAGTATTATTGTATATTTGTCATCATACACAAAGAGATCTGGGTACGAGAGGAGCAGATGATGTACAACTTCATCAACCTTTCTGATGCTGCATGAAGGACCATAAGTCTCTGGTACACATACCAGTACCAGCCATAATGGCTGTCGGATGTTCTGGTCTTGTACTGGCCTTCACACAAATGAAAAATATCTTTGTATGTTAAACAATGTTGTATCAACCCTATTCAGTCTTCTTGATGAGACTGGTGCAGGCATGCTCTCACTCAACATTTGCAACTTGCTCATTACTGCAGCATATTGTCTGTATATAGAGCCACGGTTTTATGAACATCATCATCTCTCTGTTGAGCAACATTTAGTAAGATCATTTTAATTTTGAGTATCTACCGATACCGATTTTTCCCCATCTGAAAATTATATTTTTATGCAACTCCTCCAATATCACAATAGTACAATATCCCAAATCACGGACAATATACAGTCTAATATCATGATATGGCTATCATATTGATACTAGGGATGTCCCAATCACATTTTTGTGCTCCTGATCTGATCATTTAAAAATGTCATGATCGGCCCCGATTTCCGATACACTTCACATTATAAGATCACATAAGATGCACATAGGTGGAGCCAAATACTGTAGTATAAATTGACTGTAACCAAATAACTCAAATAACAGAAATGAATAACTTGATTATTTATATTTATGAGGATAATATTGAGATTTTAGCTTGATGAGGGAACATCCAGGTCATGTGCTGCAACATAATAATAGTTAGTAGTTCCAATCTAGGCTTGCATATTTCTCTATTGAAGCGGCATCTATTTGTTCACAATTTCTCATTTCTCAAGTTTGAGACAATTCATACATTTTAGGGACTTCTACTCAAGTGATTTGTTTATGTTTTCCCACCCTTGATAAGTGAAGTAAAAATAAAACTAATGTGATAGTGTAGATTTCATTAGTTTTATTTCCCCCCGTTTGGGACACCATATATGTTTTGTGCCATAACTCCACGATTATGCAAGCTACATTTACACAATTGGTATTGCTGGATTCAGTAGAACCTCACCTTTCCTACAAGCCATCATATGTGTTGCTATGACAATCCATTCCAGAGTCACTACAAAGTAGAGAAGACATCTACATAGATGTACAATTCCGCCTACTGTAAGTATGTGTTCAAATGACTATATCTCATATTGACATTCAGATATTGACATTCAGTCTTTTCTAGAATGTAGAGGTATGTTCTGGCTTCAAGTATGCCAAGTTTTGAACCTCTCAGAGCTTCCATTGTGAATCTACATGCCTTTAAGTGCCTCAACCACCAGACGGACAGGCTTTATTTTTAGTTTGAGGTGTATAACTTTAAATAACAATTTCACCACTTTTGCAGTAAAATATTTTTATACAAGAATCCATTTCATGTATGGGAGGCCTTAGAGATGAGGAAAAACTATGTTGTGTTTGGTCCTAACTCCGGTAGGGGTATCTCGAAAACTAAAGCACTTTTTGACTGTTTGTTGCAGGACTATTAGTTTCCATTTAGTTTTTTGTCATTTTAGGCGGGAACCCCTTCTGGTGTTAGCATTATGTTACGCTTTAGCTATTGAAAAACAGCAGATCTACAAGCTCATAGCGCGCCACCGAGTGGCGCGCTACGAGCTTGTAGGTCTGCTATTTTTTTTAAATCGAAAGAACGACTGACATGGAAACATAGCTTTTAACAGAAAACTCTCAGGATGTAGAAGACATTTTTAGAATCTGATCTCAGGTCAGAATGGGATGAGATCGAGTGCTGGTCATTGCTTCTCCAGCTGGCCCCTGTGAGACGGACCTGCCAGGTGTTTTTCACCCACATGTTGTGTGTGACTGTGTGTGTGTGACTGTGTGTCCACCTCTTTCCATCCCTTCCCTCCAAACCTTCGGTCAATGTCTGGGGGGGGGGGGGGGGGATAAGTGATTTGGACAGCTGTGAGCGTATATGAGCCAAGACAGCTGGTTATGTGTGCAGGAGAGAAGAGAGATTTGTCCCTTCTGTCCCTCGGGTGCTTAAGACAATTTCCTGGTGCATATGGTCTGGGCTGTGAAACTATGTGCTATAGGCACTGGGAGGAACTCGTGTGAAGTTGGTACTCCACAGAGTGCAATAGATGGGATTGTGGTTGTGGAAATGACAATTTCTCTTCCCTCCTCTTTTGAAGCAGACAGGGCTATACTTTTGTTTATGTGCATTCACCATAGTTGACTCCCCCCCCGTTGTGAACACTTGCAGTATGTACTGTTGTAGGACTTGTTACAACATAATGCCAATTAGTATGTACACTTTGCCTTTGGTGTAATGATGATACATTATGCAGAGTGAATTGAGATGCGATATACTTTATTGTCCCACGGGGGGGAATTTGTCTTGGGCAAAGTGCAGTAGTACATCAACGTTTTAAAATAACACGATACACAGATAGCAGCATTGTACAGACATTGCAGAGAGACAGACAACCCAGGCATAAGCCGTCTCCATAATAGGCATACTGTAATACATATAGTAGAATGCAATTTAGCAATCAAGAGAAGTGTATGAATATAAAAATACCAAAGAGTATTCACAAGGTATAAATATTCACAAGGTATATAGTCTCGGCCCAGGCCGTAGCGTAACGGTCTGGGCACCGGACTGGTAATCCAGTCGCAGTGTGCCGCGGGTTCGACTCCCGGACCCGACACGGCCTTTACTGCATGTCATCCCCCATCTCTCTCCCGTTTCCTGTCAGCCTACTGTCTGTCCCTTCAAAAATCAATAAAAGGCGTAAGCCGCAAAAAAAAAAAAATATCAAAGGTATATAGTCTCACAAGTGTGTCACATGATAAAAAAAACTGTGCAAATTAGCAATCAAAAGTATACAAGAATAAGAACGATTAGTAAGTAATAGACAAAGTCAGGAGTCCCTATCCACTACGAGCTATGAACTGTGTGTTGAAGTTGTAAGATGCCACTCACTATCGTCACTGGTATGGCAGTATTGCAATGGTGTCCAATTACTATTAATAACGCACACTTGACACAAACACCCCAAAAGGGTTTAGTGGGACTTAAATCCATTTAATTTTCAATCTGCTTTGTATTATAACATACCACCAGTGATGCAAATGTCCTGCGTTCTTCGACTTTTTTAAGGAATTCTGTGCGGGAACCCATTTTGGTGTTAGCATCATGTCGTGCTTTAGCTATTTAAAAATAGCAGATCTACGAGCTTGTAGGTCTGCTATTTTTGAAAAGAATTGAAGAACGACTGACATTTTTAGAATCTGATCTCAGGTCAGAATGGGTTAATCAGACCAGTGTGTGTCCAGTGGAAACCTCGTATGAATCTGATCTCAGGTCAGAATGGGTTAAGGAATCGCGGTAAAACATATTTACCATTTCACAAACGTAGGGTTTTGAGCCCACACCACAGTACACTACAGTACATTTAGATTCAGACCTAATTTAGACCTAATTTGATGGCTGTATACAGTTTTAACTTCATGCGTAACTGAAGAAGCGTGAAACTTAGATTAGAGAACCATGCGTCATTGTGTCTAAAATGACAGGTATTGAAATAGAAGACATGCAGCAGCAGACAACAAAAAAAATAAGCATTCCACTCTTTCATAATAGTGCCATTAAATTTGAGTTGCAGTTGAGCCATTTCCAGACATATCCACATCCTTCCCATTTCTAAATGAATCATTCCAGATCACAGTTAAAGTTCTATGTAGATGCAAAAAAAAAGGGAACAGACCATGCCTAGAGCAGAGCCTGTGGGGGACCCTGGCTCACTAAGTAGACTATATTAGAGTTTAACCCATTTAGACCTGACGTGACGTCGAAATAAAAAAAAGCCTTCTAAATCCTGACAGTTTTCTGAAAAACCCATGTTTCTATATGTCAGTGGCTCGCAAACATATTCATGTCAAGGACCCCCAAATATATATGACATTGGCCGCCGACCCCCATCTGAAAATATGTTGTTCCAGGGACCCTCCCAGTATAGCAAAGATTTGAAATAAAAACTCTCTCTGTAACAATATATATTGAAAGATGTCAGGCGCTATGAGCTTGTGTAGATCTGCTATTTTTCAACAGCTAAAAGCATAAAATAATGCTTAAAACACCAAAAGGGGTTCCCGGTTGGTCGGCCCGCTCCCCCCATTACTCTCCCCATTTCCTGTCAGACTACTTTCAACCAGAAAAAGGCAAAATAATATCTTAAAATAATAATTATTATTATGGTTGGTAAAGTCTCTCATGACCACTCCCTAACTTACCATACTTCTTAAAGAATTATGCTGCACTTTTTTTTATACCATCCTTTTTTGTCTCCACCAGCCGAAGGCATGGGGAGAGTATGTTTTGCACTCCGTCCGTCCGTCCGTGTGTCCGTGTGTCCGTGTGTCCGTCCGTCCGTCCGTGACCAGCTAATCTCAGCCACCGTTAACCCGGTCGATGCCAAATTTTGCACACACACTCCCTGGATGCCAACCATGAACCTCTGCCCCAAACTTTCCAGAACGGCCTGTTATAGCGCCACCAGGAGGCCGCTTTGTGCAAAACAAGTTTTTTCACAGTACACCTACAGATTTTGTCCAAACAACACGCAAATTAGTACACAGTCTCTCTACAGCCATTCAACGAAACGGGTCTTTCAGATTTCTCAGACTCCATCCTGATTGGTTAAGATTGGCTTCCAAAGTTCACAGGAGTGCTCAGTTTCAAACAAAATGCTGCAAATCATGAACACATCGCGTGATTTCCCTGAAATTGTGCACGCACATTCCCACTAGGCCGAGGACGAAATTCCACATGAACAATTTCAACTCAGCCTCAAGGTGGCGCTATAACTGCCCCAAAAGTGTTTTTACCTCTAACTGCACGGATCTGTGGATAACCTGGTGGAGACCTGTGCCCAGAAGGGCACTTTTTCTAGTTCTTTTTCTTTTCTTATAAGCTTAAAATGAATTAGGGCTACATCTTAAAATGAAAGCTCAATGGCATTACTCTGTTCAAAGCAAGCCAAATATGTATCATAAATCATAATATACATTCAAGTTAAAAGTTATCATTGTACTGTATAAATGATGGTATATTAATATTCACCTTTTATCATCACACAATCACTCAAGCTCAATCACACAATTGAGCTTGTCCTGTGAAAGGTTCCACAACAGAAATGCCAAATGTAGGCCTAGTACTTTCAGTGAAACCAGATGGGGTCTGACTAATACTATGGTGTGCCCATTTATATCTACATGCACGCACCTGCTGTGCGTGCATGTAGATTTGGCCTGGTCTGTGCAAAAGAAATGTGTCGCTGATATGCCCGGCAACCTCGTATCACCAGGCCTTCCACCCATGCCCGCCAGACAGACTGGGTAGTGGGGTACACTAGGAGATTAGCTGCCCAGAGTCCAGACAAGACAGTCCCCAGTCCACACTTTACTATAGCATGAGAGACTTCCTTCTAGCTTCTTTTCAGAAGCCATGCCATGCACACCGTGAGGTTCCAAACGGTCCCGGGGCCGGAGCTAGCCGCTACTTGGGTTTAAGAGGCTAGCCGTGATTTGAATTATTTCCATAGAATCAAACCATTGCTTTTCACTGCGTGTTAAGAAACGATCTTGATGAAAATCAAGAGGGTGAAACAATGGAATAGAGATGTCGTGTTTTGATCTACTGTCACACGCATGACCGTAGATAGGCCGCCTATTAGGCTACGCTTGATTTATTGTAGTTGCGCGCCGTACGTCTCACGTCGAAAATAGACGATCTGCAAAGCTCACAACGTGTTGCGATACGACGCTTTATGAGCTTGTAGATCTGCAGATTTTCAGTAGTGCGAGAGAGACACGAATCGATGCGCAAAGGCTTTTAGTTAATAGAGGCAGAGCCAGTGTGGTCAGAGAGACAGACAGCCAGTCAGAGCACAGCGAGGCGCGGCGGGGCTGCGTTCATTTTCCACTGTGTGTGATAGAGATACATGCTGGTCTGGACTCTAGTCGGGTTGTTGTAAAACGATCCCGGGAAGAAGAGGGAGTTGTTTAATAGCTGACAGACAAGGCAAAGAGGAAAGATCTTTCAATCTCTCTCTCTCTCTCTCTCTCTCTCTCTCTCTCTCTCTCTCTCTCTCTCTCTCTGAACGAACGTTCACTTTCATCCAATAATTATCATCGGCGATTCTCGACTCTGAAGTTTCGGCGCTCTATTCTCATGGTTAGAGACAGACCGGACCTGATTGACACGGTAATTAGTTCACTTTGGATGGATTAAATTCGAATCATTTTAGCTGCAACGTTATCATGGGCCGAAGGTAAGGAAATGCGTTTGGAAAAAAAGTTTAAGCCCAGGCTATGTTTTCTTTGCGACATCTCGATCTTGTCTTTGCCCGCCTGCATCTTTCTACAAAAAATGTTGAAATGTTGACCACATATTTCAAAGATCTCGAGGAATATGAAAATACTATTTAGATTAACATCTGCGCACAGTATACTTAGTATGGAAAAAGTAAGAAACTGTTTTGGCCAAATATAACTGTAGGCTATCATTTCTATCATTTTACTATCAAAAGAGAATCATGTTATATTGAATTGAGTTAAGTTTAATCTATGTATTAGGCTATTGATTTATGATTTATTATGACGCAGAGGATCGATTGCATTGTTAGTTTAAACCACCGCTTTGTTTTGATTGATTAAAGTATTTATCAACAGATTGGAGAATTACAGTAGCCTACATTTCAAGCGCAACTCAATACAAAAACTGTTAACTGTCTTGTGGACGACACCATAAAGCATTTACACTTGTTTACAAATAGGGTGCAATAGGGTGTTATGGCAACCCTGAATGGTGTGAGTGATAGCCTTCCTTGAGTTAACTGTAACTGTACTGTAGTGTGTTCGTTGTTAAACACAACAACAATAGTTCGGGTGCAATTCAAGCTTTTGTATTTTCTGTCCTCATTCATTTGTTGTTGCTTTCACCAAGCCACGCCCCCTGCTCTCTGCTTTCCTCACAGACAGTACAGAGCATAGAGGGGGGGGTGGCGGGGGGGTACGGAGGGGTAATGGTAGACTAGGCTAGAGGCTGATTACACATTACTGCTATATATGAAAGTTACTCATTACAGAGTTGAAAATAAACAGTTACTGATTACTTTTTAAGATTACCCCACTTCTAGTCAGCTTGAAAAGTATTTGATTAGTGAGTGGCTCTTATGTCTCATGTTGTCATGAATGAAAACATTATGCTCCTCATACAGTATGATCACACATCATAAAAAACCTTTTTTGAATATATAGGGCTATGATGACAGACGGATTTGGCAAGACCGAGACAGTTGTTGTACCATTCTATTTACACCCTTTTCTTTCATGATGTTTGATTTTATCAGTTTGACCACAAGGTTTGTCCTATCTTGATTAATTTTATCAGGACTAACATTAGTACGAATGTGTGAATTGGACAAAGACATTGTGACGTGTCTTCTTGCCATAGTCATTATTAGGTGCGGCCCAGTGTTGATTTTGGCAGCACATTTTTATTTTAGTCATAGTCTCTTGAATAGCTTTCATTCGTCTAGTTTTAGTCGACTTAAATACCACAAGATTTTAGTCGACTAAAATGTATTTTGGCGGGCCTTGATGCCGTCGTAATGACTGATTTTACACTTGCTGAAAATAGCCGATCTACAAGCTCACAACACGTCGCAGCGCGATGCGTAGTGAGCTTGTAGATCGGCTATTTTCAGCATGCAACCAAGTGTATTTCGTTTTTCTCAGTAAAAAAAATGTAGTCAACGAACAATTTTCGCCTTAGTTTTAGTCGACGAAATCAACACTGGTGCGGCCACACACACACACACAGCAAACTGACGTAGCCTAGTTGCTTTTAGAGAAGGGCAATCAAAGATGGAACAATAAGCCATTTTTCTCCTGGTACTACAACCACACCACTTGTGCTCTGTTGACTTAACAAGGACCACTGTCACCCATGATGATCACATTTAGCAGGGAGACACTGTTCTGTTGTCTACTATACGCTAAGTATACACTAATTGGCACCTCTACAAATGCCAACGAGAGGTAGTTATGACAGCTAAACCTAACACATGTATTATGTTGAACAGTGTTTACCCAATTCCACTGGCAGAGGAGCTTTCGTAAACATAGTAGTAGTGTACTGGTGTAGTGCTGTAGCCTGGCTAATAAGCCCTAGTAGTGGTGACCTCCCATTAACCCGTTTAGACCGGGTGCATACTTAGTTTAGACGAGTCATTTGGTTAGACATGGGTTAAGGTTAGGTTTAGGTGTGCTGCCCCGTGGGAGGTTAGGGTTAGGTTGAGGGTTTGAGATAGGTTGTAGTTGTAGGACTAATGACTGCATGGTCTAACCAATGACTAGTCTAAACCAAGTACTGTCTAAAATAAAGTCTTCTAAATCCTAAAAGTTTTCTGAAAAAACCTATGTTTCTATGTCAGTGGTTCTCAAACTATTTCATGTGAAGGACCCCCAGAATTATCTGTATTTGGCCACCGACCCCCATCTGAAAATATGTTGTTCCAGGGGCCTCCCCATACGCAAAGATTTGAGTTAAAAACGTTCGCTCTGAAAGAATATATATTCAATGATTTGTGCCGCATTTTCACAATAAAAAAAAATAAATAGCAGATCTACAAGCTTGTAGCGCGGCACTCTGTTTTATGGCTAATGTAGTTTTTGCCCCACAACACAGAGGTACTTACCGCTGTTCACCACTACTGAAGGCCTTTTGCTGAGATGAGCTCCTTCTTTTGTTTTCCTTTTTTTTTTTAATAGTTTTTATCCCACGATTTTGTAACCCATTTTTCACCCCTGTGTCAATTATCTAATGTGATCCTGGGCTCTACACACCCTCCACCAACATGGGGAGAGCAACGGGCTTGAACTCATGCTTCGAGATGAGCTCCTTCTGTGAGGCTTATAGCTCACGCCTACTTTATTTGGCTGAAATATGTACAGTATATACAATTGTGTTTGCTGAAATTAGCAGATCTACAAGCTTGTAGATCTTGCTGTAGAGTAGACTGCTATTTTCGATTGATCGATTTCGACGCCATCGTATGACAGAGTATAATCAAGCTTAAATTGGTCAGTTATCACTCAGTCACTTGGTAGGACTTTATTCCATCTGCTTTTCTTTATTTCTTAAATGAAGCCCGGTGGTGCACTCTTTGAACGTTGAGGGCAATTCAAAATATTAACACACATCTTTAAAATGAGCCATTTGCATTGAATTTGTGCGTAGTGGTTATCACTTTAAACCCGCTGTCCCTATTTTGGGCATGTCATAATTAAGCACGAATTTACAAAAATGTCAGAATTTAGTGGATCGGGCCTGTCTCTCATCCTCCTCTTCTCACTCTGGCTCATATAACTCGACCTCCACACAGCCATGTTTGTTTTCCCAGGCTGACACTGTCTGTTAAAGAGGGAGGAATATGATAGGGACTGGACTGGAAGCAAGGAACAATTAAGATTTTCATAATAAGAATATTCAAATGTGTATAATCTTTGCCTACAGCAAAGACGAACAAACCCATTTGAGGTCATTTGCAATGCCGGCGTCAACACCGTGGAAAGCTGTCAGAATTCCCATAAACAGGACCTATAGTTGATTTATAGTTTTATGACTTCTGATAAGCATACAAATTCCAGGCTGAGACAATAGGCCCTTCTTTCGCTAATCTGTGAACATTATGGCTGTCATTTCACCGACAGAAGAGCCTTGAACAAGACGATCCGTTCTCACAATACCGTGCAAAGCTACTGTACATGTGTATGAAATAACGTTATACCCGTTCGATTTAGGGATGCACAGATCATTATCAGCCAGATGATTATCGGCCCGATATCAGACATTATGACATCGTCCCGATAAATTCAATAACATTATTAACCCATTTTGAGCGGGAACCCCTTTTGGTGTTACATACACATTATTATTATAATTTATAATTTAGCTATTGAAAAATAGCAGATCTACAAGCTCATAGCGCGCCACCGAGTGGCGCGCTACGACCTTGTAGGTCTGCTATTTTTGAAAAATCGTAAGAATGTGGCACAAATCTTTGAATATATATTCTTTCAAAGTGAATGTTTTTAACTCTAAATGGGTTAATAGCCCGATAATATATGGTAAATATATTTTTTATTTTATATATTTTCATATGCTTACAGACAGTTCTTTGTTTTTATCTGCTGATTGTTTGTATCTGCTGACAAAGCACACAGAGGCTTTTGGATCTCTTTAAAGAGCGTGTATATATATATTTATTATCGGTTATTTGTATCGGTATCGGTCTTGAGAAGCAGAAAGTTATCTATCGTATCGGTGAAAAAAAAAAAAATCTAAATCGTGATCACATCCCTGGTCCGATTAGTACTCTTTTATTACCACACCCTTCCTGATGTATAGATGATACCGTCTCACCCTGGTGAATGGTTGAAGAACACATTCTTCAATGCCATTCCACAAGTCATTTGGATTTCTGAAGCAGAGCAATAAGAGTCTGCCTCCCGGCTGTAGTCCACGTTGACGCTGAGCAGATCGACAGCCTGAGTCAGCTCTTCACAAACTGGTATTCGCTGTCAGCAGCCCCATTACATCCACTGTGAGCTGATTTGTGTTCCTGAATAAAAGTGACAAGTCAGTGTAATCCAATATAGTTTGCGCAGTCAGACCCCTACATGATATGGAAGGGCCTTTAGATACCTGCACATTTGGTAAACAAAACCTCAGCCTTCTTTCTTTCTGTCCGACGGAATGGAAGCACAAAGGAATTCACTCCAGAGGGGAAAACAAAGTGAAGCTCCAGTTCTCTTGGAACACGGAACAATGAATCTTATTGGTGAATGCTGCTGTCCTGGGGGCAGCTTCTGGATTCAAAATGGATTTAGCTGCAGTCCATCCATTCTCTCATAACAAACTGGAACTGACGCAACAGAAACTCCCAAATGAAAGTTGTTTTGTGGACACATTGTTTACTTGGAAGTTGGAATACTAAGAGCTATAGGTTTCCTGCCGTGTGTGTGTGTGTGTGTGTGTGTGTGTGTGTGTGTGTGTGTGTGTGTGTGTGTGTGTGCGCCATTGAGACAATAAAATGTCTTTATTTGTCCCGCACCGTCAGAAATTCAGTCCATACTAGTGACAACTGACAACAAGTGATCAACTTGACCACTTTCAGTTGGATATGTCAGTGGTTCATTTGTAGATAAATAAGGTGTTCCTAAACCAATCCAAACGAATTACTACAACAAAGAAATTGTTTGGACGCTGTTGCCAAAAGCTGTTGATAATTGGATTTGGTTTGGATTGACAAAGGGCTAATAGATCATAAAGATAATCAAGGGGCTTCTCATAGGGGAAAACAGAAACCAATTTGAGGGGCCCTGCTTACAATGAGTAATACTTAATTCATTGTACAACTCATGAGGCTGTTTTTTGTCTTGTTGATTGACAGCATGTAATGTGATGTGACATGCATTGCTTAGTATTTTGTGTAAAGACATATTCACAAGAGGCATATTAAATACTAAATGTTTTTTTTGTCTTACGCAATGAAATCCAATCCATATTACTCTGTCTGATGCGATGCAGATGCACATTACAGTACACTTGGTGACATAAAGATGTTGGCTATTCCCCACCACTTTCACGTTGGTGAACGGAGCCTGCTACTTTTTTTTAAATATTTTTATCCCACGATTTTGTAACCCATTTTTCACCCCTGTGTCATCTAATGTGATCCTGGGCTCTACACACCCTCCACCAACCTAGTCCCCATATATGGGGGACAAGGGGAGAGCAACGGACTTGAACTCATGCTTCCTTCATGCCTGAGTGTCCAAGTTGCTCCCTTACGCCTGACAGGGGGGAGTTTCCCTGGTTGGACGTAGCGTGTGGAAGGAACACGTTATTCCAACCAGTTCCTTTCCCCTCCATCAGGCACCCCGGCTGGCCAGGGGGAGGCAGTTTAGTGACCAGGATTACTGCATGTTTTTTGTGAGGGTACCTACCCCCGGAGCCTGCTACTTAAATCTTATTATATTTTAATCCTACTGTCATTAGTGTTAATTTAACTCGTGAACAAATGTAACAAAATTAACCTGTTAAAATACTGTTAAGAATATGAATTTTTGTTTTGACTTCTCCATGCATGCCCCCCAACTATCTACAAAGAGTCATTTCCCATAAGGAATAGAGAACATTTGTGGAGAAAGATGAGATTCTTTGGCCAGAGGAGGGATGGAAACTGTCGATTCAGAAAATATCTGGATAAATGAGTGCAACAGATGGTCTGAAAGTACAAAGAAAATGAAGATTCATAATGAGGCATCACATGGAATAGCGTACTCAGTTGGATTGACTGTTGTGGAGAAGAATACGTGGGCAATAGTCTTTCATTTTTTCCAATAATCGAATGAATTTTAGGGTAATACAAACGTGCATGTTGCAGTGCATTTTGATTTAGCCAAAATCTCTAAATTCCCATCGCAATGAATCAGGAAATGAATGAAATATGTTGGTCTGCAACATGATCATTGAAGTGAATTGAAGATGTACAATTTCAGAGATGAAGAATTTTCAGTTTGTAATTTTAATAGATTCCTTACAGAGCAAGGTAGCTATAGGCCATATCACGTGACATCAAGCTGTTTTGGAAAACATCTCCTGCCTCTCTCCAGTTGTTTAAAAATCATACATTTTCAGTAGATTTTTGAATGAATCTTTCTGAAAGTTTTGCTTTTCCACATCATTCCAAAATGGAGAAAACAACTTGCCTAGGAGGCTTATATGACCTTTTCTCAGCCAGACACATTATCTGATTTATGCGGTTCTGGTTTTCAAATGGGTCTGGTTGGTATTGAATGAGGAAGATGCCTTTGCAGTTGCCAGGGAGGTCGTATTTAGGAGGGAAGGGTATTTAACCCATTCTGACCTGAGATCAGATTCATACGAGGTTTCCACTGGACACACACTGTTCTGATTAACCCATTCTGACCTGAGATCAGATTCTAAAGATGTCAGTCGTTTTTCAAAAATAGCAGACCTACAAGCTCGTAGCGCGCCACACAAAATGGGATAATGGAAGGGTTTGCATTAGAATCACTGTTGTTTTTGGCAGCAAAGTTTGATTTTAGTTTTAGTCATAATCTTTTTGAAAAGTTTGCATTTAGTTTTAGTCACATTTTAGTCACCTGGAATGTGTTAAAGTGTTAGTCTAGGTTTAGTCGACTAAATTTCATGAGATTTCAGTCGACTAAAACTACAGTTGATTTTAGTCAAACAAAATGTCGTCGTAATGACCGATCTGTAAGCTCACGAGTCACAACGCGTCGCAGCCGACACGTTGTGAGCTTGTAGATCTGCTA
This sequence comes from Protomyctophum parallelum, assembly GCF_964188405.1. Taxonomy (NCBI): domain Eukaryota; kingdom Metazoa; phylum Chordata; class Actinopteri; order Myctophiformes; family Myctophidae; genus Protomyctophum; species Protomyctophum parallelum. Next base: position 68,611,964 of record NC_139697.1, read on the forward strand.
TTTTCAGCATGTAACCAAGTATTAAGTGACTTATAGTGGATCTCTTGTCCACTAGTCCCTTCCTAACATTTTAGTCTAGTTTTTATTTGTTGACGAAATCGTCAGTATATTTAGTCTTAGTTTTAGTCATCATAGTTTAGTTTTCATGTAGTTTCCATTTAGTTTTCGTCAGTGGAAAAAGGTAGTCGACGAACATTCTTAGTTTTAGTCGGCGAAAACAACACTGATTAGAATGAGGTTGAAATCCACTTTGGCACCAACTTGAGTAGCTTTTCGGAGGTTTCATACGTTACAAGCTCATGGATAGAGGTATTCTCTGAGGTTTCATACATACTAAGCTCATGGATAGAGGTATTCTCTGAGGTTTCATACTAAGCTCATGGATAGAGGTATTCTCTGAGGTTTCATACTAAGCTCATGGATAGAGGTATTCTCTGAGGTTTCATACTAAGCTCATGGATAGAGGTATTCTCTGAGGTTTCATACATACTAAGCTCATGGATAGAGGTATTCTCTGAGGTTTCATACATACTAAGCTCATGGATAGAGGTATTCTCTGAGGTTTCATACATACTAAGCTCATGGATAGAGGTATTCTCTGAGGTTTCATACTAAGCTCATGGATAGAGGTATTCTCTGAGGTTTCATACTAAGCTCATGGATAGAGGTATTCTGAGGTTTCATACATACTAAGCTCAAGGATAGAGGTATTCTCTGAGGTTTCATACATTACAAGCTCATGGATAGAGGTATTCTCTGAGGTTTCATACTAAGCTCAAGGATAGAGGTATTCTCTGAGGTTTCATACATACTAAGCTCATGGATAGAGGTATTCTCTGAGGTTTCATACTAAGCTCATGGATAGAGGTATTCTCTGAGGTTTCATACATACTAAGCTCATGGATAGAGGTATTCTCTGAGGTTTCATACTAAGCTCATGGATAGAGGTATTCTCTGAGGTTTCGTACATTACAAGCTCAAGGATAGAGGTTCTCTCTGTTACGGAACATTGGGCCACACTCTCTTATTGGAAATGAACAAATATGCAGGACATCTGAGACGATCGCTATAACATTTCTATTATGCGTGTGTTTCCATCCACAGTGTCTAAAAAGCACGGGAAGCTGATCACATTCCTGCGCACCTTCATGAAGTCGAGGCCCACCAAACAGAAGCTGAAGCAGAGGGGCATCCTCCGTGAGAGGGTGTTTGGCTGTGACCTCGGAGAACACCTCCTCAACTCAGGCCATGACGGTGAGACATACTGCATGTGTTACTGTACACAAACTGTCCCAATTCTTCTCACGCTGAGGGCCTTTCAAACGGGAAGCGAGGAACGGGAGGATTTTTACGGCTCTAGCAGTGATTCCGAAACATGTTCATTTCATGGACCCCCAGTTTCACACGCATTATGCTGCGGACCCCCGATTTAATTTCTATCTCTGGTACCCCAATTTATATTGTAAAATCACTGTTAATTTAACTCAGAGAGTGTACAAATGGAAATGTACATTCTCTGAGTTATAGACCCATAACGGTCCATTTGGTTCCTTATATCTCTAATTGAGCTATGTACCCCCTGGAACTCCCTCAAGTATACCCCTAGACCCCACTTTGGGAACCCATGTGCTACAGGTCTGCTCAAGAGGGGCGCGACAGCGCAAGCGTAAAAGAAAAGTGAAACAGAATCCCGGTCTGGTGTGTCGCGGAACGAGCAACAAATTCACGGGACCGCGCTCGCGTAAATACGCTTGCGTTGTTCTCCGCGCCAAAACGCAGGTCTCGTTGAAAATGAACTATTATATCGCTTCATGTTTGAAAGGCCCTTTAGTCTGACAAGACTGACATCAGAGGCAGCCTAAAAAAAAACACCAAAACTTGAACCAAACTTGAACAACAACATGCACATTTTTAAAGGGGCTAAAGTTTATTTCCTGTTGCAATGGCTGACAGGAAATAAACGCGGGGGAGAGCTGCCCCGTAGCAACGCCATTCCACGCTGAAAGGGTCTCTATAAATCAAAAGATATAATATGTAAGAAATAATACTCTGAAGTGTATGTTATATAATGGAACATCTATTTGTACTGAGCCTCTGTGTCAACCGTTCTGCACTTCTGAAATGTATCATACCATATTATTCTGGAAACCCATTCAGGAAATATATTTTCCGCCTTTGTTTTTGCCTCTGAGGTTGTGGCAACACTTCTTTTGTTTAGAAACAGGAACTCTGTTTTGCTCCTCCACTTTCTTAGTCCACTTCCTCCCAGGTGCTTTTGTGTTTATTCCTACTAACAACAACATTAACCCATTCTGACCTGAGATCAGATTCATACAAGGTTTCCGCCGGACACACACTGGTCTGATGAACCCATTCTGACCTGAGATCAGATTCTAAAAATGTCAGTCGCTCTTCGATTTTTCAAAAATAGCAGACCTACAAGCTCGTATCGCGCCACTCGGTGGCGCGATATGAGCTTGTAGATCTGCTATTTTTAAATAGCTAAAGCATAACATGATGCTGACACCAAAATGGGTGCCCGGTCAGAATGGGTTAACAATAATGTTTCAGTGGCGATGACTGGCGATGATAATTATTTCATCATATTTGCTTGCTATTTATGCTCATAGCCTTGTAGGAAGAGTCCTCCAGGAGTTAAAATGTATCAAATGAATGCACAGAAACAAGAAATATATTTGTGAGCCAAAGTACAGTACAATCTTTGAATGTTTTTTAACCCTTGAGATATTCACGGTGTTGATGGAAGGTCATGTGATGCAAAAGTGGATTAATCACCTCATCTTGAGGACAAAGCTCATTGACATGTATTTGAACTATTGATTATAAGTCAAAATGGTTTAGATTTAGAAAACCTTGCCAATAATTTTAAAATCTGCTCCAACATTGTCACTAGGACTGGTTTATGAAGTAGACTCCCACATGCACACTGTTAAAAGGTTCATGAAGTAGACCCACATGCACACTGTTAAAAGGGCCAGAGCTGGGGGCCCCTTTAACAGCCCTATTGCAACAGGTCTTACACAGGTCAAGGTCTTGGTGCTGGCCTTTTTTCATTGGGCAGCTCACACGTTCATGTTGAAAGAAGGCAGCCCTTCTCTGTAAAAGTTGGCTTACAGTACCCTGACAGTTGGTCGACACAGAGATAAAGCATTCTGTCACACTTTCCCTCGGGTCAAAGGGTCAGTTCTCTAGCCGTGTGCTCTTTTAAACTATAACACATCGCCGAGAGGAGCGGTTTCAAACGAAACGTATGAATAATTCATAACTATGATTTTAACTTAGATTTTTAGAATATTGGAATTTGAATAAAGCATGGGGGCACACCCGGTGTGACGCGGGGGGTATAAAGTCCCCTGTCCACCACCACAGAGACGTAGGGCTTTAATGAATCATCCGTGGTGGTGCCTCTGGCTCGGCAGAGTGTACAGTATATATACGAGCACTGTTGAGTTTGTGGGAGGGAAGCCCGGGGCGAGGAGAGGGCATTCTTTGTTGATATTATATACCAGCGATTGGGCGGTGCCTGGCTGGCAGTGGGCGATGTTGAACAGCGAGGAGTTAGGGTGGAGTTATACCACACACTCCAGCAGTAGGGTGGAGACACCACCAGGAGGGTAACAAGACAACTCACCCCGTTTCTGTTTTCCTCCCAGAATTTTCCCCAGTGAGGGGTGGGAGAGGCTGGACAGCAGACGGCTGGACTTTGAATTTCTCTAACTCTAAACTTTCATGACAGCAGTCAGCCTAAGTACAAATATAATTTATGAAAAGCTACTACAGTGAAGTCTGTTCACAGAAGTTGTTGTAGGATATGTGGGCATTATCTGACGAGTTACCATTTGAGTGGGCAAACCTTACATATACTAAATAATACTAAATTGTTTATAGGGTCAATGTGAGTAAAATAATATAGCTTTTCCACAGGAGTATCTTTTTATATTTTTCCAAAAAGAATACAAACAGCCAATAGCATATTACAAAGTTATCCCCCTCACTGGTGAAAAACGGGCAAGCACCGGGGTGAGTTTTCCAGTATTCACCAGGAGTATGTGGTGCCGGCACCCAGCAGTGATACAAGACTATACAGAACAAAATGTGTGGGGAATTCATGTATGGTAATGCAGGAAAGATATGTTTCATCAAACACGTCATTATTATTTTATGTTATTCAAACAATGACCCTATTTCAGAGTAATGCAGAGTAAAGAGATTTTCAAATGGTTTCAAAATAAGTAAAGGGCATCTTACAAATGAAAACCTTCGTGTTTACTTTCTGATGGATTTGGTTAACATTTGTACACTATCAGAGTTAAATGAACTGGGCATGGTGCAGGTCTGCTCTGTCAATGGATGCCAACAGATTAGCCTGTATGTGCTTCTCTCTCTCTCCCCTCCTGTGTGCTTCTGCTATGCATGGAATTTGTCTGAACAGCTGCTTCGGCATGGGTCCCACTCTCTGTCATTTATGTGAATGATGTATGCAGAGGGGGGGTTATGAGAAACTCCTGGTACACATAGACATTCATTGTCTCTAATATACACACGCGCACACTTTGTCAAGCACACCCACACCCACACTACAAAATATGTTTCTTTAAATCAGTTTCTGAAGTCTAACGAGGAGGCGTTTTTTTTTCTAGGGGGCATTCTCTAGACCACAGAATGTGCGGTATAGATGGCTCCGTGGCAGTGTTTATTTATGCCATGGCCACAGAGTATAACTGCTCTACACGAATGTACATAGTAAGAAATGTACTGTATTAACTTTTATTTTAGGGTTATAGCGGTCTCATGTTGCCAGATGATCAGGGATATCCACATACTGATACATCTTCTGAGGACATCTAATTTAAATGTAGTCGCTAGAGCAGATGTACGCACTTTGGAAACCGGTCCAGTCACACCACCCCAATCATATTTACTGGAACTTTTGTGACCATATTATGGGACTAATATTAGGCAAAGAATAGCAGATTCACAAGTGAGTTTGGGAGTAAGTTTTGCTTATATCTCTGAATTGTTTCCACATACTTCTAGGCAAACCGTTGAATTTAGATGGAAGTTCCATAGCTCCAATCGCCCCGCTACGCAAGACAAAAGTTAGCTATCCTTAAAATCAACATGGATTTCAATATAACTTGAAGTCTTTTGGGGAGTCAAATGTGTGAGCTGATAAAGGCTGGTACTTTCTAGGTTATTACTGTGGCTTCTCCAACATTCTAGGGTAGCTAGAAAACATTTATTCTGAGGGCAATGAAGACGGTGCAGACACAACATTTCTATTCAAAGAGCATATTGCCCCAAAATATGAATAAACATTGTTTATATTTGAATTGTGGGTAATTTACAATTTAGGCATTTAGCAGACGCTCTTAATCCAGAGCGACTTACATTTAGGCAAGAACAAAAGCATGGGAATACATCACATAAAAGCATTTATCATGAAACATGCGTAAGCTAAGAAGGTAACAGTGGAATATCTATATGATGAAACTATACATACACTATACATAATAAACTATACATATTCACTACTATGCTATACATATGTACTATGGCGTGCTATGACTATATACAATACAATTATAGTGCTGTCTACATAACATGCTATAAGTCTAAGTCAAATGCTATCTAAGCCAACAGAAATTCTATCTAAGGGGTTAGGGTAAGTGCTATGGGCCATGATGGAGTCTGAAAAGGTGGGTTTTCAGGCTACGGCGGAAGATTGGGAGTGATGCTGCAGTTCTGACTGCAATGGGAAGTGCATTCCACAGTTTTGGAGCCAGAAGGGAGAAGAGTTTGGGACGTGTGGAGCGTTGTCCCGGCGTTTTTAGTGAGGGTACTTCCAGTTTCCCTGCGTTGGCTGATCTGAGTGCGCGGGAGGGTTTGTAGGGTTCAATCATACTTGTAAGATATGGGGGAGCCATACCTTTGGTTGCTTTGAATGCCAGCATCAGAGTTTTGTATTCTGTGCGGGCAGCGACCGGGAGCCAGTGGAGGGAGCGGAGCAGGGGGGAGACATGTGAGAATTTTGGCTGGTTGAAGACCAAGCGAGCTGCTGCATTTTGGATCAGCTGGAGAGGCTTAAGTGCACATGCTGGTAGGCCAGTAAGGAGGGAGTTACAATAGTCGAGTTTTGACAAGACTGTTGTCTGGATTAGGAGCTGGGCTGATTCCTGGGTGAGGAACGGTCTAATTCGTCGTATGTTATAGAGTGTGAACCTACATGATCGAGTGACAGCTGTGATGTGAGCTGTGATGTGAGGGTAAGTTACTATACTAGGGTCGGCGACCGTTTTGACGTGAAGTGCCATGTTTTAATTTTCTTGATACCCAGTGTGCCACATTATCAATTAAGTTGAGTTATTACACCGCTTCACATCAAGATGTACTGATCGTTGGACTTGAGAGAAGAGTTTGAATGAATGTTGAATTATGTGCAGTCATTTGTATATAGATGTAAGGGGACTTAATTTAACGGACTAAACCTTGGAATATTAAAAGTTTAAAGATTGAAAACCTCTCCCACACTAGGACGATCCTACAAATGCCTTCTTAATCCAGTTTTCTGAAAAACCCTATGTTTCTATGTCAGTCGAACGACTGACATAGAAACAAACATTTTCATGTCAAGGACCACCCAAAAATATATGTAATCGGCCGCCGACCCCCATCTGAAAATATGTTGTTCCAGGGACCCCCGCAGAAGCAAAGATTTGAGTTAAAAAACGTTCGCTCTGAAAGAATATATATATTCAAAGATTTGCGCCACATTTTCAATATTTTTCAAAAATAGCAGATCTACAAGCTCGTAGCACGGCACTTGGTGTCGCCTACCCTGCATAAGGAGCATAATCAACTGTGAGCTGTGCAGTTATTGTATAAAAAATGATGCACTTTGCGGAGGCGACGTTAATTAGCCTCCAGTGCATTAGGTTTTATATTAACCGCACAGCTCCGAGTTGATTATCCCTTACGGATCTGAGGCAGAGTGCGTTTTACATCCTGCATCCATAGTGTGTCTGCTCTACTTTTAAACTGGGTGTCTTTAATAAAACTGTTTGTCCATAAACCAGCTTGCTGTTAAAGAAATACAATGGTTTGTGGGACTCGGCACCTATACAGACACCTTTCTGACCTCGTGCAATCAATGATATTTGAACTCTTTGAGAGTGTGACAGGGTTAAGTTAACTCTCCAGATTCTACTGTTGTAGCATTTCGTTTTGTGCAAACATTGACTGAAGGAGAAAGATGTGATTGCGATGTGATGACACGTTGTGTTTCTCTTTGGCCCTATAGTTCCCCAGGTCCTCAAGAGCTGCACGGAGTTCCTTGAGAAGCACGGAGTGGTGGACGGAATCTACCGCCTCTCTGGAATAGCCTCGAACATTCAGAAGTTACGGTGAGGCCCCGCAGAAGCTCGCAGACTCGTGCACGCACGCGCACATACACGAAGGGCAGGCACTGTACTATAGGTGGGCTCCTCTCGCAAACCTAATCTACCCTATCATTCACGGACTGATAGCATATAGTCTACAGTCTACGCTGTATCACTGCCCTTATAAAAACAAGACAATAGTTCCTGTTATCTTTGGCGAGGAAACATGACAAGGGTTGTCCACCTGTGTCCAAGGACAACATGGCATTCCTTGTGAAGATTGTTTTTCACCTTTTTTATGTTTTTATCCTACCTGAACAAGAACCTTCAACCCTGATAATCTGAATATTTAGCTGAAGGAAGGGGACAGACTGCCTTTTCTTTGTTCTGTTTGTATAAAACATTAACATTAAGCTTCATTCATCTGTAAATCTAACTATAAATGTAGTCCACCAAGTGTGTGTGTGTGTGTGTGTGTGTGTGTGTGTGTGTGTGTGTGTGTGTGTGTGTGTGTGTATTGTTGTAATCCGTGTAACTCGAGAACCGTTCGCTCCACCGACTTCAAATTCGACACACGCGTTCCACACCAACACATGGAGTGCAGTGGCCGGTGTCGAGTCGGTCGGTCCCACGGTTGTCCAGAACCGCCCCAAAAATGCCTCTGCCCGGGCTCTGGACCGAGGCCCCTGCCCAGTGTCCATACTGTATAATGGAGCTGGCCTGTTCTGACATCATTCTGACGTCTGCATAGACTCCATATTTGGGCATGCCTGACAAAGCACTCCATATATGGGCATAAAAGGGACACAGACATAATAGAGGGTGTGCACATGCTTAAAGTGAATGGCACATCGAGTGGCAAAGCAACATGCAAAGTGAGTTTAACATTGTTTAAAGTTGTTCAATGCAATCAAATAGGACTTTTCTGTTTGGATGCATGAGCCGTCAAGGCCAGAAAGTAGTTTTTTGCCACTCAGTAGGCATTTCCTGCACAGCTTCCGGGTTTGATGATGATGTCGCGCGCATACCCTCTGTATCTGCGTGGGGCATGCATTTACAACTTGCGTCGTTCCAAGTAGGCCAGCGCCTACTAATATAAATAAAGTTTATTATTATTATTATTGATGTTGCACAGCCTTGTGGACAATGTCACACCAACATGACACTGTCATGTACCTTTATGAGTGAGTGATAAACCACTCCTTATTCTTAATTCTCTAGTGTCAAACACAAGGGATTGTTTATATGCCGGTATGTAAAAGACTGCGACAATCCCCAGGGCCCAAAACTTTAATTTTAATCCCTTGATGGAAGTGGATCCCACCCCCATTATGTCAATAAGAAATATATCAAGTAACACACCAAATTCAAATGTGATCTACTCGGATAGGGATTAAAAGTTTTGGGCCTCGAGGATTGTAAGGATTTGAGAGGCTTAAAACTTAATTTATATTGGCGTTTAGAAATGCATGTTCCGACCGCATCTGCATAATTCCTTTTAGAGAGGGGGTATCACGACCCGGTCTAGGGCATAACGGGGGGGCTACACAGTCTCTCAAATTGACTGAAAATAGGCTGCAGTTTATTCAAAGGGTTGTGTAGGGGGACCTTTGTGTAACAGTGGTTCTCAAAAAAAAGTCTTCTGAAAGAATATATATTCAAAGATGTGTGCCTCATTTTCACGATATTTCAGAAATAGCAGACCTACAAGCTCGTAGCGCTCGTAGCTCAAAAACCTCTGTTCAGCTCCCACTGAACAGGCACCTGGTCCAACCTGTAGGTGGTGCTAATACCTACCGTGACAGCCAGAGATCACCCTCCCCACCTTCGAACATGACCAGTAGACTATAGTTCCGAATAAGTCTTGACTTTACAGTTCATCCCGTGGGTCGCAGAGGGTTTTCCTCTATGGAGAATAACATCCGCTTATCAATATAAGCATTGTGGTCCAAAAATAAACAAACGTAACCGTCTCTGACCGCAATGTTGTCAGGGAGGTGGCTCTGCATTGTTTACTAGTCACTCCATAGTCACTCATATTTGATACAGTCTGTTTCTGGAAAACCTTTAACTTCTGCTTTCCTCCTACCGATTCTCTGACTGACCATGTATCATTTAAGCATTGCAACACACAAATTCTATTGCCACTTAGCGTTCAAGCAGCGCAACTTGTATAAATAAACACAGTTCCTGAGCAATCAGGTATGTTGTATTTGTATTTGAGTGTATTGCACCACATTTCTGCGTCCCAACACCTGCACTAGTTCATAATCTTCAGTCTTTTTAATGTCCCTTTTAATCTTTGCTGCCATTCCTTCTCTCTCTCTCTCTGTACAGGCACGAGTTTGACTCGGAGCAGATTCCTGACCTGACCAAAGATGTGTACATCCAGGACATCCACTGTGTGGGCTCACTGTGCAAGCTCTACTTCAGGGAGCTGCCCAACCCGCTGCTCACCTACCAGCTCTACGAGAAGTTCTCTGTAAGTATAGAGCCCAGTGACGTAGACTCCGTGGGGCTCGAGCCCCCATGAGGAATTAGCGGGGGGGAGGGGGCGGGCCCCCATGTCGAGTATAAAAACATTTCGTCTCTGTATAGAGCGCCCAAGTCCTGACGTAACTCTCTCGTCCCCTCGATTCCCCTGGTTCACGGAAGTCATTTCTCTATGGAGAACAACATGGGCTCATCTTGAAATCGTCTCATATATAAGCGCTGTGGTCCAAAAATAAACGAGCTGTCTCTGCGTTATCGTCAGGGAGGTGTCTCTGCTATGGTTTACGACCGTCAGTGGCTCATATGATACAGTCTGCTTCTAGCGATAATGTAACTAATCCAGTAGCAGTAACAATAGTGTTTTCTCTCAGTCAGTTGATTCTTCATATCCATATATCCTTCTACACCAAATGTCTTCGCCAAAAGTAGCCGATCTACGAGATCACAACGTGTCCCAACACGATGCATTGTGAGCTTGTACATCTGCTATTTTGGTGAATGTCCCCCCCCCCCTCAGCCCAGAGTAGGGATGCTGGGGTTATACTTAGTTGCACGCCGGTGTTACGTACCCCCCACCATAGCCGATCTACAAGCTCACAATGTGTCACACAGCACTTCTCATCACGTGACCGCGCCCCAACCAAGTATAAACTCATACTTTTTGATAAGGTCAAACGTACTTTGACAGAAGAGATCTGGAGCAAAACCAAAATGACGTATGTACATATAGGGAAATCAAACATGACTGTTATACTGAAAACTATGTTTTATTTAATCTGCCAAAGAAAAAAATATCACTTTGTGCCCATATTAGAGGAGGTATAATATTGCCACTTTATATTGAAACGGGTCGTGCTAGAATGATGAAGTAGATCGAATCTGCCAAATGTGTGATCTCAATGACATGAGTATCATTTTGTGTTGTATTGTCATTTTCAATACTTCATAACTCCAAAAGGCCCTGGTTGTGTCTGCTGTTGTCGCTCTCACTCACACTGTTCCCACAAACGTTTCCATTGCTGGCTTCTTCCATTCTCTGTCGGGGGCAAACCAAAAAAGATCATTTCATCAAACACTTTAACCCATTTAGACCTAAGGATGATTCTACAAATGCCTTCTGACAGTTTTCTGAAAAATGCATGTTTCTATGTCGGTTGTTCTCAAACATTCTCATGCCAAGGACCCCCAAACATATATGTAATTGGCCGCCAAACCCCCATCTGAAAATATGTTTTTCCAGGGACCTTCCCCCAGAAGCAAAGATTTGAGTTAAAAACGTTCGCTCTGAAAGAATATATATTCAAAGATTTGCGCCACATTTTCACGATTTTTCAAGCTATTATATTATGTTTCGTTGGTCGACACCCCTAAAATCATACCATTGTGCTGAGCGCACCCTGTCATTAGAAATACAGCAGACCAACGACTCTTAGCACGCCATACACAGTGACATGGAATAGAAATCTCCTCCAAGCATAACAGAGTGGCCCCTGAGGATCAAGTACATGTTTGCCGGTCGTTATGGCAACATAGCTGGACAAGAGAGAGAGAGAGAGAGAAGAAATGGAGGAAAGGAGAGAAGCAGGCGTGTGGCTGCACAGTTAAAAACCTCTCTCGCTCGTCAAAAATCGCTGTCGCTCGTCAAAGATAGCTATAACAAACAAACTCGCAATGCTTGCACCCTTTTTGGTGTTTTAAGCATCGTGTTATACTTTAGCTATTGGAAAATAGCAGATCTCATAGCAGATCTCAGAGCTCTACAAGCTTTGTAGATCTGCAGTTTTTTTTTAACTCCTGAAAATGTGGGCGCAAATCTTTCAATATATATTCTTTCAACGTTTTTTTTAAACTCAAATCTTTGCTTCTGGGCGGGTCCCCTGGAACAACATATTTTCAGGTGGGGGCGGGGGGGGGGGGTCCGGTCCGGTCCGCAGCCAAATTCACATAATTCTGGGTGTCCTTGGCGTGAAAAAGGTTGAGCAGCACTGACATGGGTTTTTCAGAAAAAACTGAAACGCCTGTTTCAGCTTTTTACAACACATCTGTACGGAGAGGAACAGCAGCAGCTGAGTGTAGTAGAGTAGACACACACTGATGTATACCGATCTCTCTCTCTCTCTCTCTCTCTCTCTCTCTGTCTCTCTTTCTGTGCCTCTCTCTCTCTCTCTCTCTCTCTCTCTCTCTGTGCCTCTCTCTCTCCGTCTCTCTCCATTCTTCCCTTCTTTCTGCTCCTGAAGGACGCCGTGTCGGCAGCGACGGACGAAGAGCGACTCATCAAGATCCATGATGTCATCCAACAGCTGCCTCCTCCGCATTACAGGTCAGTGTGGAACGCCACTGCCCCCCGGTGGCAGTCCCACGCTATGCCTGCCCTACGTAGAGCCACACGGTGCTATTATCTCTTCTATATTAATGTGTGTTCAGCGTTCCTGGTTTATTGTCAGTTCCATAGGATAGGACAACACAACAGTGATGTTATCCCCCGTGCAACATGCATGTAAACAACATCATTAAAATGCCACTGACATTAGTGTGGGGACAGAGAACCAACGATTCAGCCAGAAAAGACATTCTTTTCCTTTTGAGAACCTAGAGCAAGGCACAGATGTGAGAACTCTTAAATATTGATAACAATTCACAGGATGCAACACGACTCCTAAGGTTAGCATTACCAACCGAATAGAGCTATTGGATTATCTAATGTTGCCTTTAAAAAATAAGCAATTTCAGCTGTGGTTCATTTAATTTCCTGTATTTTGTCGTGTGATTTCTACTGTCATGTTTGCTCATATAGTAACACAACACTCCGATTGCCCGGGGTTATTTAATCCATTAAATCATTGCGCCCAATCGATTTATAGCAACGGAGCCCTTTTACCGACGTACCGGAAGTTATACCGGATGTGATTGGAGCAGCGAAATGTAGCCAAAACACTCTAGAGCCGACCGACAACAACTGGAGGCATGATTAAATCTAACGCGACTAGCGACTGGACCGCGGTGGGCCGTCTAACACATGATCTTTTCTTAGAATTGGACGGGATGGTTTAGATCGAGAGTTAACGTTTTAAGATTTTCGTTGTCGTCGGCTAAAAAGGGGGGGAACATCGAGGATTGCACAACTGGCGCTCCTAGGCTGTGGAGCGATGCGATCGGTTTTACTTTTCATATCAATAATCTTCGTCTTTTGGATAAAACTTCGTCCTGGGCGCTGGGTGTTACTAATAGAAAGGACGGTGAACTTCGTCCTGGGCGATTGGGGTGTTAACGGTCTGAAGAGTCAGCCTCAGACATAGCAAAATACCAAAGCCAAAGAAAGCTGAATAAATGAATGTTTGATGAAGCGCCTTCCTTTCCATTCCCAGGACACTGGAGTTCCTCATGAGGCATCTGTCCCATCTGGCCACGTTCAGCTACGTCACCAACATGCACAGCAAGAACATTGCTATCGTTTGGGCTCCTAATTTACTACGGTGAGTTTGGGAATTCTAACCGGTGTTGTTTTTGGCAGCAAATTTAGATTTTTTGTTGTAGTCATAGTCTTCTGAATAGTTTTCATTTAGTTTTAGTCTCATTTTGCTAGTCACCTGGAATGTGTTAGTCTAGTTTTAGCGGACTAAATGTCATGAGATTTTCGTCGACTAAATCTACAGTTGATTTAGTCGACTAAATGGGGGCCTTGATGCAGTCGCAATGACTGATTTTACACTTGCTGTGACACGTTGCGAGCTTGTAGATCGGCTATTTTCAGCATGCAACAAAGTGTAAAATGACTTATACACGATCTCTTGTCCACTAGTCCCTTCCTAACATGTTAGTCTAGTTTTTATTTGTCGACAAAATTGTCAATATATTTAGTCTTAGTTTCAGTCATTGTAGCTTAGTTTTCATTAAGTTTCCATTTAGTTTTCGTCAGTGAAAAAAGGTTGTCGACGAACATTTTTCGTCATAGTTTTAGTCGACGAAAACAACACTGATTCTAACCACTTGAAAGTATAGATGGTTTACGTGGTTCATGTTTGACTCAACTGTCTCAATAGGTAATTTCTCATAGTTAAATTAGATTTTCAAAGAAGCCATATTTATTTTTCCCTCTTGTCTCTCTCACTCTCACCAGGTCTAAACAAATCGAGTCGGCGTGCTTCAGTGGCACGGCAGCCTTCATGGAAGTGCGTATCCAGTCTGTGGTGGTGGAGTTCATTCTCAATCACGTGGATGTTCTCTTCAGTACCAAGCTCAGCACACTCATCAGAGAGGGAGGAGGTATGTCTCTGTGCACCGGAGCGGCTGAAATATCTTTTGTTGTATATGTTTGTTCACCGTGATACTGTTGCTGTGTAGCTGGGAAACTTGCTCCTCGTGTGAATCAAGGTTTGTATAGAATTCACAAAATAAGATTTTAACTCCCCCACAAATCCACAAATTTCAAATTTCAGATTTTTATTGAAGGGACCCTTGAGATGCCGCATTGCGGCATGAACAAACAAAATACAGAAAAACATACTGTACACAAATACGCAAAACATACAGTGCACGGATACAAACGGATATACAAATACATACATATATACACAAATAGCTTGCTCGCTAGGGCTGTGAATCTTTGGGTGTCCCACGATTCGATTCCGATTCTTGGCGTCACGATTCGATAAAAAAAAATATATATATCAAAAAAAAAAATCGAAAGCATTTTTTTTCCAGATTCAAAACGATTCTCTATTCAAAATGATTCTCGATTCAATACATAGGATTTCATCACAATCTACTCCAGCCAACTGAAGTACTATACTACAGTAACTTGAAAATGACTGTGATTAGGGTAAGCTTACATTTCATATCACCATGTAGTGAGAACTCCTGTAACTGTAACCAAGATTTTTGGAAATTATGAATCGATTTTGAATCGTTCATAACGTGAATCGCGATTCGGATCGATTTTTTTGGACACCCCTATTGCTCGCCCTCTTCCACCTAACCCACCAACCACCACATCAGCAGCTGTTACACAATGGACATAAGGTCACAGTGCAAATACTTCAGTGTCATTACTGGCTACCGTCGCGGTTAGAAGCACAGACAAGTTGAGTCTAGATGTGGATATAAGGAAGTCCTGAAGCTACTGAATGATGAGATGGATCTATAAGGGATCGAGGGAGATTGTTCCAATCACATGGGGCGTCACATGGCCTCCTGTGGGGGCCCCATCACTCATAATCACAAGTAAGACACGTGAACGCGGGAAGCGAACGCAGCTCGTAAATTGAAATAACAACAATTAGAATAAATTACGTACTTTAAGGTTTTATTTGAAAGATTTTTTTAGTGTGTGTATGTGTGTGTGCGACGTGCGTGTGTTTTTTTGTTTATTTCTTTTGTTTTCTTTAAGTTTTCTTTTTAAGTTTTTTCTTTTTAAGTTTTTTTTTAAGTTAAGTTTTTGTGTGTGTGTGTGTTTTGTTTTTTTTGTGTGTGTGATACAGCTGCACCCTCTGGTGGCGGGCGGGTGGTGTTACAGCGTGACACACACACAGACAGACATGTTCTGCTAGGTCTCATAGTTAGTGCTCATTGCATTCGCAAATTAATTCCATACCCCCCTCCCCCAATCCCCAGGTCACAACTCATTGTCGAGGCCCAAGTCGCTGCTGGTGTCGTCTCCCTCTACCAAGCTGCTGAGCTTAGAGGAGGCCCAGGCCAGAACCCAGGCTCAGATCAACTCTCCGGTTACCGAGGACAGCAAGTACATTGAAGTGGGCGAAGGTCCGGCGGCCCTCCAGGGAAAGTTCCACACGGTCATCGAGTTTCCCACTGAGAGGTGTGTTGCACTCCTAATCCTGTCCTTGCTTGTAACAAAAAGGAGATTGAATGTCAGCCATTTAAGCCTGCAAAGAGGAGGGAGGAAGTTATAAACCTACTTCTCTCACAAGGCCAAACGTGAAGAGATCATTTGTACCGACATGAGGCAAAGCGTGGGACTATTCAGTATTTTAGCCGTGACGTGAGCGCCCCATCCAGAGATACTTCCGGGTCCTACTTCGTCGCTTTTGTGTCCCCATAGAGTTATACTGTGACGCTCCGTACATCGGACTAAATCTGAGACGAAAACAACCACGAAAGTCAAATTTTACCGCTTTCCTCGCAACAACAAAGCTGCTGCTCTCCCAAATCTGGCTGTGACAGGCCGTCTGCCCCACACTGGATGCTGTCGCCATTTTATTTCATTGTGTCAACTAAATCCTCATTAATTGCAAACTAGATTCAACCATCCTGCACACATTCTAAATATGCCCCCGAAATATTGTACTGGGCAAATGGACTGTTACCACCTTCAATAATAATGATAATAATAGTCTTTATTGTCTCCACATCATATATTTTCTTTGTCATGGACACTTGTACAAAACGAGTTGGAAGCACCCATTTTAACCCTCAATGGCTTCCTTTCTGAAAAATTACGTCATTGTAAAAAGATTCACGCGTTTAGATATTCTATTTACAATGAGATGCGGACGGGAGCTGGTGCCACTTGGACCCGGACATAACGTAGCACTACAAAATGACGTCGGACTTAAATACTGAATAACGCACAAGTGCATACAAATCCTCGTTATGAATTTAACTTAAATCGAACAAAATCAAGCCATTCGTGGTCGGTTTGGTTCCATTTGTACACTAAGGTACCGGTTGGTTCCCAGTGGGAACCGGTTCAGTTCTTTTTGGTTCCTAGTCCATGAGCCATGAGCTCCAAAATTGGAACGTTAATTATAAATTGAGTGGGCAAAACCATACCTATATTAGATTGTTATCACCATGAAACTTCCCCAATTGAGTACTTACACGAAGACAATGATTTATTGTATTACAAATTACAAGTATGAAAAAGCTACTACTGTGGAAGGGTTATCATGTATTAATTGTATTACTTGTATTGATCCTATAAACAATTTAATATAGGTCTAGTTTTTCCCACCAGCTCTGGCTCATGGACTAAGAACCAAAAAGAACTGAACCGGTTCCCATTGGGAACCAACCGGTGGAAATGGGGTCTCAGTGTACATATGTAGTAAAGTAATTCAGTGTACTGATTTTAATACAAAGTACTTGTCTCACAAGCCACATTAGTTACAAGAGTGTCATTTACTACTTGCTCAGGCCAGTAATGAGACAACTATGAGCTACAGTAGCATTTTTGTGCCATAGCTTTTCTTGCACCAAAGCCTGCATATCGTTTTAAGTAACCATAACTCTTTTCTTCCTCTTGTTTCAAACACAATGAGCAGACAGAAATATGGGATAAGTATCTTGGATTCAGTCAGCCTGACGTCGAAATTTAAAAAAGATCTTCTAATCTAAATCCTCCAGTTTTCTGAAATACCTATGTTTCTATATCAGTGGTGTTGTCAAGGACCCCAAAAAATATATGTAATTGGCCTCCGACCCCCATTTGAAAATAATGTTGTTCCAGGGACCCCCCAGAAGCAAAGATTTGAGTTAAAAACGTTCGTTCTGAAAAAATATATATTCCAAATTTGCTGCACATTTTCACAATTTTTCAAAAATAGCAGACCTACAAGCTCGTAGCACGCCACTCGGTGCTTGTAGATCTGCTATTTTTTGACTAATAGCTCAATTCTAACATAACGTTTAAAACACCAAAAGGGGTTTCCGGCCCAAAATGGGTTAAATTAAATATCTTACTAAGCCTCTGTGTTGTGTTGGTCACAGGAAGAGGCCTCCTATTAAATCCAAGAAGTCTCCCGTGGGAAGCTGGCGTTCCTTCTTCAACTTGGGGAAGTCGTCGTCCATGTCCAAGCGCAAGTTGCATCGCAACCCCAGTGAGCCCAACGAGCTCAAGACTATGGCTCTAGCTGGTAAGACTTGTATTATTCAGTCAGACATTTTGACAATAAGCTCCTGGGTCTAAGTCAATGGTTCATCAACGGTGGACTGTAGTTTTTTTGGGCACGCTACTTTGCCATTAGGCAAATTCTATACTGGTCTTCTGTAGCCATGCAATCGGAGATATCTGCATACGTCAGATGACATCTAAATTCAATACATTCAAACATTGGGGCAAACAACTGACCTTTTTTCTTCGGTATGCATGACGTATAAGTTCTCCTCCAAATGACCATGACAACCCTCCTGGCTCTGGAGTGGTCCAGGACCATACCATGACAACCCTCCTGGCTCTGGAGTGGTCCAGGACCATACCATGACAACCCTCCTGGCTCTGGAGTGGTCCAGGACCATACCATGACAACCCTCCTGGCTCTGGAGTGGTCCAGGACCATACCATGACAACCCTCCTGGTTCTGGAGTGGTCCAGGACCATACCATGACAACCCTCCTGGTTCTGGAGTGGTCCAGGACCATACCATGACAACCCTCCTGGCTCTGGAGTGGTCCAGGACCATACCATGACAACCCTCCTGGCTCTGGAGTGGTCCAGGACCATACCATGACAACCCTCCTGGCTCTGGAGTGGTCCAGGACCATACCATGGCAACCCTCCTGGCTCTGGAGTGGTCCAGGACCATACCATGACAACCCTCCTGGCTCTGGAGTGGTCCAGGACCATACCATGACAACCCTCCTGGCTCTGGAGTGGTCCAGGACCATACCATGGCAACCCTCCTGGCTCTGGAGTGGTCCAGCAATATTGCTGTCGCGATTGCAATCGCTTCAAAATATCGCTGACTGTGCGAGGAGCGCTCCCATTCCTTAAAGTGAACCTCGTTCATTCGTGAATTGTGGTGTCCTTAGCGTGCAGTATAAGACCTGCTCTGCTCTGCACTGCTCATCTTGGGACGAGTAAACAAACATAGTTGCCCCAAACTCTTCTCCCTTCTGGCTCCAAAACTATGGAATGCACGTCCCATTAGAATCAGAACTGCAGCCTCACTCCCAATCTTCCTCCGTTTTCAGACTCCATCATGGCCCGTAGCACTTGCCCTAGCTAGCCCCTTAGATAAGCACGTAGACATGTTATGTAGACAGCACTAGAATTGCATTGTATGTAGTCATAGCACTTTATAGTATATATGCATAGTGTAGTATAGTACAGTATGTATAGTTTATATGTATAGTTTCATTATATAGATATTCCACGGTTCCACTACATTGTATGTACTGTACAGTATGTGATGTATTGCCATGCTTTTTGTTCTTGCTTAATGTAAATCGCTCTGGATTAAGTCTGCTAAATGCCTAAATTGTGATTGTGGTCGTTCCAGGCGGGAGAGGAGACACGGCAACACTAAGATCAGCCAAGAGTGAAGAATCGCTGACCTCCCTGCATAATGTTGAAGGTAATGTTTAAGTGCTTCTCTCAACTGTGTTGTGTACATAATAAGCAGCACAAAGGACTTATTTGGAACATAAGAGATTACTCTTAAACAGCTTATATAGACTTATAGAAAAATACATGATCCACGACCAGTGTTGATTTCGTCGACTAAAACCAATACTTTTTTCACTGACGAAAACTAAATGGAAGACTAAATATCCTGACCATTTCGTCAACAAATAAAAACTAGACTAAAATGTTAGGGTGGGACTAATGGACAAGAGATCCAGTATAAGTCATTTTACACTTATTTTCAGCAGTCATTACGACGGCATCAAGGCCCGCCAAAATACATTTTAGATTTTTTTTTAAATACGACTAAAACTAGACTAACACTAAAACAGGTGACTGAAACGTGACTTAAACTAAATGAAAGCTATTGAAGAGACTATGGACTAAAACTGAAATAAAAATGTGCTTCCAAAAAACAACACCGTCCACAACCCTGGTTGTCGTACACTTGAGTTTAATCAGACCAGTGTGTGTCCAGTGGAAACCTCGTATGAATCTGATCTCAGGTCAGAATGGGTTAAGCTGACGCGTGTCTCCGTGTGTCTAGGAGAGTCCAAGGTGTACCGCCCGCGGCGGCCACGCTCCAGCAGCGACGCGCTGTCGGCCTCCTTCAACGGCGAGCCGCTGGACGGCGGCCGGCATCACCACCACCAGCACTGCAACCCCTACGACCGCCACGAGCAGGACGCCGCCGCGGAGGAGGAGGACAGCGACGGAGACAACGGACCCATCCGCGTGCCCGCCCTCATCTCCCCCACGCCCCGCTCGGCCCCCGGCGAGGACGTGGACCTCAGCCCGCCGGACATCGGCATGGCCTCGCTCGACTTCGACCCCATGTCGTTCCAGTGCGGCCTCCTCCTCCCCGACAACCCCTACAGCGCCTTTCCCGTGGACGACTCCTCCACGGGGGCCGAGGGGCTCGGCCTGAAGAGGAGCTCCGGCAGCGCTGCCGGCAAAACGAGTCGCTCCGGCGAGCACGTCTCGCCGTGCTTCCTGCAGGGCGACGTCGTCACCGCCCCGTCGCTGCCTCCGGACCTCGGCTGCGTGACCACGGGGGGGGGGGAGAAGGTCGGCAGCAAGAGGCTGACCACCTCCTACTCCTACACGGATAAGCCCACGCAGGCCGTGTCGCCTATCAAATGCTTAAAGTCGGCCAGTTTAGCGCCGCTGAACATCTCGGAGATGTTCCCCGCAGACGTACTACAAGACGAGAGCACCGCCGCTGTGAAAGGTGTCCCTCCTCCCAAGCCTTCTTCGTCCCCTCCTCCTCCTCCCTCGGGACACTGCAGGGGGGACCCTCTCCCCTCGAGGGTCGGCGGAGAGCCCTCTCTGTGCGAAGCGTTCCAGATGGAACTGCACAGCAAGCTGGCCGCCCTGGACGGCGCAGAGAGCCCAGAGCCGGCGGGAGAGCAGGAGGGTGCACGGCCGAGAGCGCCCCCTACTGGAAGTGAAGAACACAGAGGTAAGGCGGCGCCGTGTATAGTTGCCATTGCAGACGTATTCAAACGTTTCACACACGTGTTGTTTTTCGTCGACTAAAACTATGATGAAAAATGTTCGTCGACTACCTTTTTTCACTGACGAAAACTAAATACAAACTAAATGAAAACTATGCTATGATGACAAAAACCAAGACTAAATATATTGACAATTTCGTCAACAGCTAAAAACTAGACTAAAATGTTAGGAAGGGACTAGTGGACATTGTGGACAAGAGGTCCACTGTAAGTCATTTTACACTTGGTTACACTCGCGCTGCGCCGCGTTGTGAGCTTTTAGAACGGCGTAAGTGTAAAATCAGCCATTACGACGGCATCAAGGCCCGCCAAAATACATTTTAGTCGACTAAAATCTTATGACTTATAGTCGACTAAAACTAGACTAAACACCGAAACATTCCAAGTGACTAAAATGCGACCATTTTAAATTTGCCGCCAAAAACAACACCGTTTTCACGTTTCTCTTTCATTTCATTTCATTTGGTTTCTCGATTATCATACTCTGTCATGCTACCTATAACATCTATATATTTTTTTCCCCACTTGAATTAATGCCATTAAAATGGATGCCTGCTTTTTTCCCCCCCTAGGTTTAGTGTCCCAGCAGGTTCATGCCTTTAACAACTCGCATGGAGCTCAAAGAAATCTTATCACGTGATGCCCGGCCTCCATGCTTAACTTTTCCCTCTCTTTCCTACTCCTAAAGAGCCTTGAAACCTGCCTGCCTGCTCCTGTCCTGTCTTGTTATGCAACCACGTGACCCTTTTCTCACTCCAATCATTCGTCAAATGCAGTTCCCATGTCTTTGTCGCCCCTTCCCCAGGAGCCGTAGCTCTGGACTCGTCAAAGGACCTCACCCCCGGTCACCCCCTCCTCGTATCTGCCCCGCCACCCCCTCCCCCTCCCAAGAATGCTGCCCGCATGCTGGCCTTGGCCTTAGCGGAGTCTGCCCAGCAGCAGCAGCAGGCGTCAGGCGCTCAGACCCAGAGGAGATCCTCCGGGCCCCCCGCCGCCACCACCCCGGTGTCCCCCGTTCGGCCGCAGGAGGAGGAAGAGGAGGAGCCCTGGGACGCCGTGGACTCGCCCCCCTGTCCTCCTCCGGCGCTGCTCCAGCTCCGCGTACGCATCCAGGAGGAAAACTCCCCCATGGAAAACGCCGCCGCGACCCCGACCGCCGCCGTCGCAGCCTCTTACCCGCCGCTGTCCCTCATCGTCCCCCCGTCGAAGCAACCGCAGCCGGACTCCACCGGCCTCAGCAGCAAATGTTCCCCATCCACCCCTCCTGGAAGTAGGCCGGACCACGTCACCCCCCCACCCGCCACTCCTCTTTACCAGGGTGCTGCCTCCCGCAGCCTGGTGGCTCTGACCCAGAGGAGAGCAGAGAGCCAGCAGCCTGCCGTGGGTCAGGTAGCTCTCTCCACCAGCAGGTCCAGTCCCGCCCTGGTCAACATGTGCAGTAACGGCTGCAAGGGGGCAGGAGGCTCGGCGCAACCCGTTGCTGAGGTAAGCGGCGCGCACGTTTTTATTGAGGAAATGACCGTGAATAAATGATTAGGTGTGATTATGTTGAACTGAAGTGAGTTCTATTTAATGAATACATTTCTTATACAACTATTTACGTGTCCATATAATGTTACAGCCGATAGAGTCAAGAATGATTTGTGAAAAGTGCAACAATAGAATACTATATGTTCAGACTCAGAGGCATAGGGCATCCTAAAAGCGAGGATAATGGAGAAGTGCCGATATAAGAAAAGACAAAGAGACAATTCATGTTTTCTTGAGATCTGGATAAATAAACCTTCCCTCAGGCAGAGAGTGGGATGTGAGCCAAAATGTGCCCGGTAGGCTTTTGTTTTTATTTGATCGGCTCAACGATTAGTCCTTTAGTGTAAATATCCACGCCTAACGTGTGTACATACACGTCCTCGCAATCCATGGGTTGGATTAGCTAGGACGGCTCCACACGTCCTGCGCTCTAAATGGGTTAACAATCCCCTCCCTGTCAGTAATGTGATCTATATTACATTGCATTTCCCACACTCTGCATCATTCTGTGTTCATATCGGGTAAGGACTACCGGTAGTCATTACAAATACAGAAAGGATGTTAGGACAGCATGCAAA
Organism: Protomyctophum parallelum; assembly: GCF_964188405.1. Lineage (NCBI taxonomy): Eukaryota > Metazoa > Chordata > Actinopteri > Myctophiformes > Myctophidae > Protomyctophum > Protomyctophum parallelum. The sequence goes on from NC_139697.1 coordinate 68,634,840, forward strand.
ATAAATATACCTGCTCTTTAAAGTTGTCTCAGGTCAAAAATATGGTCAAGTTAATCTGAAATAATGGTCCAATAACAATATGCTGTTTAATTCCCAGGTCAAGGCCGAGGAGACCGTATCACCCCCAACCTTTCCCAAACCGTCGCCCCAGCAGCCGCAGGCAGCTCAGCAAGCTAGAAAGCAGGCACTGCCACAAACACAACCTCAGCTACAGCCTCAACCTCACATTCTGGCCGACCCTCGGACACAGACTAACCCTCAAACAGAGTCCCGTTCACAGTCGCAGCCCCAGACACAGCTCCACCCTCAGCCGCCGCAAGACCAGCCCTCGGTGCAACCTCAAACACACGCAAAGGCCAGCGCCAGAGTAGCCCCTACTTCGGCAGAGCCCGTGGAGAAGCCCTGGGAGGCCATTAAGCCGGTACAGCCCTGCGTCGAGCCACTCAAACACAGGGACTCGTATGGAGCCACGCCCCCGACCCCTCCCATCCGCTCCATCGAGAGCAAACTGGCCACGGCGGCGCTCAGCCAGGCAGAGGCCTCCTTCCACGTCCTGTCCGATGCCTCCACGCCCGCGGACGCTCTGCCTCACCCTCACCCTCCTTCTCCTCGCAAGACCTCTGCCCAGCAGCCTGCAGCCTATCTGTACCACTCTAAAGGAGAGGCGCTTTCACTGGAGCCCCCGGGGGGCGTCGCCTACTACCACCACCAGCACCGGCCCCTTCCCGTGGGTCCACAGTCTGTGCCACAACAACACCACTACCGGCCGGACAGCGTGCCCCCGCACCTCTCCTACGCGTCAAAGTCCGAGCCTCAGATACCCTACACCAGCGCCCCCCGCGCCGACAACCGCTACTGCACGCTGGGCCCCAGGTCCTACCACCACTCCATGAAGTCCCGGAGCAGGGGGGGAGGAGGGTACGTTTCTCCCGGGCTAGGGCACCAGGGTCAGGGTTACGCCACCATGGACAGAGTCCAGGGATATCCCACCATCCGCAGAGTGCACTCGTTCCACGTTCCTCCCACCGTACGCCCAGTGCCCCTCCAGCGGACGGAGGTCCCGCCCCCCGACGACGACATGTTCTTCTACCACAGGCCCATGTATCAGTGCAAAGCCTACCAGCAGGTGGCGCCGCCCCAATCGCAGCAACAGCAGTCCTCGCAGAACGACTATCACGTCACCCAGCTGCAGCCTTTCTTTGAAAACGGACGGGTCCAGTACCGCTACAGTCCCTACTCGGGTGGCAGCCCTCTGGAAGCGCCCTACTACGACGTGGACCCTTATGGGACCATACGCGTCCGGCACTTTCATTCCTACGGCAGAGATTCAGGGTCCAATGGAGGCCGGCCGGCAGCGGGCAAGGCAAGCGGGTACCACTACCTCTCCCGCCACGTCCTCCTGCCCGGGAAGGAGCACAGTTTTGTCAGCAGGGACATCATGCCCCCCGGTCACGGCTCCAAGGGAGCTCCCGTCTACCTTTCTTGGGACCCCGAGGAATCGGAGAGACTTCGCATGCACTCCATCCGCAGGGAGAGCAGGGCCAGGCAGAAGATCAAGGGTCCGGTCCTGTCTCAGTACGACAACGTGGGCCTGTTCGCGCCCGCAGATATATCGGGTTACGAGACCCTGCACCTGCGCAGCAAATCCGACCCTGGCAAAGCTCTACTGATGGCAGCCGTGGAGAGCAAAGACGGGAGGTACCACGCCAGGCACTTGGATCCCGACGTCCTCCTGTACATGGACACTGACAAGCACAGTCAGCTCAACACGGTGAGTGACAAGTTGGACGGACCGGCCAAGCAGAGCTCCAAGAAATGCCAATCCTCACACTCCCTTCCGGCTGTCGTCGTGAGCCACAACCTCTCCTACCAGCAGGAGAGCGGCCGGCACGAGACCAAATACGAGCCTGGAGACGACAAGCTCAGTGGTGGAGGAGGTGGCGGCGGCTCCAAGCACTGGCAGCAGCAAGGGTACCCCAATAAAAGGAACTTCCAAACGCGGTACGGATGCCCCGATCACGACCACCACCAGAGCATGGTCAAAGCATCCAGTGGCTACCACAGCACAGACGAACAGGCGCCGGCTCCCAGGGAGCCGGCCGCCCATTCGAAGCCCGAGAGGTCACACAGTGTCCGACTGCAGCAGCACTACAACCAGGCCAACCCCGAGCTGGAGAGAGACTACTCCTACCAGACGCACGGCAACGCCAACGTGGTGCCGTCCCACTACGACAACCTGGACGACTTCCACCCAGTACCTCAGCCACAGGTGGCCCCTCCCCCGGTTCAGAAACGTGGAGGCTCCGGTTCCTTCCCCAACCCTGGTTTTACAGTGGCCCACAACAACAACAGAGCCTACTCCACGGCCTTGGGACAGGGCGCCTTTATTCAGACTGAACTGGCCCTGCAGAGGCCAGAGACACAGATACGTACAGAATGAAGAGGAGTGGTCAGTTAGTTTAGTCGTTTTAGCTACGTTAAAGAAAGCAAATAATAAAGACTCCACTGAGCTAACTATACGCAGCCTCTGCTGGACAGTGGGACTGTCGTTAAGACCATTATTTTTGTTCCTATGTATTTTTAATGAATTGTAAAGAAAATCTTAAGAGACTTTATACGGAAAGTACTGAATGTACCAGAGATTACGGTCTGGGGGGATAGATGTTGTTCTGAATGATTGAGACGGTACCGAGTCATAAAGGTATATGATATTAAAGACATGAGGTACGTTAAAACCAGGGCCGCAAAAATGTAAAATATATGTACATGAATAGAATCACTAGTAAGAATGGATTTTCTTTTGTTTTTGTTTTTTGGGGGGGGGTTTTAGGAGCGGCGCAGGGTATGAGCATTAATGGGGATTAAGGTTTTGCATTTTAGAAATGCATGTTCTCTTTCTCACTTACAGAACAGTTCTGTGTACTTTGATATCCATTGTGTACTATTGTGGATGTTGCAGCACAAGTCGTTTGAAGGAGGTAACGTATGTAAGTCATCACGGCCACCCTCTCTATTCTTATGCCCTGTTATACTTGGTTTGCGCGCCCAATATCGCGCACCAGAAATAGCCTGTCTACAAGCTCACAATACATCATGGCGCTTGTAGATTGGCCATTTTCAGCATAAGTCAGGTTTTACATACATAGCCATACCGTACAGTGTGACCACCTGTATGCTGGGGTTGAGGGACTCGAGATCTGGATGTTTGTCAAATAACTGCAATGGGTTACTTTAAATTAATATAGTGGGGTTATTAATATCTCATTTACTCTGTGACTGTGCCATTTTTATGTAACTTTGCTATAAACAAATTTAATTGAAATCTAATGGGATGTTTTGGTACTCGTTTGTTCTTCATTGTAAGAGGGACCAAACAATATGGCAGTCACTCTGGACTCGTGGAAATATTCAGTACAGTATATGAGTTGGAGAGGGGACGGACGAATGCCTGTTATACTTCTTTTGTGTAAGAGGGGTTTCCAGCTATTTCAAAGAACCAATGTGAACTGGAATAAATGAATAAAGTTAGCTGAAAATGTCATTGGCGTTAAGCACACCGTTGTTGACTTTTTGGGTTGGAAAATGAAAAGAAAGCCTTTGTTTTTGTTCCTAGAAGTGGTACTTTTTCTACTTTTAAGTAAATGAGAAAGATACTGCCTTCTCATTGCATAAACACTATGAACTTTTGATGAGACTCTTACTCTTAAGATGATTATTCTTGATAGTTAAGTTAAAACACTTTATTATAAGCTTATAGTATGCATATTATAACATTACAAGTCTTGTATGAGCTGTTATACCGATACACATGACATTTATCACAATATATGTATTTTCTTCATAAGCCATCTGAATGAAACCAAAAAGCACAATTATATGTTTAATCAGGCATGACAACAAGTACAGTAGTGTATTGGCTCTCGGACAATGTTTCTTTCCCTTGTTTCCAATATTTTTGCTTTTGCTAACTGCTCAAGAACTATGAAATTCTCATACTTAATTCATAAACTTTATTATTTAAAGTAATAACAGGAAGTTAATATTAACCCATTTTGGGCGGGAACCCCTTTTGGTGTTAGCATTATGTTATGCTTTAGCTATTGAAAAATAGCAGATCTACAAGCTCATCTATGAGCTTGTAGGTCTGCTATTTTTGAAAAATCGAAGAACGACTGACAGGAACATAGCTTTTTCAGAAAACTGTCAGGATTTAGTAGACATTTTTAGAATCTGATCTCAGGTCAAAATGGCTTTTAAGGGATTCACGATACCTCACAAAAATACATAATCACTCAATATAATACCCCTGCTAGTGTGGCAAAAATACTTAAACATTTCAGGTCATATATGAGTCATGATACCTCATAAATATGTCATGCACTTTTTGCAAGTATAACAGCAATAGAAGACAATGACATAAATGTATTTATTATTTGTGTGATCAAACCTGTGTGGCAGATCAAAGAGTAGTTGCCTATAGCCCCAAAAGGAGGAATGGTTTAGTAACGATAGGATAGGAATCGAGACAAGCTTTCAAGTCCTGTGTATTGAATTGGAATATTGCGAATGCATATCTTCTCTATACTGACACACACACACTACACACATCTACACTCCACATTAAAGACAGAACCAAACAAACCTGTCGACTCAACATTTCTAATATTTCCAACATGCGCTGCAATTTATTGCATACAGCAATATTTTCTGCACTATATATATATCGTCTCTGTCGGGTGCAGGAAACCACATACTTTATGTGACCACATTTGACTGAGGGACTGCCATTGATTTCTTTTTTTTTTTTAAAGCAGGGAATCATAGCTTCAACTTGACATTGGTTGGTCAGTTTGTCCCACCAGTTTTGGAGATATGGCTTATAGAGTAAATGTCTTGCAGAAAACAGTGAGTTGAGAAAGCAGGCTTGAAAGGTTCACTCCTGTGGTTTCTAACATTACACCTAGCTACATGTTTAAGTAATTATTTCATATTTACATGTCGATTTCAGACATGCTCTAGTATGTGAAGAGTCTGCCTGTGCTATTAAAGTTCTCATTTTAAAAAATAATTATCCTGGTGAAAAGCTGGAATTTGCGCGATGGCAGGCTCTCAGTCAAATCTGGTCACATATGTCCAAAACGTACTTTTAAAGATTAAAATTCTAAAATGGCAATAGCCGCAGATCTACACCCTCAAAATGTGCTGCTAAGCCCCTGCGTTTGAAGCTTGTATATCTGATACGTTTGTGTGCAGCTGTAGTATGATCAAATACAGGAGCATAATTCACGAAAAAAACGAAAGGTTAGAATATGGAGATATTATCTCCATATTCTAACCTTTAAATTGGTTCCTGCAACGATATGCTTTCCAAGTATAACACCTTTCCATTTGTCACATGATTCTCAAAATGTTCTAAATCAGCATCAGCTGTGTAAGTGCATTTTGTTCGTTATTGATTGCTTGTATTGTCTTAAAATCTTGAGCGATGTTGTAAATATATCTCCTGTATTCGTGGTGGGGTCTTACTGGGCTCATGATATGGTTTTATTTAGTCTTAAGACTGATGCAGGTACTACGCTGATAATACACTTACAAATTATGCTTATAATAGGCTGCAAGTGTGATGCATTACAATTCCTCACAGCTATTCATGTAGTGTTACCAAGCCTTAAATGTGTTTCAGATGGGGGGGGGGGGGGGTTCAGTTCTGAGAAGGATAACTCCTTGAACATTATTTTGGCTGAAAGTATTTTCAGACAAGTTATTGAATCATTCGTTCTTCCACTATTGCACATGCCAGGAAGGTTGTGCATCCTCCTGACAATACCTTTCATTGTCTAAAAATAAAATGTATTCTGCTTCAGTTATATCTTCTATAGGCCTATAGCTGCTGGCAGGTTTTCATATTGCATCATCTATAGGCCTGGCATTTTCATGGATGTTGCAATAAGGATTCGCGCTTGAATGTGAAAACAAGACTAGACTGCAAACTGGAGGTTTCTCAGAATAGATTAAATAAAATTGTTAAGTAATAGCTATACTGTACAATCCTTGTCTATTAATATCTAATTGACTACTGCAACACCCATATATATCACAGACTCACAGCAGAAGAACTTTGACGTTATCTGAATGCCTTGTTTGGGGGGGAGGTAATTGTTTTTAACAATAGATAGACATTCCTCAAGCTGTAATTTTAAAGGCTTTGTAGTTCAGAGCAAAAGGACGTTTTTGTCCAGTTAGATGATGTTTACAATGGATCATTTCTGGTGGTTGGTTGGTCTGGCTTTTAGTTTCTCTATGAAAATATGGTCAACCCTACAGTAGGCCTACTTAGCAATGGATGAACACGTCGTAACTAACTAAACTTTACCTGGTGAACATGAAGAGTCTACTATATAGTGCCATTAACCATTATTAAAGGTGATGCAAGTGATTTATCTATAAAATCTATGATATAGAAATATATATATATATTACCGGTATATATCGTTGCTGTCGGGAGGAAACCTCATAACTCCATTTTTGAGGTTTTTGATATTTTGGCATAAATCAGTGCTATTGAACACCCTTTACGTCTGTGTGTTGTTTCGAAAATATTGAACCAATAGAAAGTAAGTAAAAAGTGATTTGGACGGCCCAGGCCGTAGCGTAACGGTCTGGGCACCGGACTGGTAATCCAGTCGCAGTGTGCCGCGGGTTCGACTCCCGGACCCGACACGGCCTTTACTGCATGTCATCCCCCCATCTCTCTCCCGTTTCCTGTCAGCCTACTGTCTGTCCCTTCAAAAATCAATAAAAGGCGTAAGCCGCAAAAAAAAAAAAAAAAAAGAAAAAAAATGATTTGGACAAAACCTCTTAACTCCATTGGACCCTCAAAATGTCTGGTAAAGCAACTAACTCCACCACCTCTCTCCCTCTCATGGAAGTAATTGACAACATATAAAGTCACAACACCAACTTTGATGAGGCTGTATTGATTTGTTTTAAAAATATTATGTTTTTCTTAATTTCCTGAAAATTTTATATTTATCATTTCCTGGAAAATGAACATTTTGGAGTTATTCATGAGGATTCCTCCCGACAGCAGAGATATATATTTTTATTTACACTTAAAAAGGTCTTGCTTGTCATTTTTGTTGAACTGTTATGTTGAACTCTCAGCAACCTTAACCTTTTGTTCATCACACTTGCGGTGAAAGAAGACACACAGATGAGGCATCTTGTATAAGAACAGGTGCTGGGCCGAGGTTAATATGATAGACAAAAGGTAAGGTCTGTACACTGGAATAAGAATAAAAAATATGTATTAAGGTTCCTACCCCATAGTCCCCATTAGTATATGCTGTACACCATTGGTGTAAAGAACCTTAATAAATATTGTTTAGAGGATGCCTTCTACCACAGGTAGAAAATAAATCCATGTCTTGTGACTCTTGTCTAAAGTAAATTAAAAATGTGCAAATAGGTGGACTCAAACACCTGTTTACAATGCAAAATAAGATAGCTATCGGCTATTAAAAAAATAATGTCATTAATATGGCTGTCTCAGCATAACAATGCAAAGAAACATCTACATTTTGTTGGGGACCCCGGACCCCATTTTGAGAACAACCACATGCTCTAGGTTTAAAGTTAATATAATTTGTAATAATCCATGTCATACATGGAACACAGAATGAGTTTCGACATGTTGCGTTGTGTTGTCTGTATTGTCAACTATTTTTCACTATTTGTTTACGAAGTTATGCCTCTGGAAAAGGTAGTTTACAGCCAGCTAGTCTACTTTTGGAATAGTTGTGATTTAAACCGCACGTAGGCTAGAACCCTAAACAATAGAGAATGAAACTGCATATAATGACATATTCAAGCATATTAGCTAGCAACAATATACGTTGTTTATTAAAGGACCACTTCACCCCTTTTCAACCTATATCTTCTATAGGCTATTAGGTCCTCACTAATAATCATGATAAAATGGCACAATTTTTTTCTTACTCATAGGGCTGTGGGCAGTTCAGAAACCCGTCCAGTGACATCATGGAATCAAAACCAATAGAAACTGCAGGCTTTATAGTCCTGAAAAGTTGCAATGCGAAAATGGAAGCCATCGTTCTCACGATAATAATTATATATATATATATATATAAAATAATCTGCCTAACGATGATGTCACTGGTCTGGTGGAGGGGTTTCTGAACTGCCCACGGCGCAGCCCTCCTATGAGACACATGCTGCTGACTTGCTGAGTAGAAAAGATTGTGCCATTTTATCATGATTATTAGCGAGGACCTAATATATGAAGATAGGTTGAAAAATGGTGAAGTGGTCCTTTAAAGCACATGCTTTAATACAACCATGTGCTTTTATTGTGTGCTTTTAACCATTAAAACCCTATTCGGCTATTCTCTGGAAATTGTGAAAATATTTGACATGCCCCAAACCAACACAAACAGTGACGCCGGCCGGGGTTAATGTAGTTGATAAATAAGACATTGTGTTATTTACGTTCGCAAAGTGGGGTCCGGGGACCCCTAGGGGTCCTTGAGAGAGTTCCAAGGGGTCCCCAGCTTTAGGAACTAATTAACATTGATTTTACAATATAAATGTGGGTCCCAGACCAGAGATAGAAACGCCATTAGGGGTCCGTAGACTAATGCATGTCAAACTGGGGGGTCCTTGAAAAGAAAATGGTTGAAAATCACTGTTTAGACCTGTAACAAAAATCTTCTCTTTGGGTCCTTCTTGGCATATATTTTCTAATGGGGGTCCTTGTCATATATTTTCTAATGGGGGGGGGGTCCGCGCCTCCGCGGGCTATTAAATTAGTGTCAATTTGGGGGTCCTTGACATGAAATAGTTTGGGAACCACCACTGATTTACGTGATGGTGCTGACACTGTGCTGAAAATTGATTGTTTGAAATATGTATTAACAGTTTGCAGAATTACAGTACATTTCAAGCACAACTCAATACACAGACTGTTAACTGTGAGTGGACGACACCAATAAAGCATTACACTTGTTTACAAGAGGGTCCACCTTGTTCAATTCATCAAAACATTTAGACAAATACACTTCAAAATAAATGGTGTGTGTATTTAAAGATTAAAGAAACGTCTTCTCTTCTTTCTTGTTGACAAAACGTTTCACACACAGTTGCATTGTGGGAGACAGAAATGATTGACACCGGCAGCCATTTTCCTGCTGAACGCCCATTGTGTGATCATAGTAAACACTGAAACTAGCCACACGAAACCATAACACTTCATTTCCCCCAGCGAACCAAAATCATTTAAGTTCACCCCTGGTAAGTTGCAATTTTCTAACGGATTTGTCTGCGTGAAGCGACTAACGACCGTTTTAGCCAAAGAATTGACTGTCTAAAGTTCATTTTTGTGGTCTTTTTTTTAATAGCCGTTTTATTTCGACGGTTGTAGAAATGGAGAATCCCACACAGCCGCGTGAAAACTGCCTTTCTCTATCTGTAGCAGCCGCTGCAGGCAGACAGACACACTCTCCACTTCCATGTTGTTCATTTTCACCTCGGTTCTTTGCCCACATCTAACGCCTCTTGGCATAATGTGTGCAGCTCTCCCGGTAGACACACTTGTCCTCTACCGTCTTTTGATAGCAGTGTGTGTACAGTACAACATTAGCCCGTTTTTTGTTGAAATGTTTGAAAGTTTAATGTCCCGCCTTTGCCTTGCATATTGGTAGGTTCATTTGAGTGCGTCTCGGTCTCGTCTGCGGCCATAATCCTGCGCTATGAGGCGGGGCGGGGCCTGTGATGTGACGGAGGAGTCATCGTCCCGCCCCCTCTCTCTCTAGCTCAGTGGTTCCCAAAGTGGGGTTCGGGACCCCCTAGGGGGCCCTGAGGGAGTTCCAGGGGGTTCCCCCTCCAGCTAAATGATAGTCTGGAACCAAATGGACCCTTATATGGGTCTGTAACTCTGAGAGTGTACAGGTTCCATTTGTACACTCAGAGTTAAATTAACATTTATTTTACAATATAAATTGGGGCTCCCAGAGATAGAAATGCCATTAAATGGGGGTCCGTAGACTAATGCAATTTACAATTTACTAAATTGTAATTTACAATTACAACTTACTAATGCATGTCAAATTGGGGGGGAATGGTTGAAAGCTGTAAAAAGATTCTCTTATGGGGGGTCCTTGGTATATATTTTCAAATAGGGGGTCCGAGGGCTAATGAGTATCATTTTGGGGATCCTTGCTTGACATGGAAAAAGTTTGGGAACCACTGATGTGTGCGATTGTGATTGGTCTGGTTGGTAATTAGTCCAGCATTGGCATGGCTCTGTTTGTTTGTGCTGCTGCTGCCAGACCCTTCACTGGAGAAAAAGTTTCACCAGGTAGCCAGGGATTTTTTTGGCATCTAGCTAATTTTCATTTTAGTTTTAGTCATAGTCTCTTGAATAGTTTTCATTTAGTCACAGTCACATTTTAGTCACCTGGAATGTTTTAGTGTTGTTCTAGTTTTAGTCGACTAAATATAAGATTTTAGTCGACTAAAAAATGTATTTTGTCAGGCCTTGATGGTGTCGTAATGACTGTTTTTACACTGCCGATCTACAAGCTCCCAACGCGTCGCGCGCTTGTAGATCGGCCATTTTCAGCATGCAACCAAGTGTAAAATTACTTATACTGGATCTCTTGTCCACTAGTCCCTTCCTAACATTTTAGTCTAGTTTTTATTTGACGAAATTGTCAATATATTCGTCAGTGGAAAAAGGTAGTCGACGAACATTTTTCGTCTTAGTTTTAGTCGACGAAATCAACACTGCAGGTGGCCAACCATAACTTTAATGTCTATCTTTAGAGTTTCACTGTGTGATAATAATTCAACATTGGCAATTGGTTTTGTTTAATAAAATAAAACAATCCTACAATTCCTTAAATACATTAATTATTGCTTTTGCCCTGATCATCATCAGCACACACATATACTCAGTGATATAGGTTTTCAATGTAATGAGTCCCGGGATGCAGGGATGGTCTATTAGATTAGTCCCAGGGACATTTTATGAGTCCCACTTCAACAACGTTAGGACTTAGGAGTCATATTTTGCCATTTTTACAAATTGCAGCATTGAACTCCCATTTAATTTGATATGGTTATAATGTGGTTATATTCATGTAGAAAACAGAAGAAGAAATGATTCTTATAACTAAAGCTAGCAAAACTAGAATAAACTAAACTAAAACTAGAATAAACTAGAAAAAGTGCCCTTCCGGGCACAGGTCTCCACCAGGTTATCCACAGATCCATGCAGTTAGAGGTAAAAACACTTTTTGGCCAGTTATAGCGCCACCTTGAGGCTGAGTTGAAATTGTTCATGTGGCATTTCGTCCTCGGCCTAGTGGGAATGTGGGTGCACAATTTCACGGAAATCACGCGATGTGTTCATGATTTGCAGCATTTTGTTTGAAACTGAGCACTCCTGTGAACTTTGGAAGCCAATCTTAACCAATCAGGATGGAGTCTGATAAATCTGAAAGACCCGTTTCGTTGAATGGCTCTAGAGAGACTGTGTAGCAATTTGCGTGATGTTTGGACAAAATCTGTAGGTGTACTGTGCAAAAACGTGTTTTGCACAAAGCGGCCTCCTGGTGGCGCTATAACAGGCCGTTCTGGAAAGTTTGGGGCAGAGGTTCATGGTTGGCATCCAGGGAGTGTGTGTGCAAAATATGGCATTAAAAAACTTGTTTTGCACAAAGCGGCCTCCTGGTGGCGCTATAACAGGCCGTTCTGGAAAGTTTGGGGCAGAGGTTCATGGTTGGCATCCAGGGAGTGTGTGTGCAAAATATGGCATCGACCGGGTTAACGGTGGCCGAGATTAGCTGTTCACGGACACACGGACACACGGACACACGGACGGACGGAGTGCAAAACATACTCTCTCCCCATGCCTTCGGCCTGGTGGAGACAAAAACAGTACAGTAGTACAGTAGACTGCATCCCGTGGATGCAGAGGTCGTTGTTTTATTGCGTCCCTCAACTATAAACAGCGTTTTTGCAAAATGTACCCTATTTTAATCTGAATACTGCTACTCCTGTCTCTAGGTGTGATACCCTGTCGTCATGGCTCGTACAAAGCAAACGGCCCGTAAATCCACTGGAGGTAAAGCTCCACGTAAGCAGCTGGCTACTAAGGCTGCCCGTAAGAGTGCGCCCTCTACTGGTGGCGTGAAGAAGCCCCATCGTTACAGGTGAAGTGTTGATTGATCCACAAAACACCAATTTAATCCTTCCTGTTCACTGTGACCCTCAGCTATCGCATTTTGGGCGGGAACCCCTTTTTGGTGTTTTAAACATTATGTTATAAATTAGCTATTGAAAAATGGCGCGCTACGAGCTTGTGGGTCTGCTATTTTTTTTTAATCGTGAAAATGCGGCACAAATCTTTGAATATACAGTATATCCTTTCAGAAGACTTTTGTTTTTTTCTTTTTTTACGTCAGGTCAAAATGGGTTATCCTTTAAAGCTATGAGCTTGTAGATCTGCTATTTTTCAAATGGTTAGAGCATAACATAATGCTAACACCAAATCTTGATAAATGAGCGATGGTTAGTCTACTCTAATGTATTTATTATTGAGATTCCATGAAAGCACCGTGCAGTAATATAGCTAGGTATTGCTGGTAATGTGTGTGGTTGCTGTTGTTGTTTCAGGCCCGGCACCGTGGCTCTGAGGGAGATCCGTCGGTACCAGAAGTCCACCGAGCTGCTGATCCGTAAACTGCCCTTCCAGCGCTTGGTGAGGGAGATCGCTCAAGACTTCAAGACCGACCTCCGTTTCCAGAGTGCTGCCATTGGAGCCCTGCAGGTGGGTTTGTGTACTATGTGTGTCTATGTACATTTACCACTTAGCGGGAACCCCCTTTTGGGCGTTTTAACATTATGTCACACTTTAGCTATTGAAAAATAGCAGATCTACAAGCTCATAGCGCGGCACCGAGTGCCGCACTACGAGCTTGTAGGCCTGCTATTTTAGAAAATTCGTGAAAATGCGGCACAAATTCTTTGAATGTATATTTGTTCAGAGTGAACATTTTTGTGCTTCTGGGGGGGGGGGGGGGTCCCTGGAACAACAATATTTTCAGATTGGGGTCCGGGGTCCTTGACATGAAAACAGTTGAGCAGCACTGACAGAATCATAGGTTTTTCAGAAAACCTGAAAAAAGGATTTAGAAGGCATTTGTAGAATCTTCCTCAGGTCTAAATGGGTTAAACCAGGGGTGCATATCAATATCTTTGGCCTCTGCGACTTCAATTAAGGTGACTTGATTGATTGACATCAAAAAGCGCCTGTCCGTCCGCTCAAACCCACAATGCAATACTTTGTTTTCAAGAGTGTCAGTAGCATTACAAAGTTACTGTATATAAAAAATAATCTACCAATTCCTTTTTCCCAATCCATTTCCCATTGTGTTGGTCTAATATGTCAGCGACAGCCCTGTTAAAACTATTTTCAGCAATTGGATAAGTTCTTTAGTGGGTAGATCTTGTTGAGCTGGTCATTTTGAAAGTAGCTCTAATTTAGAAGTCAAAAAGGTGTGTGGGCACCCCTGACTTGAACCCTCTATACTTGGTCAAATAATACAGAGTTGACTAGGGCCCTCCCTGGCCAGTTTCTTCCCCCTACAAGCCCAGAAGAGCTTGTAGCTCTGCTATTTCTGGTGAATGTTACCCCCAGAATAGGAATGCTAGGGTTCAAGTGGTTTAAGATACCAATCTCCAATGTTGCGTCCTAGAACACACACACACACACACACACACACACACAAACGATTCTATCGTTCACGGATATTTGCTTTCCCTCAACAGGAGGCTAGCGAGGCATACTTGGTGGGTCTCTTTGAGGACACCAACCTGTGTGCCATCCATGCCAAACGTGTCACCATCATGCCCAAAGACATCCAGCTGGCCCGTCGCATCCGCGGCGAACGTGCTTAGGCGGCCTGGACTCCTCTGCGTTTTACTTTTTCCATGTTTCAACCTCTGTACACTTTTTTTCTTTACTTGTCCAGTCTCCTTTTTTTCCTTCATTGTATCCCCCACCTTCCCCCAGCCAACTCCCTGCTTACTTGGTAGAATTTAGAGTAATCCTAATTATAAAGAGATTAGAAATATAGTTTTGTCTTCACAAGATGTTTTTAGGGTACCTTTATACCATGCATGTAATGGGGTTTCTGCTGATCAGACTTGTGCAAACACACACACGCACACACACACACACACACACACACACACACACACACACAAACAACGTTTGCTGTGTTTGGATTGCACAACACATTAAGCTCTGATGACAAACATTGGCGATGGTTCTCTCTTTGGAACTCGCTATGTTCTTCATGTCACAAGAAGAGTGTGGTACCAAACATGGCGACCTGTTAGACAGACAAAATGGAGGGGTGTGGCCCAGAGGCTAGTCTGCTTAAGGGGAGCAGCAACTTCCACAGCAGGGTGCTATTAAAACTAGCCTCGAGGCCTCCTGTTGCCCTGTCTGAACACACTCCAAGCCTCTCGCCCACTCCGTCCCTCTACCCTTCAATACTAATGCTACTTTTAATAGTTTATAGAGTGTCTCTCTCCCCGTGTCCATTTATTCTCTCATCTATGATCGCTCTTTCGGCTACATCGATGGTGGAGCAAGTGTGTTTGGAACTCCATTAGTCTTGTTGGCCTGTTTGTGTTGTGTATCTGATCCGCTGAACCGTTTGTATCTTATGGCTGCTTATGGATATTCTTATTGTGGATATGGTGTTTTTTTTTCTTCATTTTGTTTCAATTCCCCCCCCCCCCCTCCAGTATATAATTCACATGAGATTTAAAAAAAAATAAGTTGTCAAAAAATAAGTAAAATTAACACAAACATGATGATCAATGTTTTATTATTTACAGTCATCTATTTTAAAAAATCGGAAAGGGCTTCTGAATATTTCCTAGAAGACAGCTCACAGTTCCAATGGCAGCCACATGGGGGCAGCGATTTACCAGCGCCGCCTCCTATTCAGTCTCTTTGGATCATGTCATATATTATTATTATAAAACTCTGGCTATCTATATCTCTTTAGTTTAGATAGGCATTAGACACATAACGGTAGGAAGTGACACAACGAGAGTTACTACTCTGCATGCCTAGGTTCTGTCTCCTACTTCATGTATAGATTTGATCATAGAATGAGTCAAAAAGTTGCGATATACACGAATATGACTTCATTTACTTTCTTTTATATCTTTTCTTATGTTCCTCAATTTTTTTCAGACGCATTATAAATAAGCTGATCTTTGTATTTTCCAAATTTCTTATTTTATGGTGGTAATAAATAGGTGTTAAAAACGCATGTCTGGTTCATTTTGTTGAAACAGCTGGGGTTTTTTAAACCGGCGCATCATTGTCACAAACAAGGTCATAGACGAGAATATGTGTGTCATAGCCGGGGAGCCACAGGCCCAGAATTGGACAGGACATGTGATTTTTATTTGTGTAATTTCTTTTTGTGTTTTCTCTATTCACTTGGTCATTAAGGTCCACAGAATGAGAGGCCTGCCCTGCTCTTCCAGGAACATCGCGAAAAAGAGTTATGGCCGTTTTTGTATACCACACCACCGTAGACAACCAATATAAGGCAACATTTCCCAAATGTCGTCATGCTTTAACTAAGTAGCATGTGACAATTGTGACGTGTTAAACTAGGGGGTTTTCGTGATTCGGAATCCATTCCAAGCATTAGTTTTGCACGAAAAACACTCCTTGGCCTAAAAACAGCCATAGCCACTTGCCAAAATGTGCCCAAATGTGCTGACCTCATCACATTTGTGATGACGGCTATGGCCGTTTCTAGGCCAAGGAGTGTTTTTTGTGCAAAACGAATGCTTGGAATGGATTCAGAATCATGAAAACCCCCTAATTTGACATGTCACAATTGTTACATGATACTTAAAGCATGATGACATTTGGGAATTTTGCCTTAAATTGGTTGTCTATGGTGTGGTATACACAAGACCGTTGAGCTTTTGGGCCTGTGGCTCCCTGGCTATTGTGAAACGGTCAATGTGGTTTTGGGAGAATCAAGAATATTATTTTTGCGACCCCAGGTCGCCGTTAACTGTGTGTGTGAGTGTGTTTTGGTTGGTTGGTCACCCTAGGCAAGCCCCCAGGTGACCAGGTCTTCGTGACATAAGGCCCCATATATGGTGCCCAGGTCATCGTGACATCACGTGACATCATCAGGGATGGATATATAATAGTAAACGCGAACTGCTGTCGCAGTTTAAGCCCATTTATGGAGCTCCCTGATGTCATCAATATTGGCCAGCAACTCTACATCTGACCTCAAACCCTTAGATCTCCATATATGGATATATGTCAGGACCTGTTCTGACATTCCATATAGAGCACCGAAGTCTGACGTCACTTTCAGTAGAGGGCGTCAGTCCCCAGGTTCATGAATTTGTTTAGTTGCATTGAAATCGCCATAGGAGGATTTTTAGATTGCTTCATATAAGAACTGTGTTTGAAAAATAAACATGTCATCCCGGCCGCTTCACTCATATGGATATGAAGAATCAACTGACTGAGAGAAAACGCTATTGTTACTGCTGCTGAATTAGTTAGATTTTCGCTAGAAGCAGACTGTATCATATATGAGTGACTGACTGTTGCAAACGATACAGAGACACCTCCCTGACAATAACGCAGAGACAGCTTGTTTATTTTTGGACCACAACGCTTATAGTAGACGATATTAAGATCACCCCATGTTATTCTCCATAGAGAAACTACTTCCGCGAACCAGGGGAATCGTCGGGATGAGCGAGTTACGTCAGGACTTCAGTGCTCTATTATGTTGATCCTTCCCCATCCATCATCATTCCTCTTCGATGTCTCCCTTTTGACTTATACCGGTCCATTCAAAATTCAAATTAGACTGGCCTGCCCAAAAGTTATTAGTGCAGCCGGCGAAAACTAGAGTTCTCAACTTGTAACAAAAATACTTTGTTACAAGTAAAAGGCGTTAAAAAATGTCACTAGTAAAAGTACAAAAGTATTGGCATCAAAATATATTTCAAGTGCCAAAAGTTAAAGTATGATAAGTAAGATAAATGAGTGTGTGGCGATTGCAATCCTTTGTACACCAACTAAAATGATGCACAACAGGTGTGTAGTCACATCCAGCTCTATAAGTCTAAATAAATACCGTACTATCGGATTGGAAGTAAACCAGTGGTGGCCGTAATAGACCAGAAAACAATCAGAAAGTCAGAACATTTGCCATGAGCTTGAAAAGTGGCTATCTGGGTCTCATTGTGTTTGGGGCCACGCTGTGAAAAAGAAAAGCCAATCTTAATGCCTTAAAAGAAAACAAGAGTTAACTAGATAAAGTGCCCATCGGCACAGGTCTCCACCAGGGCAGGGCAGGTTGTAGCCTCCTGGTGGCGCTAGAATAGTCCTTATGGCCTCTAGGGAGTGCGCATACATAAGTTGTATACAGATCGATGCAGTTATAGCTCAAAACAGGAATTGGCCTGTTATGGGGGAACATTTTGTGGCATGTCGTCCTCGGCCTAGTGGAAATGTGCGTGTATAATTTCACGGAAATTGCACACTGTGTTTGATTTGTGGCATTTTTTCGAAACGGACCAATCGTGTGAGATTTGGAAGCCAATCTTAGCCAATCAGGATGGAAGATGGGAAATGGTGCCACTCCGTGTTGATCACATGACTATGGAGATAGTGTATACCGAATTGTGTGATGTATGGATAAAATGTGTACGAGTAATCTACATAAATGTGTTTTGCCTAAATCGGCCTCATGGTGGCGCTATAACAGGCCGTTGAGGAATATTTGGGGCAGAGGTTTGTCGTTGGCATCCAGGGAGTGTGTGTGCAAAGTTTGGCATGGATCGGGCCAACAGTGCCGCCCATGCCTTCGGCCTGGTGGAGACAAAAACACCTGGCATGGATGTTTCTGTTAAACCCCTTTAATACATTTTGAAGGACCATGACAAAGACTTCAAATGTTGTTAAAAATATTGTCATTATATAGGCTACCTTTAAAACTCAACCGGAAGGATTTTCACATCTTCCCCAAAACATGGGAAGACAGGTTCAGTGAAAGAGTGTGTGATGGTGTGTAAGTGTGTTTTCCCTTTAAGGGCATTAAGGGCATAAAAGGATAGCTTCCCTTGGTCATAATCTAGCAGCACCTTGAGCTTTTTTCTCACAACTTCATAATCATATACCAGTTTGGTGCAGACCGTAGGAGTTTTTTCATTGAGCCAGCAGTTACCACATAGGTAAATACCCCACACATCACCAGTTATGGTAGCCACACCGGCAGCCCAGTAGCCGTCCACATCTACCTCCCAGCTGTGTGTCCCTGAGGAAAACCCTTCTGATCCACGGACAGACCAGCGGTAACCCCCCCTCTCTGGGATGTCTGGGACCTGCTCACCAATGTTATTCCGTCTCACACTTGATAAATCCTCTGATATAGTCACATATTTGTAGGCAGTGTTAGGGTCCAAAATGACGGGACCTGCATGGAGATATTAATTGCTAAATAAAAACAATAGTGCCAATTCAATTCATAGCCTACAGTACCTGAGACCTGATCTGAATCATGGAATGTGTTGTCTAAAATACATCACTGCTTACGGTATTGGATGATTCCCTTCATCTTGGTCCACACCTTGTATTGAACATTTCCCTGGTGTTTGGCCTCGTCGAGCAAGGATCCTGTTGGAATGTGTGGATCAGCAAACTTGACCTGCGCTCTGGAATGAATATTCACAAATACTGTACTATTTAACCCATTTAGACCCAGAAAGCCTACAGTACATGTTGTTTTACCTTTCAATCCGGTTAAGCATCTTGTCATTGTGGTTGTTGCTATGTATATGGCAACATGAATATTTTATATTTTTGAATAAAACATTTTCGTTTTTCAGAAAACTTACGTTATGAGATGAGGCTAGTGCAGAAAGGGGAAAAGAGACATGCTGACTTACGTCTTAAGGGTTGTCTTGAAATTCTGTGAAGGAGAAAATAGGCCTAAGGTTAAAATTGAAAATTCTTATCATGGTCATTTTGGATTCCAATTTCCAACGTTCATAAAACATAAAAGTGTTTACAAGCAAGAAATGAGCATCTTCAGCTTTTAGTTGCTCTTCTATGACTTTGAGGGTGTTTGAGATGGAAGAGATCTCCGCATTCAGATTGTCCATCTGGAGCTTTATCTTCTGACTCTTCTGCCTCTCCTCCGTCCTCAGTGCACCGATCTTAGAGGCTTCCTCTGTTCGCAGGAACCGGTACATTTTCTGAAAGTCCTCTCTGATTCTCTTCTCTGTCTGCTGGGCCTGGAGCTGAAACCATAATTGAGACGAGGACACTTAAATATCAATTTACTATTAAAGACCATGCCTTCGAACAATATAATTGGATGTATGTAATGTTTGCTGAATGTGAAGATTATATGAATAGAGTGAAAGGAAAGAGTGTTGGGGAAGCACAAATGGTAGAGTGCAGGCAGGGTTACTGAGCTAGGCTTCACTTTATTACTCTGACTTACCTTGATGTGACTTGCGATTTTATCACATTCACCTTTTACCCGTTTAAAGGTCGCCTCTTTGGTTCTTAAGTGCATCTGTGCCTTTTTTTGTTTGACCTGCAACGACAGATAAACTTGCATTAATTGGGTTGAAATTAAATACAGACATGAAAAGGTCTATTTCTTTCCAAATGAATACCGCTCACCTTATGATCCTGTGCAGCTTCACTGAGAGGCTCACAGTCGTGTGTCTTATGTTGTTTTGAATCTCTACAAACCACACAGATAGGCTGCTGATCATCCACACAGAAGAGCTTGAATCTCTCACCGTGAAGGCTGCAGAGATCCTCCTCACCTCCTCTCTGACACATCTCCTGCCGCAGGTTGTCAGAGAGGTTTCTCAGTGCCAGATTGCGGGGTGGTTGACGCATTTTAAACAGTTCCTTACAGACGGGGCATGTCTGGGTCGAGCTCTGTCTCCACCAGTGCTGAAGACAGTCCTTACAGAAGCTGTGGCCGCACAGCAGGAGAACCGGATCCGTGAAGATGTCACAGCACACGGGGCAGGTACATTCTACCTCTGAGGGAGACAGACTGGTTGCCATTTTAGTCTCGTTCTGTTGTTTCTTCTCCTCTTCTTCCTTGTACAGTACAGTCAGTACAGTACAGTACAGTACAGTACAGTACAGTACTATGACTCTGAACTCTCACAGCACCAACTTACTTTCACTTTCAAAGACGGTCTTGCTTGCTTATCTGGATCTTCTATTAAACTTCAGATCGTCAATAACATGAAGAACCTACAGTATGTAACCTAGCTGTCCTTATTTTCCTAGCCTCGAATGAAACTTACTTCTACATAGGAAAACGAAACTATGACACTCCAGTGTGATGCAATATAATGGACTAATGGTACACAGTCAGTAACACAGCCAAGGGGCGGCAGTGACAACTGTGCACACTAAACTATGTCCCTCCCACACGCACGCACGCGCACCAGAGCCTTAGATATAGACAGAGTTACGCAAACTGCGTTCACTTCATGGGGCCAGTCCAATGGCAGCTCTAGATTGTTTTGTAGTAATAGTACAACATAAACATTACAGAGACTAGTTGTTTACTGTACAATACTTTAAAACAGTTATCATGTTGGCACACATGCTTAAAATAGCTCTTATTTGCGCCGCCCTCATTGAAAACAATGTATTTCCAACTCCAGCTTGTCTCAGTTCAGGCTGCATGAACAGCGCTCGGTTTCTGCCCCCTCAATGTCCTAACTCTTCTATTAGATGGCTCCAAACGTTTCGGTCCTCAGACCTTCGTCAGTGCTATGAAGGTCTGAGGAGTGAGGACCGAAACGTTTGCTTTTTAATTGCACCATGAGCACAGAGCACCATAAGAGCATGATAAAATAAAATAAATTTTATTTTTGTCTCCACCAGGCCGAAGGCATGGGGGGAGAGTATGTTTTGCACTCCGTCCGTCCGTGTGTCCGTCCGTCCGTGTGTCCGTCCGTCCGTCCGTCCGTGAGCAGCTAATCTCGGCCACCGTTAACCCGGTCGATGCCAAATTTTGCACACACACTCCCTGGATGCCAACGATGAACCTCTGCCCCAAACTTTCCACAACGGCCTGTTATAGCGCCACCAGGAGGCCGCTTTGTGCAAAACAAGTTTTTGCACAGTACACCTACAGATTTTGTCCAAACATCACGCAAATTGGTACACAGTCTCTCTAGAGCCATTCAACCAAACCGGTCTTTCACATTTCTCAGACTCCATCCTGATTGCTTAACATTGGCTTCCAAAGTTCACAGGAGTGCTCAGTTTCAAACAAAATGCTGCAAATCATGAACACATCGCGTGATTTCCGTGAAATTGTGCACCCTCATTCCCACTAGGCGAGGACGAAATGCCACATGAACAATTTCAACTCAGCCTCAAGGTGGCACTATAACTGGCCGAAAAGTGTTTTTACCTCTAACTGCACGGATCTGTGGATAACTTCCTATGCCAACTCCCTAGAGGCCAAGGAAAAACCTTTGCCTGGAATTTTTCACATCTGCTCTTTATAGCGCCACCAGGAGGCCGACATATGTAAAACACATTTTCTATTATTACTCCTTCAGATTTTATCTACATTTCACACAAATCGGTACACATGATCTCCATAGTCATGTGATCAAGACAGGTTTGTTTGATTTCTCATATTCCATCCTGATTGGCCACAATTGGCTCCTACAGTTTTCAGGAGTAGCCCGCTTTGTACAAATCGCCACAACTCCTCAACGCAGCGTCCGATTGCGATGAAACTCTGCACGCATATTCCCACTAGGCTGAGGAAGAATCCTGGTGGAGACCTGTGCCCAGAAGGGCACTTTTTCTAGTTTAAGTCTCAGTCTAAGAAGTTTTACTTCTTTTTCTATACGGTGAGCGAGTCTTCCTGTCAAAGTTTCACACACTTCATTGCCATCAAGTCCAGCACTTGGAACAGTTTCACTTTGCATCTAAATCCTATATTATTAAGGGGCACGGTGGCACAGTTGGTAGTGCTGTCGCCTCACAGCTAGAAGGTCCTGGGTTCGATTCCCGCTCGGGGCGATGTGGGTGCTGGTGGCGTGTTTCCTCCTCCGCGTCATCAGTGCCCATACCCGAAGGCGGGGTTGGCGAAAGGGCCTTTCTGTGTGGAGTTTGCATGTTCTCCCCGTGTCCCCTAGGGTAGGTACCCTCACAAAAACATGCAGTAATCCTGGTCTCTAAACTGCCTCCCCCTGGCCAGCCGGGACGCCTGATGGAGGGGAAAGGAACTGGTTGGAATAACGTGTTCCTTCCACGCGCTACGTCCAACCAGGGAAACTCCCCCCTGTCAGGTGTAAAGGAGCAACTTGGACACTCAGGCATGAAGGAAGCATGAGTTCAAGTCCGTTGCTCTCCCTAGGTTGGCGGAGGGTGTGTAGAGCCCAGGATCACATCACAGGATGATTGACACAGGGGTGAAAAATGGGTTACAAAATCATGGGACAAAAAAAAAAAAAAAATCCTATATTAGACCTCACATAATTATTACATTATTGCTAGGGATGTGCCGAGGAGACATTTTGGCCGATATCGATATAATTAATTGCTGTTATGGCCGATAACCGATATTACCGATGTCGATATGATCTCATTCTGTTTTGAAAGATAATAATTTTGTCCATTCTGAAAAATACATGTAACAGGGTGTCATTGGCTTAGGCAAGTCAGATTTAACTTAAATACCTTTATATTTAATATTGTGACACTCACAACAAGTACTTCTTATGCCTATATATGAAATAGGGGTTGAAGCAGTGTCCTATAAGCACAAGGACCCGGGTTCAAATCTACACATTTTTGCAAGAGATTTGTTGTAGACAGAAGAAGAAACAGCCCAAACTGTACAGTCCGTTTGACTAAGAATATAGGGTTTAAGTGGTTACATATTTATCATAACTGACCACATGCCACAACAGGAGAAACAAACCAACCAACTAGAAAAAGTGCCCTTCTGGGCACAGGTCTCCACCATGATTCTTCCTCAGCCTAGTGTGAATATGCGTGCACAGTTTCATCGCAATCGGACGCTGCGTTGAGGAGTTGTGGCGATTTGTACAAAGCGGGCTACTCCTGAAAACTGTAGGAGCCAATTGTGGCCAATCAGGATGGAATATGAGAAATCAAACAAACCTGTCTTGATCACATGACTATGGAGATCATGTGTACCGATTTGCGTGAAATTTGGATAAAATCTGAAGGAGTAATAATAGAAAATGTGTTTTACATATGTCGGCCTCCTGGTGGCGCTATAAAGAGCAGATGTGAAGAATTCCAGGCAAAGGTTTTTCCTTGGCCTCTAGGGAGTTGGCATAGGAAGTTATCCACAGATCCGTGCAGTTAGAGGTAAAAACACTTTTCGGCCAGTTATAGCGCCACCTTGAGGCTGAGTTGAAATTGTTCATGTGGCATTTCGTCCTCGGCCTAGTGGGAATGTGGGTGCACAATTTCACGGAAATCACGCGATGTGTTCATGATTTGCAGCATTTTGTTTGAAACTGAGCACTCCTGTGAACTTTGGAAGCCAATGTTAACCAATCAGGATGGAGTCTGAGAAATGTGAAAGACCGGTTTGGTTGAATGGCTCTAGAGAGACTGTGTACCAATTTGCGTGATGTTTGGACAAAATCTGTAGGTGTACTGTGCAAAAACTTGTTTTGCACAAAGCGGCCTCCTGGTGGCGCTATAACAGGCCGTTGTGGAAAGTTTGGGGCAGAGGTTCATCGTTGGCATCCAGGGAGTGTGTGTGCAAAATTTGGCATCGACCGGGTTAACGGTGGCCGAGATTAGCTGCTCACGGACGGACGGACGGACGGACACACGGACGGACGGAGTGCAAAACATACTCTCCCCCAATGCCTTCGGCCTGGTGGAGACAAAAACATAAACATTCAATACTATATACACAGTAGGCCTATGTCCTCGAAAGAAGAAGTTGCACTAATCTGGCAATGCAATTAAACCCTTTTAGGCCTGACGTCGAAATGAAAAAAATAATCAAAGATTTGTGCCGCATTTTCACGATTAAAAAAAAAATAGCAGACCTACAAGCTTGTAGCGCGACACTCGGTGGCGCGCTATGAGCTTGTAGATCTGCTATTTTTCAATAGCTATAAAGTAGAACATAATGCTTATAGTTAAAACACCAAAAGGGGTTCCTGCCCAGAATGGCTTAAAAGTCATTGTGTGTACCGTGTACGAGAAAAGCGGCCCTTATCAGTCTAGTGTGGTCTGTGAGATTAGCCCAGCTAGGACCCACTCACAGTCACTGCACTACCTAAGAAGTGCAGTTTTAAGTTGTCTCTCTTGCCCATGCACACCCCTGGTCATATCGGGCTCAACACTGTTATCGCTGTGTTATGCTAATGCGGGGGCGTTTTAGTTAATATCCTATTTACCTGATATTGATAACGGTAGCAATGGAAAAACGACGGTTACATCACTGTCGATCCACGGAGCCTAATTATTCAGACCACAGAAAACCCATCTGCGTGTTCCAAGTTCAGGTTCTTTGGGTGCAATTGAGGTCAGAAAACCTTTTAAAAAACTCATTATTATTGTCAAAGATTGTCATATAAGTTGTCATATACAAAAAATGCCTAATAAAAACAGTATTAAAAAAAAAAAAAAAAACTTTTAAAAAGTAATAATTAAAAGAAAAGCTGTCGCCAAACCACTTTGATATATTAAACTGAAATTGGTATATGTATTGTATTTTAAATGTCTCTCCACATGACAGTAACAAATGTATTAATGCAGTCATAAATTGATTTTCACCAGAAAAACAACAATAAACAAGGCATACCTACGAGTTTGGTAAGTAAGAAAAACACAAACATTTATTTCTTACTTCGAGTAAAATCGAATATATATTTGTTTTAAACATATTGACATATATAAGAGTCACAGTAAACAAGAGCCGTGTTAGATATGGACTTCAGCATTGTTTAAACTTTGCTGAAATAGCCATTGGTATATAATTTGGATCAGGAGTATTCATAATATTACTTGGCCACATTACCTGGCCACAAGAAAAGAAGATTTACCATTTTACCAGAAACAAAAGTTTCAAGGAGCCATCTTAGGTGGTTCGGGCATCTGGTGAGGATGCCTCTCGGGCGTCTCCCTATAGGGAGGTCCTCGAGGCACGTCCCACTGGGAGGAGACCCCGGGGCAGACCAAGGCGCAGATTTGGAACGTCTCGGGATCACCCAGGAGGAAGTCTCTAATGTTGCTCTAGAGAGGGACGTCTGGAGCTCTCTGGTGGAGCTGTTGCCTCCGCGACCCGACTATGTATAAGCGGTTGAAGATGGATGGATGGAGAAGTTTCATTGTACACATGTTCAATGGCACATCAACATAAAAGAGCACACCAGTTGTTTTGAGTACAGTTCGTACATGGCATTAGCTCTATTTGTAGCTACCTATATTTCTTAGTCACACCAAATAATTCTCCATCACATCCATTAGCTTTTACACACATTGTGTGTTTCACCCAATCACTAAATAGTTTCCAGGGCTGAATGTGATGATGCCCTAATTAACTCATAACTAATGGTTCATGAAATACGTCAAGAGGCTGTGGCTGTGGCCAAATTGTTTTGTTTTTTTCTTTTTACAAAAAAGACATTCATTGAAACACCTACTTCCTATTTTCTCAAAATCAAAGCCTGGGCAGTATAAAGGTCTGGCACAGAGTCCTTTCAAACATCAAAATGTTTAGTGTTTGTGTTCCAGGGCCCGCAAGAAACGCCCCAAGGGGCTGAATTTGGCCCGCAGATAGTAGTCCATTGAAAAGTCCTCAAAAAATTGAAAACGTTGTGATCCATTTGAGCGATGTGATTTGACATGCAGGGATCATAATAGTCTTTATTTGGCCAGATGTATCAGTTGTGGGTGCGTTTTGATTCTCTAAAATAATGTAATGTGCTCACTTTTGAGCATTGTTTCTAATTGTTTAAAGGTTTCCTTCCTCGAAGAACTGGAGGCCTGGATGTTTTCGTGTTCAGTTCACCTTCCTCAAGGTCTGGCGGCCACCGGCCCTCCCCCACCACACCGGCCCTCCCCCACCACACCGGCCCTCCCCCACCACACCGGCCCTCCCCCACCACCACAGCTGCTCCTCCCAGGGATTACGTCTGACACTCTGTGCCCAAGAGGAGGATTACAAAAACACTGCCCCCCCCTCCCCCCACCAGGAGAGATTAACCAATCGGGGTACAGCGAAGCAGGGATTAACCAATCACACAACAGAAAGGGAGGGCAAAGGGATTAAAACTGGTGCACAGTGGGATTAGGTCAATGTGGAAATGGAATGCACAAAAATGTGCTTTGAAATGGCGTGACGCGGGTTCAGGACAGCCATCAAATGGTTTATAAAAGCCAAGCAAGAAGCATGTTTATTTTTTACTCATATATGTTGGTAATAAACGGGTGTATTATCTATTTTATTCCATAAAGCTGTATAGCTGACTGCCGACACAACAATACCATAACCTTTCTCCATTTCACCTTTTCGCCACACCTAAATACCAGTCACTACTGTATGCACGTACATGGAGATTTGTAAAGACTTTCTTGCAAAATACAATTCTAACCGCAGTAACGTGTGTCTATACAACCAGGTCATGTAGGGATTATCAAGCCATGAGAAGAGTTGTGGAGAGATGCAATAATGTTGTGGCTGTGTGTGTGTGTGTGTGTGTGTGTGTGTGTGTGTGTGTGTGTGTGTGTGTGTGTGTGTGTGTGTGTGTGTGTGTGTGTGTGTGTGTGTGTGTGTGTGTGCGTGTGCGTGTGCGTGTGCGTGTGCGCGAGGGGGGAGGTTAAAGGGTGAACTAGAAAAATGTTTAGGAGTAATATAAACATGTTTTTTTGTTTTTTGCAACAAGTTTCTTCATTTTGTTGAGGAAATGCAGAGCCAGATCACCCAGATCATCTCTGAGACTAGAATTCTGGATGAGCAGGACATGTGCAGCATTTTGAACGAAACGGGCCACTCCTGAAAACTTTGGAAGGCAATGTTAGCCAATCAGTGTAGAATCTGAGAAATCCAACAGACTCGTCTTGATCACATGACTACAGAGATCATGTTTACCGATTTGCGTGAGATTTGGATGAAATCTGTGCGGCTAACATAAGCAATGTGTTTTGCAGAAACATGGTGGCGCTATAACCAGCAGATGTGGAGGGATGCAGGGTTAATGTTTTTCCATGGCCTCTAGGGAGTGCACATACATAAGTTGTATACAGATTGATGCAGTTATAGCTAAAAACAGGAATTGGCCTGTTATAGCGCCACCATGAGGCTGATTTGGAAATAAATGAGTGGCATGTCGTCCTCGGCCTAGTGGAAATGTGCGTGTATAATTTCACACAAATTGATCACAGTGTTTGTGATTTGTGGTGGTGGTGATTTTGTTCGAAACGGACCAATCATGTGAGCTTTGGAAGCCAATCTTAGATGGGAAGATGGGAAATGGTGCAGATCCGTGTTGATCACATGACTATGAAGATAGTGTATACCGAATTGTGTGATGTATGGATAAAATGTGTACGAGTAATCTACAGAAATGTGTTTTGCCTAAATCAGCTCATGGTGGCGCTATAACAGGCCGTTGAAGAATATTTGGGGCAGAGGTTCGTCGTTGGCATCCAGGGAGTGTGTGTGCACAGTTTGGCATCGACCGGGCCAACGGTGGCGGAGATTAGCTGGTAACAGACGGACGGAAGGAAGGAAGGAAGGAAGGACGGACAGACGGAGTGCAAAACATACTCTCTCCCCATGCCGTGGGCCTGGTGGAGATAATAAAGGGAAACTGAGCTAGTCTATAACTGATACTTTGAAAAACAATTGGGAGAAAATGTGGGCTAATTTGAGAGGACTGCATGAGTTCCTGTTTATAGACACATCATGAAAGAAACGAACATTTGTAACTATTATTTTAAAACTCCTAACCGAATGGACCCATAATGGTCCATTTAGGGTTAACACAGGATTTGACTGTGCCGACACAGCAAGATGATTGAGAGACGGTTTGGACGTGTGAAAAGGAGGGCAGAGGGAAGACATTAGCCAATACCCAAAATATCGGCCACTCACACTCGCTCACTCCAGCGTGTTATGGTGATATCGAAATTGGTGACCTGCTGAAATATGTGTAGACGTCACATAACAGTGACAGTGTCCGAATGCAAATCGTTGCAGTTTGTTCATTAGCAGAGTTCAACCAATAGCGGTATTCAGGCCACATATTTAAAGACCTACATGTAAGTTGTGTGAAGTCCACAAGATTGGTAACATGTTTCAGCAGGTCACCAATTTCACCGTAACACCACCATGCTGGAGTGCCCGAGTGTGAGTGAGCGAGTGGCCGAGATTTGGGGTATTGGAATTTGGCTAAATGTGAGAAGGATGCCGGATATGGAACTGCCGGGTCAGCGGAGAAGAAGGAAGGCCAAAGAGGACAGACAGTGAAGAGTAGACGGGTATACCGTATACCGCATGTGTTCCCAAAGTGTGGTCCGGGACCCCTGGGGGTACTTGAGGGAGTTCCAGGGGGGGACCTAGCTCAATTAGAGATAGTTAGGAACCAAATGGACCCGTCCATTTGGTTCCATTTGTACACTCAGAGTTAAATTAATAGTGGTTTTACAATATTAATTGGGGTCCCAGAGATAGAAATGCCATTACATAATCGGGGGTCCATAGCATAATGCGTGTGAAACTGGGGGGGGGTCCATGAAATTAATGTTTCGGAATCACTGCTAGAGCCGTAAAAATCCTCCCTTATCAGGTCACTGGCCGATAAGGGATATGTTTTCAAATGGGGGTGAGTCTGTGGCCTAATAAATGTTGATTTGGGGGTCCTTGACACGAAACAGTTATGCAACCACTGCCGTACCGGGACAGAGAATTCCATGCTAGAAGACTTTCTTACCTTTCTTTGTAGTTGTTATGTCCCCGCCAAAGAGGTCCAGGTGTTATTTTGTGCAAAAGCGCATTATTGGCTATTTCCCCTACCATAAGCCCTCAATGAATTGAATTTAATGGGGCATTGGGGTGCTGTTGTGCTAATTTCCATCGCTCAACAATCTTTTTGTATATCCTCTCTTCATAATGTAAATAGTATCCCAAGCGGCACACTTTACTACTTATTTTGATGGAAATAAGCCAATAATGCACTTTTGCACAAAATAACACCTGGACCTCTTTGGTGGGGACGTAACGACTACAAATAAAGGTAAGAAAGCCTTCTAGCATGGAATTCTGCTTTAAAATGGAAGAGATCAAAATGGGAGGCAAAGAAAGAGACAGACAGGTATGGAAACCTAAAGAAGGAACTGCGAAAAGAACATGTGTGCTGTGAAAAGGACACACACACACACACACACACACACACACACACACACACACACGGGGACACAGGAGTGTAATCCTAACTAATTCACTTAGGACATTGCTGAAGGAGGACTAAGAGGATTGAGACACTCCCAGAATCAGATCAGTTAAAATAGCCAACAGCATCAGGGACCAATGGGAGCCATGCATGCATTGCTCGGCATATGACAAACATAAAAACTTCCAACGTGGTATTGATTACATTATGATTACAGCAGTGTGTTTGTGTTGCTGTTTGTTTGAGATCACTTGCTAACCGAGTAAAACTGAGATTAACATCTAAAATTTATGTATGTTTTAGTCGATTATTAATAACTGCACAAAGTTCAATTCTCAACTTTGAAAAGACTGAACGCTATAACAAAAAACCTGTTGCTAGTGCAGTGAGTGCACACACTGGGAAGTGGGAACAATTACAATTACTACTACTACTATTTCTTTTTTAGGGAGGCCCCTGGAGGCTCGAGGCCCGTTTCAATTGAAACGATTAAAACATATATAAGGCCGCCACTGCCTGGTTGTCACATAGTCTATTCCTATGAGTCACTATGAATAGAATGACTGTCAATGGACAACATGTTATGTTCAAGACGGCTTTAATATGTCATACATCTAAGCAAAAGATCTAGTCGTTTCCATCAAAGTGATTGGGATAACACAAGGCTAACACTGTTGATAACACGTACAATCCGAAAAATCTAACAGCAACCAATAATAATAAATCAATTCAAATAACTTCATCCATGGCTCTCTCAGAAGGAGGGAGTGACTATAGGAGCGCTAGAGCTCATTGCTGTGATGTGTTTCATGTCCACTCTCCTAAATTATATGCCACAATATATATGCTTGTGTTCATACTTCGTTGCACAGCCTTTTTGTCAAGTGACGTTCGACATATACAATGAGATTTCAACTGAAGAAGGGGTTGATATATAGATACAAGGATACAACTGTGTTGAACTTAAGGGTCATGCAAGGAAAGTTTACATTTGCGCGGAGTTCAGCAGGGCTCTATGCTAGTGTGTTTTGTGTTTTCGCTCTACATCATTAAATATCCTCTCTTGAAAATAGGCCGATCGACAAGCTCACAACGCTTTGCGGTTGCGACACGTCGTGAGCTTGTCCATCAGCTATTTTCTGCTGAGGTTTTCACAGAATACGGATGCTGGGGTTTAAGTGGATATAAGTAACTGTCCATTGGTGGGACTCCAGTGGAGGAGCCACCCGGATCCACTCACACATATCGTACTTTTAAAAAGGCTTTGTTCTCTTACATGCATGAAGAAGAAACCACAAAAGCTCTGCAGTCAGGAAGCATCAATGATAAATTACCCCCCTCCTTATCTAAACTTAATAAATAAAATGCACATTCTACAGAGACTGCCTTTAGAAAAAGATCATTTAAAAAAAATAACAAATAACAAACCAAAAAAAGAAATTCTCCTTGCAAAATTGTTTCATCCTATCTTACACAATACACATTCAGATAAAATAACTCATGTTGTGGGTTTTTTTTGACACAACACTTTTTTGTTCATGTCAAAAAAACAGCAGCCATCTCTCTCTCTCTCTCTCTCTCTCTCTCTCTCTCTCTCTCTCTCTCTCTCTCTCTCTATCTCTCTCTCTAGAGGACCTGAAATTTCCAGGAGTTCTGGTCTTTGTGGTCCAGACAGTCCATAGTGGTGAAGCCCAGCTTCCAGGCCTGCTGGTCCTTGTAGTCCAGACAGTCGACCGAGGTGAAGCCCAGGGACGCCGCGGTGCCGTAGCCCTGGGAGGACAGCGAGGCCGGGGACTGGCTCAGGGAGCCTCCCATGGAGGGCACGGTGATGGGGCTGAGGGCTCCGGTGCCTGACAGCTGGTGCATGGGGGACAGGTAGGCACTGCAGTCCAGGCCGGTGAAGTATGAGGTGGTGCCGGCGTAGCCCTGGCTGTAGGCCGACGGCTGACCGTAGCTCATGGGGTACGGCGAGGGCCTCTGCATGCAGGGCGCCGAGGACGCCAGGGGGTCCGGGAGGGGCGAGATGGCCGGGCTCCAGATGGACACGGCCGCGTTGCCATTGCCGGAGTTGGGAGCGAGGATGGGGCCGGATGGCACAGGGGAGGGGCTGTAAGCGCCAGACGGGTGGTTAACGGGGTCAGGGGCACTTTGTTCCTGAGCTGGCGATGCCTTCTTTTTGGGAGGGCGGGGCTTAGCCTGGCCGGTGCTTTGTTGCTGCTGCTGGCGGCACTTGGCACGGCGGTTTTTAAACCATACCTGAAGACAGTAGTATTATTATTATTGAAGACAGTAAGTACAAACAGATGCAGTCATTTAGCAGCACGCCGTTTCCCCAAACAGTGGGTATTAGAGACCAATTGTTATGCATGTGTCACGATTCGAGTAAAAAAAAATCCCATTTTCTTTTCCTACATTTAAAGATACATCCATCCATCTTCAACCGCGTATCCTTATTATAAACAAACAAACAAACAACTCTAAGAAACACCATGACGCAATGAAGCGACGCGTTGTGTGCACTGCTTGGAGATCCGATATTTTCACTGGTTTGGGTCCCCTGGTCACAAACGTTTATTAATCTCTCTCTTTTGGGTCTCGATGTGTATATCTGATCGTATATATGGGTGATTTAAAGGACCTGGCAATGTTAGTATGTCCTCACATTGATTTGATATGGTATTTTGAAGCAACATTCTGAAGCATCATCTACATCTCCACGCAGAATGGGGTAGTGCTGTGACTGGTATGGATACATTGCAAGAAGCACCGAGCGGAACAGATTGCATCCATATTGCATCATAATGTAAAACCTTTTAAGGGAATCGATGTATGCCCTTGATGACATTTACAGTAGACAAGAGGCCAGACTTTTGAGCCATCATATTGAATCATCTCATCTCATTCTAGACGGGAAACCCTTATAGTGTTTTAAGCATTATGTTATACTTCAGCTATTGAAAAATAGCAGATCTACAAGCTCGTAGTGCGGCACCGAGTGCCGCACTACGAGCTTGTAGGTCTGCTATTTTTGAAAAACCTTGAAAATGTGGCCAGCGAATCTTTGAATATATATTCTTTCAGAGCGTACTTTTTTTTTTGTAGAATCGTCCTCAGGTCTAAATGGGCCATCTCATTTAACAGTACTGGAGCTATAGTTTCATACACGCAACCATGAAGAAAATAATTCACAAATACATTCATTCTCTGCTATGAGTGTCAGACATGTCAGTCAGTATACCTGGACACCTGGTGACTATGAGTGTGTCAGTCAGACATGTCAGTCAGTGTACCTGGTGACTGAGTGTGTCAGTCAGACATGTCAGTCAGTGTACCTGGTGACTATGAGTGTCAGTCAGACATGTCAGTCAGTGTACCTGGTGACTAT
>NC_139697.1:68670277-68910277 GCF_964188405.1 Protomyctophum parallelum
CTATTAAATAACAGGCGACAAACGAATACAATTATAAAAAATATGGAACATAATGTATAATAAATACTCACATGGATATGCGATAGTGGTGTGGAGCAGATCCATCCCTGGGCCATTCAAATTTAACCCGTTCATGGTGTAATGGGGTTGCTTAATGTAGGACATCATGGTTGCGCAGGCTTTTATTAAGTCCTCTCTCTCTCTCTCTCTCTGTGACTGCTGTGGTGTTGTCGGGACGCGACACGCACAGCACTGTCTGTCACAGTGTCACAACAACCCGGGCTGGTCCAAGCTCTCTCCACCTGCTGCGTAAAGCAGGGACGCGCCGAGAGGAGGTGGTGGTGGTGGTGTGTGGAGTAGTTGTCTGGAAGAGTTGTTGTTATTCTTTTAGTTTGGTATAGTTGTCCTTCTCCTCCTCGTCAACAGCGACTTTTATTTTGCCCAAGTTCACACTATAGTAACGCGTTAACGCACGTTTTTTTAAAGTCTTAACTCACTTGTTGAAGTTGTTACATGACCAAAAAGGCGCTGCAGGCGCTGGCTGGGTTTTCTCTGCGTCTTGACGCGCCTGGCACCATCCGGTGGAAGGATGGAGGGATGGAGGGAGGGAGGGTGTGGATGGAGGCCCCTGTCTGGCGAGACGTCCTTCGCGCTTTGGTGCTCCTGCTCCACTGAGTTTATCTTACTGATAGACTGCTAATTAAGAAGTACAGAGTTGCTCCACCATAACCCCTCCCACCGCATGTGCACACACCAAGTGACACACACACACACACACACACACCCACACACACGCACACGCACATATACACACACACACACCATCGTCACACATGTAACACAGGTACGTACATAGCCTACACGTCAAATGGACATCATAATGAGCTACACTTGTGGCTATTATTACAAATGTAATAATGACACACATTTCCACTTCCCCATGTCCTAAATTGAGTCTTCTGGTTTTGGAAAAACAAAACAAAAAAACTAACAAGCACTATTTCAAAAATGTTTTTATTTAATAGCTTTTTTCTTTTTGTGTAAATTGCAAAATTATTTGCAATATTGGTAATTTTGCTTTAAAACTTTTTAAATAAAATTGTGACTGCAAAGGCCATAGTTGATAGCATAATATGATTTACATTATTTTAATTTCTCATCAAACTATTCGGTCGGTGTCCCCTCCTGCCCTATATGGATAAGCTATTTTTGGAAAAATCGTGAAAATGTGGCGCAAATCATTGAATATAATTATATTCTTTCAGCGTGAACGTTTTTAATATCTAGATTCTAGAAGATGCCATTCTAGAAATGCTTCATCGTATATTAGGATCACTCAGAATAACTTTGTATTGATTTACATTGGCCCTTCTCTCCGGGGCAGTGGTTCCCAAAGTCCCAAAGGGGGTCCTTGAGGGAGTTCCAGGGGGTCCCCAGTTAAATGATGTTTGGAACCAAATGGACCCTTATGGGTCTGTAACTCATGCAGAGAGTGTACACTCTCAGAATTAAATTAACATAGATTTTACAATATAAATGTGGGTCTCAGAGATATAAATGCCATTCAAAGGGGGGTCCATAGACTAATATGCATGTCAAACTATGGGGGTCCTTGAAATGAAACAGGTTGAGATTGAGAATCACCGCTATAGGGCCGTAAAAATCTACAATGTATATGCTACGCTCTAATATATACCAGGGGGTCCCTGGCATATATTTTCTAATGGGGGTCCGCGGGCTAATTCTGTCAATTTGGGGGTCCTTGACATGAAAAAGTTTGGGAACCACTGGCATAACAGAGCTACTGTTGGGACTCTTTGTAATGAGGTGGTAAAATATATGCACTTACTGTATATTATAACAAGAAATATGTAGGCTATATATTCGTATAGCTCTGTGGACTGGTCTTTCCTAAGATTGTGTGTGTGTGTGTGTGTGTGTGTGTGTTGTGTGTGTGTGTGTGTGTGTGTGTGTGTGCGTGTGTGCGTGCGTGCGTGCGTATATATATATATATATATATATATATATATATATATATATATATATATATATATACTGCACACCCACCCACCATATGTATATCAGAGGTTTTCAACTGGTGGTCCGTGGACCACTGGTGGTCTGTGAAGGTATTGCATGTGGTCCCTGGCCATGCATTTAGTATGTTTTTTATCGACCACTAGTTGGGAAATGAACTAGTTCATTAAGTGACCTGGTGATGTATGATGACATCAATGTCAGTTACTGGGAAGTCGGATGTCAAGAACTTCCACAGAAAGGGAGTTTGAATTTCAAGGGAAAGTGAACCGGTTTGACTGGTTGAGTCTATTAGGAAATGTCAAATGTGCCCATATAATCATGCAATCGCATGTGTCTGCCATCTATGAGTTTAATATGGAAGGTTAAGAGAACAGAGTAAGGGCAACCATGGGAAAGGAATAGCTCCGGACGACTAGCATATGCCAGTTAAATTATACTGACTGTTAAGGGCTTGATTTAATTCACCTCAAATGAACAAATTTGATATAATTTTTTATATCCCCTCACCCAACTCAACAGTGGTCCCCAGGTTGATTATTAGTCAGCGTGGTGGTCCCTGGTTCATAATCAGTTGAAAACCCCTGCTGTATATGTTTTATTATATATACTGTATATTATACTGTACACTATATCTTTATATATAAAAAGGTTTTTGTGTTGTTGTGCTATACGACTGTGAACCGTTTCTTCTCCACAACTCTAATATTTAGCTCCATATCAGTGTTGATTTTGGCAGCACTAGTTTTAGTCATATAGTCTCTTGAATAGTTTTCATTTAGTCTTAGTCACATTGTAGTCACCTGGAATGCCTTAGTGTTAGTCTAGTTTTAGTCGACTAAAATGTCATGTGATTTTTAGTCGACTAAATCTACAGTTGATTTATTCTACTAAAATGTGTTTTGGCGGGCCTTGATGCCATCGTAATGGCTGATTTTACACTTGCTGAAAATAGCCGATCTACAAGCTTGTAGATCGGCTATTTTCAGCATACAACCAAGTGTAAAATGATTCATACGGGATCTCTATAGTCCAGTCCCTTCCTAACATTTTAGTCTAGTTTTTATTTGCTGACGAAATTGTCAGTATATTTAGTCTTATAGTTTTAGTCATCATAGCTTATAGTTTCCATTTAGTTTCCATGTAGTTTTCGTCAGTGGAAAAAGGTAGTCGACGAACATTTTTCGTCTCAGTTTTAGTCGACGAAAAAAACACTGCTCCATACACAGGCCTACACTTTCTTCAAACGAGAAGACCGGCAAAGATTTGCAGACGGTCGTACAGATTTGCAAATGGGAACGCACGGAAGAGGACTGAGCGTTCATAATCCCCAGTCTGTCCTCCCTCCCCCATATATGCACGCGCACACACACACACACACACACACACACACACACACACACACACACACACACACACACACACACACACACACACACACACACACACACACACACACACACACACACACACACACACAACACGCACACGCAGGACATAGTGTGAGTCAGATGAGAAAACAGAACGTACTACGTGGTCAACATTAAGCCTACATCAGTGGTTCTCAGAATGGGGCGCGGGGCGGGGCAGGCCGGGGCGGGGCGGGAGGGTCCCCAGCCAAAATCTGTTAGATAAGTTAAACCACTTAAACCCTATATTATTATTTTTTAAGATTTTCAACAAATAATTGAAAAAAAATAACAGAAATCTTCTCTTCTTCTGGGGGTTCCTGGCACAAAATATTGCCAAATGGGGGCCCACTCCACACATATCCAATTTGGGGGACAGAGTGAGTGAGTGAGTGTGACAGAAAGGCAAGGAGAACAAGAACAGAGAGGTGGACAGGTCTGCTCAATCAGGTGAAAGAAGACGACCTACAGTATGATTGGTTTGGAAAATTGGCAGTGGTGGGAAAAACACTACATTGTTTGACTTAACCCATTTAGGCCTGAGTTAAAAACATTCACTTTGAAATAATATATATTCAAAGATTTGTGCCAGATTTTTACGATTTTTCAAAAATAGCAGACCTACAAGCTCGTAGATCTGCTATTTTTCAATAGCTAAATTATAACATAATGTTTAAAACACCAAAAGGGGTTCCCGCCCAGAATGTGTTTTAAGTAAAAGTATCAATACTGAAATGTAGAACTACCCTGTTACAAGTAAAAGTCCGGAATTCAAACTGTACAAAAGTATTGGCATCAAAATGTACTTATTGTACCAAAAGTAGAAAGTATATACCCACTGTCCCATTTCAAGTTTTCAAATATCTTTGGTGAATTGAAAACGGTGTGCCCTATTGTAAACAATTAAGTATTTAGTCTTTATGGTGTCGTCCACTCACAGTTAACAGTTTTTGTATTGAGTCGTACTGAAATGTACTGTAATTCTGCAAACTGTCAATAAATACTTCAATCAATCAATCAAAAAGATCTGCACGCATGTCGGCCGCATTTTCAAATGGCCGAAATGTATAGGGGCTGAAGTGTTTAATGTATGTCTTGCAATAATAATCAAATTAGTAACAGTAACTGAAGTTTTCAAATTAAGTGTAATCGAGTAAAAGTGCCGCTGAGATGTAGTGGAGTGGAAGTAACAGTATTGCAAATGGGAAATACTCGTATACAAATACCTCAAAATTGTACTTTCAAGTACGAGCCTGCATGGTTAACCACTCCCCCTTGGGGGTGTGGTTAACACAGTACTTAAGTAAATGTACTTAGTTACTTCCCACCACTGTAAATGGTGAAGGAACCAGCGGCAGGACGCATGGCCTGGTCTCTCAGCGGGTGAAGGGGCAGAGGTTGGAGGAGGGTCCGTTGGGGGCAGGCCAACGACGTGCCCCACTGCTCCCCACACTGACACACACACACACACACACACACACACACACACACACACACACACACACACACACACACACACACACACACACACACACACACACACACACACACACACACACACACACACACACACACACACACACACACACACACTGACACACACACACACACACACACACACACACACACACACACACACACACACACACACACACACACACACACACACGCTGAGACACACACACACACACACACACACACACACACACACACACACACACACACACACACACACACACACACACAACACAACACAACACAGTCTCTAATCCAGATTAGAGGGGCTAAAACGGGCCGACTAAATCTGCAGGCCAGCCAACAATATAGAGGCTGCTGTCAGTCTCAATCACTCACCCCCCCCCCCCCCCCCCCACACACACACACACACACACACGCACACGCATGTATACGCACACACACGCACACACACACACACACACGCACACACATACGCACAGACAGGGGGTCTCCCAGCTCTCTCCATAGCTTTGAGGTAACAAACATAATATACATATACATTTTCAGGTCAGGATATACCGGTTCGGGCACCCTAGAGGCAACAATGCCAGCCTGACCCATGACCTTTGCTGCGTGTCACACACCCCACCTCTCTCCCCATTTCCTGTCACCAGTCTATACTGTCCCCCCCCCCCCCCCCCCTCATATGAAATTAATACATGGTACATGGGAAGACTATTATATATTATATATTGGAACTGGAACACAAGATGATAAATTACCTTTGTGGGGTTACGTCTCTTTTGTGATTGGATGGAATGTGTAACCTATACCTGAAAAGAATAATTATATTATATTTCGGAATATAGAGCTAACCTTTTACCACTAGCTCCACATCCTGTGAACTGTGAAATAAAGACCAACACATTTTCATCTCCTCAGTATGAGACACTGATAAGC
Organism: Protomyctophum parallelum; assembly: GCF_964188405.1. Lineage (NCBI taxonomy): Eukaryota > Metazoa > Chordata > Actinopteri > Myctophiformes > Myctophidae > Protomyctophum > Protomyctophum parallelum. The sequence goes on from NC_139697.1 coordinate 68,676,142, forward strand.
GTTGGAATTGTAGCACAGTAGGAGTTGAGGCATTCGATTATGTTTGACTCTCGGTTCCACAGAACCACTTTCATATTATTGTTACCGGTATTTGACAATTTGACCAACGTTTCACCAGTTTTTATACTCCTATAATTTGTTGATTAATACAATGACCGACTTCATATTTCTAATGTAGGGTAGTTGATGAATTGAGAAGCAGTTTTTAATAACATTTATATAACTATTTCTTATCATTTATGTCAGACTTTATAATAACTAAATCGATTGGTGTAATTAAGTGATATTTGTTTTGGTTAAAACAAAAATATTTGTATTAAAAGGTCAAGCTACTATATTCTGATAGTAATCATTGCTATTAGCATGTTTGTTCAGTAACAGAGGTCTCCCTGTCTCTCCAGCTCTTCAACCCATTTAGGCCTGACATCGAAATAAATAAAAAGGCTTCTGAAAGAATATATATTCAAAGATTTGTGCCACATTTTCACGATTTTTCAAAAATAGCAGACCTACAAGCTCATAGTGCGCCACTCGGTCACTAATAAGCCCGCCGGACCCCCATTTAAAAAGATATGCCAGGAACCCCCACGCATAAGAGAAGATTTGTATGACTCTAGCAGTGATTCTCAACCCGTTTAAGGACCGCCAGTGTGACATGCATTAGACTACGGATCCCCATTTAATGTTATTTTTATATCTGCGTAAAATCACTGTTAATTTAACTCTGAGTGAGAGTGTACAAATGGAACTAAATGGACCCGTCAGGGTCGCGGCGGATGGCCCGCCCGGGTCCCCGCCGGATGTCCTGCCCAGTACCGGCAGAGTATAGTTCTGGAGCAGCGGATTTTGTGCCCCTGGTTTTTCCCTAATGGGACTGATCGAGGGCAGCTACTGGGACGTAAGTCGGGACTTGATCACCCCGGCTGGGTCATCACCTGAGTGAGGTGTATGACGTTGGAAGACCCGAACCCCCGATGACCTGGGATGCATCACTGAGGATACGTCCCAGTTGCATCCTAGCGATGTTTTTAGTTCTTAGTTCAGAGAAATGGACTTCCATTTGTACAAATGGACTTACCCGTATGGGTCTGTAACTCTGTACACTGACAGAGTTACAGACCCCATGAGGGTCCATTTAGTTCCAAACTATCATTTTAGCTGGGACCCCCTGGACCTGAGAAAGGCCTCAGCCCTGAGGCCGAAACATTTTATTGTTTTCCGCTCTGTTGTCAATGAATTGTTTTTGGGAGATTTTAAACGGTGTGCGGATCTCCTCTTTCCTTTCTAGTTATTCTTTTGGATTCTGCACCCGTTGAAATGTGTCATGTGCGTGCACCTTTTGACCCCCTGGAACTCCCTCAAGGACCCCTGGGGGTTCACAGACCCCACTTTGTTTATTTTTTTTTATTTTTAAACACTTATTTTAACTAAAGAAAATCACTTACACTACCTTTAACCCTGTATTATACTTTGTTGTTACAACGGTTGTGACGTGCAATGATAGTGAAATGATTTGATCTACAAGCTCACAAGCGTGACACATTGCCATGCGTTGTCAGCCTGTAGATCTGCAATTTTCAATATTGTTTGTTGTTCTTACAATCATTCATTCATCGTAATTGACGCAAAGGTTGAATAATCGTGATATTGATTGGAGTTATATCGCCCAGCCCTAGTGTGTGTGGTGCAGCGTACGTACGCACATACAGTGTGCGCGCGCGCGCGTGTGTGTGTGTGTGTGTGTGTGTGTGTGTGTGTGTGTGTGTGTGTGTGTGTGTGTGTGTGTGTGTGTGTGTGTGTGTGTGTGTGTGTGTGTGCGCGTGCGTGCGTGCGTTTGTGATGAGTCAGAAGTTGCAGTCTGAGGGTGGACCATGAAGGTGTCCAGGTGGAGGTTGAGTGATTACTGTGGACAGTAATCCTGTAGAAGGATTAGCAGCAGGTGGTATTATGAGAGAACTGGGATGTGGTACGAAGAAGCTACTGCTGAACTGCAAAATATTGACAACAGGGTTGTGACCACAGGGACTTGCAGAGAGTGTTAGAGAGGGGCAGGGGCTGAAATCACGTTAAGAGGGCACTTTTGGACAAAAATATAAAGAATAGCAGATCTACAAGCTCTCAACGCGTGCGCTGCGACGAGTTGAGAGCTTGTAGATCAGCTTTTTCGGGGGGGGGGGGGGGGGGGGGGGGGGGGGCAACCCAGCACTCTTTAGCTAGTGGGGATGAGGTGTGTAACGACATGGATTTCTATGCAAAAATACTGTGTTCAAGTTCAGGAGACATCGGGGGAAAAAGCATGGAAGGAGTGGCATGTATGTAATGCTGCATTAGTGGTCTGAAAATTGGCATGTTGTCTTACAGACGGTAAAAGTGCAGTTTTTTTTTTTCAGACGGGTAAAAGGGATGGAAAATAGAAAATGTGTTTTCATTGTTTTGTTTCGTGTAGTTAAACATGGTCATTAATTATTTTGTTGTGTAAAGGTTTGATCGTAGGGGGAGCTGTGGGGGGAAAAAAGCATGTTGGCAATAGTTCCAGGAAGTGACGTATACCAGAAGGAACATCTATAATAGTACAGGAAGTGAGGTCGCCATTTTAGGTATCAAGGTGTTTGGTTGTGATTTGTGAAGAAAAAGTACTGCCGAAGCAGACAACCTCCAACACTGCAGGTTAGAGAAAAAAACCCTTCTAGGTGCAAGGCTCGAAGATGCATGATAGAATGAAGAAAATGCCAGCACTATAGAGCACTTAATAGCCTACATGTCCTTTTCGCATGATTTATTTACCTCTGACAGCGAACGCGTTTCGGTCTAGTTGTCACGCTGAGGAAGGCCCACTAGGCCGAAAAGGACATGTATTGAGTGCTGGTTGTGATTTGTCAAAGACTCTTTTAATGATGGTTTAAGACCAAGTAGCAAAAAAAGGCTGAACAAACAGCCGAAAGACACGCTGCCGGATCAAAGACAGTCATAGAGTAAGAATGAAAAAAGTCTGCACACCAATTTCAGCTCCCAATAATTATTTACTTTTAAAGGTGGTAACGTTTCAGGCACAAAGCCCTTTCTGGGATCTATTGATCATTAATCAAGCATTCACATTGCATTAGCTGTTTTCTAAAAGATTTGGAGCAACACACCTGGAATGAAAGGCTGTGTGATGTTTGGATAAATTAACCGCCTTATGAAAGCCAGCAGCTAAATACCAACAAGCTAGACAGTGGTCACAAATTAATACTTCATAGAATCACAGCTCAAGGTTTTCATTAAAAGCTTATATATTTTCTGTTGGACATTTAATGCCAACTGTAGGCCTACCAAAGATGATGGGGAAACCAAAGATGATGGTAAAAATGGAACCCTCAGGGTTCCATTTGGGGGTTCCAAATAGCAACTCTAGATTTTTTTATAATGGGATGAATCTAGAGTTGCAATACCCTCCATTGACTCCCCACTCATCCAATTTGCGTTTGCGATCTGCTTGTCTTAAACAACGTTAAACTCTTTCAATCTGCCGAGCTTGTAGACATGTTATGAGCTACTTTATGTCAAGAAATTCTTTGCAAGTGATTATTTTTCCAAGTGTTGGAGTTTGGAAGCGCTCGTCCTAAGTCACTGAACATGCCATCTGTTTCGCATGTGCACATAATGCAGGAGGCAGCAGCGCGACCCCTTAATAAAACGAGCGCTTCCAAACTCCAACACTTAGCTACTTACTTTCTGTCAAGAAATTCTGTGCAGGTGATTCTTTTTCCAAGTGTTGGAGTTTGGAAGCACTTGTTTTTATTAACGGGTTGCGCTTCTGCCTCCTGCATTATGTGCAAATGCAAAACAGGTGGTACGCAGGGCCGTTCAGTGACTTACGACGAGTGCTTACAAACTCCAGCACTTATAGGCTATATCACCTGCACAGAATTTCTTGACAGAAAGTAGCTCATAACATAACAACAGATCACAGATGAAATGTGGATGAGTAGGGAGTCAATGGAGGGTATTGCAACTCTAGATTCATCCCATTATAAAACAATCTAGAGTTGCAAATTGTGGCTAGGTTCCTAATGGACCCCTTAACAGGGTCCTGTACCACAGACAGCACCTTAAAGGCCCTTTAAACTAGGCTCCAGACTTCCCAAAACAAACTGGTCAGGCTACTACTTGGCCTCACTCCCCGAACCCACCTCACCCCTGCTGACTTTGACAGGCTGGAATGGCTTAGGGTTGACAACAGAGTACAGCATCTTGCAATGGGTCTGGTCCACAAGATTCGATTCACCACCAAGATACCCATGTACCTGCAGAGGGAGTTCAACTAACCATGCTGTGCAACCCAGATTCGGCACAAACAATTAAGGGACTAAATTAATTTCGCTCCTATGCCACCAAAATGTGGAACGCCCTACCAACAGTCATTAAGACATGCAAATCTCTTGACTCCTTCAAATGCGCTCTCAAAGGGCACCTACGGACGGCTGCAATTCGAATCTGGCCCCCGTAAAATCTGATCCCCCCCCCCCTTTTTACCTCCTCTATGATGAATTCCTGTTCTGTTCTTTGGCTATATAGAAGTGTATATTTGTACGTCTCTAAATGTTATGATGAATTGAACATGGTGGACCCTATTGTAAACTGGTGTAATGCTTTATGGTGTCGTCCACAGTTTAACAGTTTTGTATTGAGTTGTGCTTGAAATGTACTGTAATTCTCCAATCAATCAATCAATCAATCAATTTAACTGTAAGGGTCCTGTTTGTGGTTTGGGCAGAGTGAACACATTCCATTTGTACACTCTCAGAGTCAGAGTTGAAGTTCATGAAGTTTTAGTCATTTTCTTGTGATAAAGTGAGAATATTCGCCTTTCCAGTAGAGGGCAGCAATACATTGGAGACGCCTTGTCTCGCCTTGTCAAGTAGGACGTTCCGTTTCCCATTGGCCGCTGATTGGCCGACGATAGGCCTGGAAGCTCCTCCTACACCCGGATGTTTTGCTTACAGTTTTCCCTGCGAATGGCATGGCTACGGCAAAATCTAATTTCTTCATGGAAACGGTGACTTTTTAACGATTTGTAGCCATGCTCCGCGAGTCGAGGGAGACCTTCTCCTTCGTTGAGGACAGCTTCAGCCGTTTCATGTCGCAGAGCAACATCTACGGCCTGTGCCAAGCTGGGGACCAGGAGCTGCTGGCTGCCACCCTCAAAGGAAAGGTTGTCTGTTTCAGGTACCAAGATCTACAGCACAAGATCAGACCGGTGGCCAAGGAGGTGCAGTTTGCCTACATACCAGGTGAGCAGCGGACGAGGCTTCAGTTGAGTGTTTCTTAGCCCCTCTCGGGACCCCTGGGTCAGCTCATATCCAAATGTCAGAAACTTTACGTACCATTGGGTTCTGGCTCGCGGTGCTAAGTGTTTCTGTGTCATGATGTTTCTAATGTTGAATTGAACAAGGTGGACCCTCTTGTAAACAACTGTAATGCTTTATTGGTGTCCACTCACAGTTAACAGTCTTTGTATTGAGTTGTGCTTGAAATGTACTGTAATTCTGCAAACTGTTAATAAATATTTCAATAGTCCAGGTACCCTGGGTAAACATAGTACCTTTCCTTTAATCAATCAATCGGCAAGTTTACTGTACAGAGGCTGTCCAAGTAATACAGTTAAAATATTAGCAGAACATATTAGCGCTAGAAAGTCTAGGGCTAAGTAAAGATGTGTCGGAATTACTTCTTACAGTCAGTAAGTAAATCTTTAGCAAGTTACACATTGAAGGAGAATGTTTCATCTGATCAAAACCAAGCAAAATATCAAATAACCAACAAGTTGTACATTTTTTATTTATATATTTGTTATTGTTTATTTGTTTATTTCTTAGCATAGAATAAAAGGAAGAAGCTGTCAGTCACAGCTTTTGGTATGTACAGACTAGAGAGATGTCACAGACTGACACTTATTTTTTAGGAAATATTGCTGTCCTTTTTAACTTAAATATAACAATATGATGTCATGTCAGGGAGTCGAACCCGCGGCACACTGCCAGACTGGCTACTACTTTTCATTGGTTCAATATTTTTGAAAACAACTTATATAACGTAAAGGATGTTCATTAGCTCTGATTTGTGCTAATAATTTCCTCCCGACAGCAACGATATGCTGTTTTATATTCTGATCATGTTTTTTTTTAATCAGTTTATAATCAGGCTCCTCTAGTATTCCTAAAACTCCCCAATGTTGTCTCATACATCTTAATTGAAATTCAAGTTAAACATTTTGTGCCCAAGATGTCCACAGACGTCCTAATTACCCCATGTAGTGCCCAGGACGTCTGTGGACGTCTTGTTTTGTTTTTCTTAAAGAAATGTCAAAAAGTGGGTCTAACAAGTGGGCACCCTGGGTCGCCATTTTGAAAGGGCACATAATGTGTTAACATAATTTGGATATTAAATGTCTTGGTACTACAAACTGTACATCCTCTTTTTCTCAGTCGATGCAGAGATTGTATCAATCGATGCTTTCAACAAAACTCCCCCCAACCGAGGTCTAGTAGTGGGGATCACATTTATAAAGGTATTTTGATGCAAAAATCACAACGTCAAAAACTACATACATAGGCATGCTGTTTTATTTTCTACAGATGCTGATGCTGTCCTTTGTAATAATACTACTAATACATTATAATTATTATTAAAAACTGCATATTTGAACCTCTCATCCCTCAGGACTCAGGAGACAAAGCCACCCCTTTCCTTAATATCTACTGTGATTATGAACCTGGCTCAGAGTTCAATCTGGAGTCCATTGCACGTAAGACACTCCATATACAATGTTCAGCTCCTTATAAAGCCTGATTCGTGCCCAATTATGTGCTAGTGTCGTGCTGAAAATAACTGCTCACAATGTGGCACAGCGCTTAATTGATTTTTCTTGCATGAATGTGATTTTACTGCTTCATGTCATGGACAGAGAGCTGCCTGAACCTGGAGTTGCAGTTCACTCCCTTCCAACTTTACCACACTGTGTAAGTCATCCCACACAGACGACACACAAACATTACCCTCATAATAATAATAATATCTTACATCTGTGTGGAACAGGGGAGAGAACATAGAAAATGACAACTGTATTAGGAAGAAAAAGAAAAAGAAAAAAAAGAATTAAAAGCAATTTAACGATAAAAGTAACAAGTGGAAATCAAGTCAACTTGGAAAGGCTAGTCTAAACACATGGGTATTTGAAGGTAGGGAGGGTCGCTGGACCTGAGGGAACGGGATGGTACATGTGGCTCGAGGAGGGCGAAGAGGTCGGGGGAGGGGGCAGGTTGTGCGATGCCTTGTAGAGGGTGAGGAATTATTTGGAAGTTAATTCACCCTTTGTCAGCCTTCTGATTGGTCCCTGACTGACTAACCAGCAGGATCGTCTGCCTTGTTTTCCGCCCTGGTTCCGCCTTGTTTATGTTGAATTTGCTAAAACATCATTTTTGGAAGAAACTCAAAACAAACATGATATGCCCAGTCACCATGCTGCACCTGTGGTGTTCCTTTTTACCGACACCAATTTTAAAATAAGAATTGAATGCACAGCATATCAATACGAAGCAACTGGGAAAACCTGTTATTTCAATGGTAGTGGATGGAGAGAGAGGATTTTTGTCCAACCACGAGACTGCAACCAATGGGTGCGAAGAGGGGGCGAACCACGGGCGGGACTTGACAAAGGGTGAATTCTTTGTTTGAAGTGGAGGTCATGAAGGACTGCTGTTGAGTTTTGAACGTATTGGAGTTTATTGAGGGTTTTTGAGGTAGAGAGGATGCTATTGCAATAGTCCAGCTGGGATGAGATGGAGGTGTGTATGAGCGTTTCGGCAGCAGAGGCCGTCGGGGAGGAGCGGAGACAGGCATTGTTTCTGCAATGTTATTACCCACTTTCAACCTGGCGACAATATTCTGGACATGCCATTACAAATATAACATTTCAATCAAACTCAACTCAAACTCAAAAGTAGCTGTCTTACCAGCTCACAACGTGCCACACATTATGGGCTTCTAGATATGCTAGTTTTGCTATTTTGTTTGAATTTTGCAAGTAAGTACAGTACATACAGTATATAGATTAAGTGATTAGCTTTCATAGCGGGAAACAAAGGAAACAATTCAGTGATGTAAATAGGTTTTCAATGTAATGAGTCCCGGGACGCAGGGATGGTCTTTTAGAGTCCCAGGGACATTTTATGAGTCCCACTTCAACGACGTTAGTCATATTTTTACAAATTGCAGTATTTAACTCCCATTTCATTTTATATGGTTATAATGTGGTTATATTCATGTAGAAAAGACATTAAGAAGAAATTATTATTATAACTAAAGCTAGCAAAATAAACTAGAATAAAAAAACAGTAGTACCTCTGCATCCCGTGGATGCAGAGGTCGTTGTGCTATTGCGTCCCTTAACTATAAACTGCGTTTTCGGATGCAAAATGCACCCTATTTTAATCTCTGCCATGTCTTTGTCCTTTAGTGTTCAGTGTGGAGAGAAAGGCAGCGAGACAGTGTTTCTGTTGAGTGGTCACGATCAGAGGATCCACCTCTACAAAGAGGCAAGTTGAAGTGAATATCTATGGCAGGTCAATAAAAGTCATAATGTGTGTAACCATAGGAAACCTCCATTCACGTTGATCCATTATTCAAATTGTCTCTTTTTTCCTTTTTTCTTCAACAGAATGCCTCTCTTCATCAGTTTGAAGAGCAGCCAGTGGAAATACTCTTTCCTGAGCTACAAGAATTGCCTAGCAAGTTAGTTGATCTGCTTTAATTTTGCGTGATGCGCAAGGCACATGCATGCGCGTGTGGAACTTTGTTTTGCCCTTTTGTTATTGACAAACAATTGTTTGGAACCAGCTTGAGAATGCTGCTAGTCGTCAACATTTTGTATTTTCTTGTCCCTCTTCTTTCTAGTGTAATATGGCTGTCTAGTGTGTAGTGTCTAGTGTAATATGGCTTGTCCCTCTTCTTTCTAGTGTAATATGGCTGTCTAGTGTCTAGTGTAATATGGCTTGTCCCTCTTCTTTCTAGTGTAATATGGCTGTCTAGTGTAATATGGCTTGTCCCTCTTCTTTCTAGTGTAATATGGCTGTCTAGTGTCTAGTGTAATATGGCTTGTCCCTCTTCTTTCTAGTGTAATATGGCTGTCTAGTGTAATATGGCTTGTCCCTCTTCTTTATAGTGTAATATGGCTGGATATGCTGAGCATTCCTGGAGGACGGCGTCTCTCTGCATTTGGCTGTCAGAATGGCTGTGTCGGTCTGGCTGTGGTCAACCAGACCGAACCAGGTAGAGCTAGTAGACAACCAAACACAATTTATGACAGTCATGGCTCAGCGATATTTGTCAGGGCTCTGATTTCAAAGCAATCATAATGCAACATTATAATCAGCGATTCAAGGATTTCACTGTAAAGTCCAAAGACTTATTTCCACTGAGGTCCTCTCACACTGAACGGAACAATACTTTAAAATACATACACATAATAACAGTACATATGCATTACATACTGTACACAACACCACATGTATGTCCCTATCCTTCCCTCTAAGATGACCCTTTATAGGGGGATCTTTTCCGTTAGCCATAATGGAAAATGTATCACATTGCCTCTCTACCAAAGCATCTTTTGACAATGAGCCTCTGTACTTTCTCCTATGGGATGCTACACTGGTGTGAAAAGATATTTTTTGAGACAAGACAGGACTTTAAATTCATTAGGCTGCCATTCTTTCATGTTTCAATTTTGACGTCGGTGTTGTATTTATAATTGGTAGGAACATGTTTCTCATAAGGATGTTGTGTGTGTATTCCATCTCAGCGGTGTTGCAGAGTTGGCGGGTACAACTGGACAGCCCCATCTCTTCAGTGCTACTTTTCCCACTGAGCTGCCAAACCGAGTCCACCCAAACCCCAGGAGAGAGAAGTATGTGATGTGCTGCTTGTGCCTCTTTAGTTTAAGCCTTTACAATTTTTTAATTTGGCATGATTGGGTGACGATTGTTTCTTTTTTCAGGTGTGGCACTGGAAGGCTACAATCTTCTGGTAACCAGTGCTATAGAGATGGCGGTCGTCTACAGGTCAGCCTTAAGTAGCTCTCTATAGATTCCATTCATTGGTGTAATAATAATAACCATTTAATTTGGTCATCTTGCTGCAACACTGTTCAGAGTTCCACTCTCTCCTATAGACCGATTCCGTACCGGTTTCATGGTCGCAGCCTACGTATTTCCTGTAGGCGGACTCGACATAGCTGCGGGAGCAAAACCCTCACCAGGCGCACCTCTTCCACTACAGTGAACGGCAGAGTGACTGATGTTAGTTTGCCTCAAACTTTACTCCTTTACCTGATTTTTTACTAACACTAACATTACAAAGATGCCCAGAACATCGAGATGAACCTTTGTAGTTTATGGCTGCTCCAACAGTAGTGGCAACATAAAAATAAAATAAAAACGGAATGTCTAATATCCACCGCGATGGCGGAGACCAGAGCCATTGAGTAATGGTTGAGACAAAGCAGTGAAAGATACATAACGCCAGTCTTACCCAATACCAAATATTTCTGTTTTATTAACACAAGGCTGCTGTACTTTATACCTCATACTTTAAATGCTTAGTATGAGGTATAAAATACAGCAGCCTTGTGTTCATAAAACAGAAAGATTGGGTATTGGGTGAGACTGAAATTATGTATCTTGCAGGATTCTTCACTGCTTTGTCTCAACCATTACTCAATGGCTCTGGTCTCAGCCATCGCGGTGGATATTAGACATTCCGTTTTATTTTATTTGTTATGTTGCCACTACTGTTGGAGCAGCCATAAACTACACAGGTTCATCTCGATGTTCTGGGCATATTTGTAATGTTAGTGTTAGTAAAAAAGCAGGTAAAGGAGTAAAGTTTGAGGCAAACTAACATCAGTCACTCTGCCGTTCACTGTAGTGGAAGAGATGCGCCTGGTGAGGGTTTTACCCCCGCAGCTACGTCGAGTCCGCCTACAGGAAATACGTAGGCTGCGACCATGAAACCGGTACGGAATCGGTCTATAGAGCGTCGCAGTTCCGCCCCCTTTCATGACGACGCCAGGCCCAGGAAATAATTCCGAATGCATTTTCCTCATAGACATTTCAAAAAGTATTTATTTAAAGACCGTTTAAGCGTCATACAAAGCCAACTCGAGTTGTGACAACTCATGACAACAAACACAATATTTTGGACCAAACAAATAATTACAAAGACTTTTTGAAAAGTATGAGGAGAATTAAGGGGGAATTCTTTTCCAGGTCTCTCGAGGGTGCGGGACTGCAACGCTCTATAGAACATGGCAGCTGCTTGAGATTAGGTTTTGTGTGTTCTCAGAGATGTGCAGGAGCATGGTATGTCCCATCCAGTGTGTCTTTCAGAGAGTGACCAGTTTGATGCAGTACTTTGTGCTTTAGTCATCGATTTGGACTTTGACGGACACAAGGAGGTGCTGTTGGGTACCTATGGACAGGTCAGTGCCGAGGGGGGGGGGGGGGGGGGGCTAATGAAACCACTAGCTTTATTCAGATAGCACTTAGATAGCACTTTTTGTAGACGTAGATAGCATTTGATACAGACTTATAGCATGTTATGTAGATAGCACTAGAATTGTATTGTATGTAGTCATAGCACTTCATAGTACTTATGTATAGCATAGTATAGTTTATATGTATAGTTTCATTATATAGATATTCCACTGTTACGTTCTTAGTTTACGCATGTTTCATGATAACTACTTTTTATGTATGTGATGTATTGCCATGCTTTTTGTTCTTGCTTAATGTAAATCGCTCTGGATTAAGTCTGCTAAATGCCTAAATTGTAAATGGTATTCATGAAGTGTGTGAATTGATAGATGTGTCCATTGTTCGCTAATATTTTCCGACCCAACTTTCTAGAGTCTCTAGACGACAACAAAAAAGGACTGGTTTTATTTAGTACGGCTCTAATGGAGTTATTACCACATTGTCTCGTCTTTCTGCCAAAAAAAGGAACTGCTTTGTTATAAGCTGGAGCAGCCAGCTGCGCGTGGGGGAGATGGGCGGTTTCAGCTGCTGTGGAGGCGGAGTTTCAAGAGCCCCCTGCTGTCCATCATCTACTTAGATTTGACGGGGGACGGCTTGAGAGAGCTGGCTATCCTGACACTAAAGGGACTGCACATTTTGCAGGTACAGTAAGTGTAATATGCAGCACGGGTGTCATTTGGGATCCAAGGGGATTTGTGCTACGACCACAGATATGCTCTGGTTTGTAAGTGGTCACTTGTCTTGCCCTCTAGTTCTTTCTGAAAAAACCAAGACAAATGGCTTTTCCTCAGGACGAGTCTTTCACGGGGTTACGAATCCTGTGCCGTGAAATTGTGCCACCATACATACTAAATACATTCACAAATGTACTCTTCTGAAATGTACATCGGAAAAGTTCAATTTTATTCGCCAACTGACTGAATCTGAGATTTTGCAAGTCTTAAATTAATAGGTAGGGCCCGAATTGCAAATGCCCTGCCATCCTTTTGTGATGAGCTGGGCTGTGGGGGTCTCAAGGAGGGCTTTGTCTGAGGACCTGAGTGAATGTGTATAGCTTATATTATGTAGCCAGCATGCCAGAGACATGCTGCGGAGCCTGTCCATTTACAGCTTTAAAAGTAAAATCTTAAAATCTATTCTATAACTAAAGGAAGGAACTGCCAAGGAATGCTCATGTTTTATAATTGTCTCTACTTTTCAGATATTGTGCACTTGCATTATGTTGTGGATTATATATTTTTGTTATTTTGTTTATGTGAAAAAGCTACATGAATTTCAGCCAAGGCCCACTCGAAAAAGATGAAAATCTCAACGTGGTTTTACCCTAGTTAAATATAGATCTTCATTAAAAATAAATACATGCAGAGGTCCCGGTATATGTATACACGCTGCAGGGCGAACCAGGCAGTTATTGTGGGTATAATGTAATGTAATAATGTCTTTTAAACAAGATAGACTACCAATACACCAAAGAATATTCATAATGGAGGAGTGTATTTATTTTAGCCTGTAAACTGCATCAACTCACAGCACAACAGCGACCCCAGCTGGAGAACTGTAGCCTGGAAACCAGATGAATTTGCCAGTGCAAAGAAATGCTGTGATATTAGTGTGGCCAGGCTAGGAGAACTAAGCTATGTAAACTAATAATAAGTAGGCAACAATATTATAAGTATAATTTTCTCACAAAAGGACAAAATATTCCTCTCAGAGCCAGGCTTTTGTCCAGAAATTGTTCTTCCAAGTCTACCATTTCTACCAAAGCAATCAGTTCAACATACTTCTTCATAACTCTTTCTCACATTCACTACAATACTTTCAAAGACTAAGTGACCACGTGAACAATGTTATGGTTTTTCTCGTAGTTGAGAAAGACCAATACCGGTCGAAACGTCCTGCCTGCTGTGATTGTGAATAAATACTTGGAGCATTACAAAGTGAGTTGCGAGCCCTTGCTTTTCGTCATGATATCTGTTAGTTTAACAGTTTGGCTCAGCACCAAGATCGGAGGACGTGTGCTGTTTAATTTTATTCTGATGGTTTTACTGTACACAATAAATTCCTCAGTGTTATTGGATCCATTTGTAACTCTTGAGAATGACCCTTACGGGTCCATTTTGTTACATTTGTACACTCCCGAAATTAAATTAACTCTTTGACTCCCTTTGAATTTTCAGCATAGTTTGACCAGCACCGCTGACCTGGTCCTTGAACGACTGGCAAACAGAGTGTCGTCGTCGCCGCCGACGGACTCTGCCTCTGAGCAACAGTCAGCCAAACGTCAACAGAGTGAAGAGAAGGAATATCTGGCCGACGCAGAAGAGCGTACTGCTCCCCAGCCACTGTTGAGTTAAAACACAACTCTGAACTTTTTGTTTACCTGTGCCAGAGACAATTATTTAAAGTGCAGTCAGTGTGAATGATTACATAGCACTCAGTAGTTAAAATTAGAGGCGATGACACATAAATGACAAAACCGTGTGTATTTACAAGTAGTATAGTTATCATCTAATGTAATCTAATTTGTTAGTTTGATTTGCCTGGAGATGCAATACAAAGAGGCCAGAAACAACATGGGGTAGCGCAGGCATGGTAGGCTACACTAGTTCAATCAAAATGACATGTAAATATTTACATTTTCTATTTTTAGTCTATTGGCCATAGTCATTTATTAACCCATTTTGGGCGGGAACCCCTTTTTTAAGCATTATGTTATACTTTAGCTACGAGCTTGTAGGTCTGCTATTTTTGAAAAATCGTGAAAATGTGTTGCAAAGCTTTGAATGTATTCTTTCAGAGTGAACGTTTTTAAATCAAATCTTTGCTTCTGGGGGGGGTCCCTGGAACAACATTATTTTCAGATAAGGGTCGGCGGCGGGGTTAAGAACAAGCTCGTAGCGCGCCACTCGGTGGCGCGCTACGAGCTTGTAGGTCTGCTATTTTTGAAAAATCGAAGAACGACTGACATAGAAACACAGCTTTTTCAGAAAACTGTCAGGATGTACAGTAGAAGACATTTGTAGAATCGAACTTAGGTCTAAATGGGTTAACTGTCAATCATTTAGCTTGGTACCCCCTGGAGAGACACACAAATGGCCACTGGGGGTCCTTAGACATCATATTGAGACCCACTGGTATACTGCATGTGTTTGTATAGGCCACTGGTTCCCAAACTTTTTCATGTCAAGGACCCCCAAATTGACACTAATTCGCCCCGCGGACCCCCGTTTGAAAAGATATGCCAGGGACCCCCATAAGAGAAGATTTTTACGGCTCTAGCTGTGATTCTCAACCAGTTTAATTTCAAGGACCCCCAGTTTGACATGCTTTAGTCTACGGACCCCCATTTAATGGCATTTCTATCTCTGGGACCCCCAATTTATATTCATAAAATCAATGTTAATGTAACTCTGAGAGTTAACGGTCCATTTGGTTCCATTTGTGCACTCAGAGTTACAGACCCATAAGGGGCCATTTGGTTCCAAACTATCATTTAGCTGGGGACCCCCTGGAACTCCCTCAAGGATCCCTGGGGGTCCCCGGACCCCACTTTGGGAACCACTGGTATAGGCCGTCAGAAAAATGGGACTTCTCAGGTTCTCAGAAAGGATTGTCCATGAAAAATGTCACCAGGGACATTTTTTATGAGATCAAATAGAACGAAAGAAAGAGCAGATAGCTTCAGGAAGATAGTTTAAATCGACGATTGAACCAAATGGCAATGAATACATTCCATGGCTTGACTTTAATAGAGTGTCCTAAAGCTAATGTGTTAATGTTATGTCACAGTCTGCGTGAATTTAAATACCGTTGGGACTGGAGTGTGTACAGAAATGTTCTGTAAATAATGATAATAAAAAATGTCCATGAGTTTTCTGGCTAAAACAGAATATTTCTGTAATTATAAAATGCTATACTTTGAGTTCATACTTTGAGCTTGCATATTGGTAGATTGAGATTGTAGTTGGGTTTTTTTTTTTGTAGTTGAGATTGACATGTTTTGGAACGTGGAAACATGAACATCAGTGAACTGACTACGGTAGATTGGTTTCTCTTTTTATGACTAAAACAATATTTCTGTAATTATAAAATGCAATACTTTGAGTTCACAAGAGCTTGCATATTGGTAGATTGAGATTGTAGTGTTTTGATTGACATGTTTTGGAACGTGGAAACATGAACATGTATGTTCATGTTTCCACGTTCCAAAACATGTCAATCTCAACTACTAAAAAAACACTACAACTAACTGACTATAAGGTAAGATGCTGATTCACTTGACTTGTAGGATGTACTTGTACAGGATGTACACTTGTAGGATGCTCTGGTCGGCCTCCTCTTTGGCCGGTCAGTGGCAGTGTGGCACTGTGGTCCACCCTCCCTCTTTGGCCGGTCAGTGGCACTGTGGTCCACCCTCCCTCTTTGGCCGGTCAGTGGCAGTGTGGTCTACCCTCCCTCGAAGCTTTGAAAGAAACATTTCCCTCTGGAGTCTTCCCTAGTCTTGCATTACAAAAGGCAACAATAACAACAGCTGCACTTATCATTCACTAACCGACCTGGCTAGAGAGGACTCAAGCAGAACATGTTCTGGGAGATGACCAACATATTTTCCATTGCCTTGATACTATGAACATTTTCTGTGTTTCATCATAGTTTATGATCGCACCACCACGCCGAGTACAGCGGCAGCAGACAGCGTTATTTTAAGGCACTGGGGCTGTGCTGTGCGTGAAGAATTGACCGTAAAGACCATGCTTTTGAAGTGTCACACTGATATGAGTGCGCTGCTATAATGAATGCATTTCACTCAATGGATTTTTATATTTAGCTTTGTGTGTGTGTGTGTGTGTGTGTGTGTGTGTGTGTGACGCTCGATCTGCCAACACTCGAGGAGAGCAGGAACACAGCGGGAGCGAATTGCGGGGCTTGTCTGTCATTCTGCAGTTTTTTTTGGGGGAGAAACATTTTGAAGATTAAAACGGGCCAAAAACTTGTCGTTTTCGCGGAAAACTCGCTTCTTTCGCCGTGTGTGTGCGTGTGTGAATGAGTGTGTAATATGTGTGTGCGTGTGGTCGTGGTGTGTGTTATGTGGTGACTGGTGGTGGTTGGTTTGGTGAGGACGCTGCCTTGCTGCTGTTGGAATATATAGCGCACATTTTTTTATTTGATTTAATACCGCTCGGGAAAAATGATGATGGCCGGTGGAGCACTACTGGAACACAACGGGATCTTCTCCTCCTCCTCCGATCCTAACCTCCACAACAACAACCAGCAGCAGACCCACATGGAGGATCAGTCTGATTCCCCCGACTCTCGCAAACGACCACTGGAAGAAACTCCGGCTGAAGAGGCCGGTGCAGGCTGCACCACCAAGCGCACCAACACGGGAGGTAGGACTGAGAGATCAGATCAGAATGACCCAGGACTAGCCTACTTATTACTTCATCCACAGCACAGAAGACACTGTATCATCAAACCTTTTGTAATATTTTCTTTTTTGTTTTATTTATTCAAATGTAATTTTCCTACTAACATTATAATGCTGTCATTTAACACATCTGGACTAAAATGGTTCACTGATTAGTATTTCTCCGCATGCAAAACGTGCACAGCTCATTGTTTGGTCACACATGATCACCGGGCCCGGCCAACAACATATACACCTGTGTGCACTTTCAGTTTAAAAATATATATATTATATTTATATAGGCTATATAGTCCGCGTCGGTTATGTAATGGCATCTAACGTTGTAGGGCGCGTGAACTGAATAATAATAAACCCAGAGACCATGCATGAAACAGAAAGTGTATAGGCTACCAGCAAACTTGTATCGGTCCGACCGATGCAGGTTGAATCATCTTGACCCCTTGTCACCTTTTTGTGTTTTACATCTGGGGTTTGGTATGGAGGGAGGGAGTGGCGTGGTGTGATGGGAGTTCAGTTGGGACTTCTGAGGTTACACAATACTGTACAGTGTACAGTCAGCCTGGGGTGTTAGTCTTACCAGAGAGGACCGTGGGGAGCAATTGCTGTAGCAACGTACTCCTTGTTTACCAAATCAACTCTGAGCATGTTGCCATATTATGTAGGCCTGCGTGTAGTGTGTAGCCCATGTATGCAGGCCTGTTTTCATTTGGAAGTATAACGGCACATATCAATAAGGTTTTTCTTTTGTGAAATATAGTACAGAGAATAATCTGAGCTATAATGTGGTACGTGCTTTTGTAATAACCATAAATATGATGTCAAGTAGGCTTAAGTTTTATGAGAGGGAGATGGAATTTGTTTTTCCGACAATACCCAACACGATGTTTATGGGATTGTTGACACATACAAAAGCATTGTTTAATTAATAACCAAACCCATTGCAATTACAAAGCAAAGCAATGTTCACAAAGTGCACAAATCAGCCTGCAATTCATTGTGGAAAGGTAGGAGACATGGGACTATATGGTAGAGTCAGGCACGTGCAGAGAGTGCTAGAGAGGCAGGGGCTGACATCCCTGGGATGTCATCCCATAAGAGGGCACTTTTGGCCCGAAATAGCAAAAATAGCAGAGCTACAAGCTCACAACGCGTCACGCTGAGACGCGTTGAGAGCTTGTACATCAGCTATTTTTGGGGCGTAACCTTGCACTCTTTAACTACTGGAGAGATGCGGTGTAACAACATGGATTTCGAAACAAATTAGTTCAGGAGACTTTGGAGAAAAAAAACAATTGTCCTTGAATGCTGCCTTCCGGTATGGCATGGAAAGGAGAGGAAGGCCATTTGCATTTCTTTCACCGTGTAGTAAATGCTGCATTCGTGGTCTGGAGAGGGCAGTTGTTTTACAGTAAGACGGGTAAAAGGGCAGGGGCTGAAGCCCCATTTGATGTCTATGTGTGCACGTGCCTGAGTAGTAGGCCTATATATGTGCATGTGGGAAAACATACTAGACACCCTTTACACTCAAATATTCTCCCCCGTATCAAGTAGGCTACATTTTAGGGTGACATCTTTCTGTATAGTGTATAGGTATTGGAATGTTAACTTAATTGTCTCTTGGATTGGGAAGAAATGTGTGATAACAAATGAGAATCCTGTCTTTAAGATTCAAATTTTGGACAAATAGAATTATAGTCGATATCTATAGTTATTAATTATAAATAATAAATGAATACATTAGCTTTATAGCTATTAATAACAGAAACCACAAGCATAGAAAGCTATGAGACGAGGACCCTTTGCAGTGGCATCAAGTATTGATAGTAAAATGTATTGGTATATCAAAATGTACCAAAAGTGGAATGTACTCATTATGCATTTCACAAGTTTTCAAACATTTTTATATTAATCTTTTGAAAATGGCAGATCTATACTAGCTCGTAACATAATGTGCAACGCACTGTGAGCTTGTAGAAGTAGCTTACTGAAAACTGGAAATACTTCAGTAAAGTAAAAAATACATCAAAATTGTACTAAATTGTAAATGGGGGGGGTCCTTGAAATTAAACGGGTTGAGAGTCACTGCTAGAGTCTCATGGGGGTCCCTGGCATATTATTTCTAATGGGGGTCCGCAGGCTAATACGTGTCAATTTGGGGGTCCTTGACATAAACGAGTGTGGGAACCACTGCTTTACCTTGACTACTGTGTGACTCATTAGTATCAACTTGGAGAACAGTCACAAAGAGTGATGGCAGATATATTAGTCCTTGTCTAGTCTTTTCTCCAGAATTTGATTATTTTGGTATCACAAGGAAAAGACTGCTAGGCCAGCTTATAGGAAACACTTATTTGATTAGTTTTTTTTGTAATACTAATTGAATGTCCAAGTAGAGTTGGCAGTTAAGTCACCATCCTGAATGCTTTTACTTACTGATTGGCTATCTTTGCACCAAGCACAATCAGTAAGTAACTGGACCATAACAGCATTATAGTTTACAGCTAATAGCCCTGCAGAAGCAATGTAAACAAGATCATTCATTTTACTTTGTGCAAAATTGTGCTTCTTTAGAACCACTGAAAATCTGTAAAGCATAGAAGATGGTTTCCTTGTTTCTAGAGAAAATTTGATTCTTTATTTGCATAGAGATGTATGTATATATACACACGACTGGTGTATGCGACTGGTTTAATGCGACTGGTTTATGCACAAATTACAGATTACTATGATATCTATTATCTTTATGAATGCACCATGTCTCTGTACGTATGTGTGTACGTCTGTAATCCACGTAACTCGAGAACGACTTCAAATTCGACACATCCGTTCCACACACCCACAGGGAGTTCAGTCAGAGTCGGTCGGTCGGACCCACAGTAGTCCAGAACCGCCACAAAAGGCCTCTGCCCGGGCTCTCAACCATATATGGAGCTGGCCTGACATCACATCACTTCATATTTGGGCATGCCTGAACACAGAACTATAAATACATATAGGAATAAAGGGACACAGAGAGACGGATCAGAAATCTCCATACGTGACGCAGACAGATGGGGTGGAACGGGTACTCTGACGCGGGTACAGTGGTATTGCATAGCCGGATGGGGCATGGATCTCCAACTTCCATCGTTACCGACTCGTTGCTCTTCAGCCGGGTACTAGTAGTAGTAGTATACAGAAAATAGTAAAATTGCAAAAAAATATTATATATCCTATATAATTTTCATAACCTTGTTCGGAACCAGAACCTCTGGCCCTTTTTGACATGGCATCTAGGAGTACTGCAGTCACACAGTATGTCTACGATTTCACTGCACGATGAATGAAAAAGTAACATTGACCAGTTCAATTTCCAACTCCCAAGAAAATGTCATGGTGATTCACATAATATGTGAATTGACTGACTGATATATTATGAATCATTCAATCATTCTGTCAATCAGTCAGTCAATCAATCAATCAATCAATCAGTTAATCATTATATTCATACTGTACACATGAAGTATTAGCATCTTATTGGTTCCATACATTTCAGAAATGTATGAGAATAATGCAGGTGTACAACAGCTGATTTGGAAAAATATCAAATCTGCAATATGAATTGAGTAGAAGAGCCTGTATATTAATCGTCCTGAATCAATTAGGTATTATTTTACTATACAAATTCTAGATTTTTGCTAATTTAAATAATATATTATTAGTCAACATGCTCATGATTAAGTATTTGGAAAACTTGTTATCCTTAAGTTGTTCAGGACAGGAGAATTGGTAAAATGTAGCCTAATATTTGGCCATTTTTGTTTACTTTTTGGAATGCTGTCTTCACACATTCAGCCCGAAATGTTGTGTCATTGGTGTTTGCACAAAATGTCCACTGGGACCAGCCTGAATACATTGAAGTAGCAGTGTGAACCTTGTTGTTATTGATGTTATTGCTTTCATTTTTAATGCTACATTTATTTTTGAATTGAATATATCTCAGAGATTGAGAGCCTTGGGTGTCTGTCTGTGCAGCACTGAATTGTAGCCTACTGTAACCCATTCTGAACGGGAACCCCTTTTTAAGCATTATGTTATTATGCTCTTGAAAAATAACACATCTACAAGCTTATAGCGCGGCACCGAGTGCCGTGCTACGAGCTTGTAGATCTGCTATTTTTGAAAAATCATGAAAATGTGGCGCAAACGTTTTTAACTAAAATCTTTACTTCTGGAATGACATATTTTCAGATGGAGGTCGGCGGCCAATTACTGATATTTTTGGGGGTCCTTGACATGATAATGTTTGAGAACGACCGACATAGAAACATGAGGTTTTTCAGAAAACTGTCAGGATTTAGAAGACATTTGTAGAATCGAGGTCTAAATGGGTTAACCATGAAATTGTGCGCTCCACATGATTGTATAGCCCCAACGTTCAACGTCAATTATTATATAGGTATTAATAACAAACACAAGCTTGTTTCACATGTACAGTATGAGCCCACCTGGATTTCCAGGCACATTTGTCATTTAGGCATTGATGAGATAGATACTGTAGATTTTAAATGAATAGATACATACTGTAGATTTATGAATATAATATAATGAATAGATACATACTGTAGGTTTTAAGGAAACCTTGCTTTACGGCTCTTTGAGCATGATGATATTAAGGTTGGTGTGTTATATTTTCGACTGCAAATTTAACGTTTACCAAATTTGCTGTGTGTGTGTGCGCGCGCATGATGCGAATGTGCGTGTGCGCGCATGATGCGACTGTGCGTGTGTGCGCGCATGATGCGAATGTGTGTGCGTGCATGATGCGAATGTGCGTGTGTGTGCGCGCATGATGCGAATGTGTGTGTGTGTGTGTGTGTCTGTGCGCATGATGCGAGTGTGTGTGTGTGTGTGTGCATGCATGATGCGAATGTGTGTGTGTGTGTGTGCTCGCATGATGCGAATGTGCGTGTGTGCACGCATGATGCGAATATGTGTGTGTGTGTGTGTGTGTGTGCGCGCATGATGCAATTGTGTGTGTGTGTGTGTGTGTGTGTGTGCCTGTGCGTGCGCATGATGCGAATGTGCGTGTGTGTGTGTGTGTGTGTGTGTGTGTGTGTGTGTGTGTGTGTGTGCGTGCGTGCATGATGCGAATGTGTGTCTGCGCATGCACGCCTCTGCTGCAATTTAGCATCCTGTGGGTATCCAGAGCATCTTCTCAAAAGCCTTACTGTGCACCATGACGCGTGCACACAGTCCAGCACACACACACACACACACACACACACACACACACACACACACACACACACAGCACCATGACGCGTGCACACAGTCCAGCACACACAAGATATAGCGAAGAAGAAGACAGAGAAGTGAAATGGCAACCAGTGTTCTTGTTTGCAACACAGTAAATAGTTTATGAGACAAACCTACCAATAGACCCTCCCTGGATACATAGTATAGAGATACAATACTGACACAACCACATAAAGCCGTATGTTTTACGGCAATGTGGGCTTATATGTTCCATCATTATCACTAGTAACCTTTCATTTTATGATTCTTGACATATCCCATTTTGACCTGGGAACGATTCTACAAATGTCTTCTAAATCATGACCATGATCTGAAAAAAAGTTGTTCACTATGTCAGTTGGTTCTCAAACGTTTTCATGTCAAGGACCCCCAAGATTAGCCGACCCCCATCTGATAATATGTTGGTCCAGAGACCCCCCAGAAGCAAAGATTCGAGTTAAAAACTTTAGCTCTGAAAGAATATATATTCAAAGATTTGCGCCACATTTTCAATTTGTTTTTCAAAAATAGCAGACCTACCAAGCTCGTAGCGTGGCACTCAGTGCTGCACTATGAGCTTGTAGATCTGCTATTTTTTCAAAAGTATAACATAATGCTTTAAAACACCAAAAGGGGTTCCCGCACAAAATGGGTTATACAGCAGCATATGTTCATAATGTTCCCAGTATTTGGTCTGGAGGTAGCAGTGGTAAATCCTCCCCATCCCTGTAATCGCCAACCCCTGGACGGTGTGTCTGATATTGATCACACTATTCCTTCTGAATTGATCATTAACATGACTGACAGCAACAACAAAGAGAGGAGAGACGGTGCTCTTTTCAAAGCGGAGTCCCTTGTTGTTGCATTTTACGGCCAGCTGGACAATTGAGAGTGGAATTCTCTCCTTTTTTATTATCATCAGCGTCCTCCTTTTCTTCCTCAAAAAATGAACATCTCTTTCATTCATGTTGTCTGATGCTAATTTAACCTGTAATTACCCATATTCTGAGCCCCCACGGTGCTATAGTGGGGAAGTCAGTGCTTCCGAAAGCTTAAATATTGAGGATTGAGTTGGATAATAATGTGGAGCTGGTGTTTTTTGGACACTGTGTGTGTGTGTGTGTGTGTGTGTGTGTGTGTGTGTGTGTGTGTGTGTGTGTGTGTGTGTGCGTGTGTGCGTGTGCGTGTGTGTGTGCGTGTGCGAGAGAGAGAGAGACACAGACACAGAGAGAGAGAGAGAGAGAGAAGGACACAGGTGCCCTTGTAGAGCGATGTGACGTGAGTAGACTGTGAATTTGCCAGGTGGCAGTGAAAGAGAGAATGGGAGGAAAAGAGATATAGATGAAGAAGGGGCCAGGCGGCAGCCAGAAAGGGAGATAGACAGAGAGGGGAGTGGCGCCCAGAGAGGGAGACCACGTCCCTTATATACAGTATATATTGGAGAACCTGACAATGGATAAGACGGACTCATTAGCGCGTCACTCTATGGGAACACGTTCAACCCCCCAAACACTGTTTTCGGCGCACAATAATAATATAGTTCTTCATTTTTTTAAAGACCTCTTGAAATTGACGCCGAAAATAAAATTGGCTCACAAAATGGGAGTCAGCGTTTCCCTCAGACAATCTATATAGGAAGCACTACTGAGTGGAGCTGACTGCCCCTCATCGACATGCGCACGCAACACACGCACGCACGCGTTGCAGATTTTGCACACACGCACAGACTCATACAGGATACCTCTTGTATAAGATTTATAGGCGTAGTGATTGGCTTCATCACCCCCGTCCACCATTCTGCGGCACTGCCATTTGCAATGGTTGATGAGCCCCACCGCCCTCTCAAACATGGCCGTCTAAGGGATTGGGGGTGGGGGAAAGGAGGAGGGGAAAGAAAAGCGGTGGGGTGGAGGGGGGTGGGTGTAAAAGGCACGCTCTTCCTGATCACTCCTCCTCCACCTCCTTTCCTCATCTGGTCATGTTAACTACACACCTCTTCAGCCGCCGCTGAAGGTCACCCGACATGCTTTCCCATTCACCGGTCGAACCCGCGTCTCCTCCTCCGGCCTGATTCACCTTTTTGTCGCTTTTTTTCCTCGCAACGAAAATCTTGGGAGTGAATGGACCGCCATACTTTATAGTGCTGCGTCAAAAGAGGCGGAGTAAGGGAGGGAGGGGGGGGTGGTAGGGGAGAAAATTCAATTTTTTGGGGGGGGGGGGACCGGCATCGGGTGGGGTGGGGGGGGTGGGGACGTGACGCGGCGTCGGAGAGGAGGCTGCTGATTGGCCTGGCGTGGTGTCAGTCCTCCGCGCTGCTGCAGACGGACAGGCCACTCGATGAATATGGATGAGAGCAATGAAAAGGGTGATGCGGCAGGGAAGACCCCCCCCCCTTCAAACCGATGCAGGCTCGAACAATGCGTGCCGTCTTTCACTGAAAACACTCAGAGCCTGCATTAGCATTTTCTCAGACAATTGAGGCTCGGGCCAGCTGCAGGCATGGCTCGGATGCTGCGGTGAAATCGCTTTTTTCCTTTTTTTTTGGTCGCTACACCCGCTGATGAATTAGACCTCGGTGAAAAAAGGTCGACCGGCCGCATTCCTCAACACCACCATTGCACCTATGCCTAGCCCCGACGTTAAGATACCCTTTAGAGATTGTATACCGTACCCGGCATTGATGGCGATCTGACAGACGGAGCTTTGAACCAGGAGATCTCAGAATGGGTAAGAGAGAGGCTGAAACTCTTTTTGTTCTTGACTTGACTTGTTGAATTTATTGCGTATTGTGCTAAAACTCTTTGGCAATTTCGTGCACCTAATAATACTCCTCGGTTCATTCATTACTGCTCATTTTTTTTGTTCCATCGTCCTTGCCGCCTGTCAGCATCAGGTTGGTCTATTGAAATGCAGAGAGGGTACTTGGAGGGGTAGTGGGGAGGAGGAGAAGGAGGAGGAGGGAGGGAGGGAGGACGGTCACAAGGCATTTCCTTCTGACCCACCCCCCTTGAGTGACTTAACTAAACACGCTTGGCTCCGTGTCCATAGTCTCTCTCCTCCAAGTCATCCCTCCAGTGTTGCAAACAGGGGTTTGAACTAACACCCCCACTCAGCTTCCCCCCATTGCTCCCTATTCCCTGGCGGCTTGCAGCAACAGATTGCCATGTTTACTCTACCACATGACGCCATTAAAACCTGTTACTGTGATTTCAGACACTAGGACAGAATTAATTATTGACTAATGACAGCACGCGCCGCTGCGAGGGGTGATGGAGGGGATTCTCTGTGTCTTGCTCTCATGCTGGCTCTGCTCGGTTCTGGTTGGAAATGGAATGTAGAGAGAGGTAGAAAGTTACGCAGTGGGGTTTTGGGTTTGCCTTGTCTGTCCAACAAGTCTTGGAATATTGTGTTTGCAGTTGAACTCTTTTGATCACCATTTTCCATGAATTATCGTTCTTTATAAGGAGCCTTTGGTTTCACATGTCTTCTGACAGCAAATAAGGACTCAAAGGCTCTATGGTGATTCTGTCAAACAGGCATGTACTTTATTTTTTTCACCAAGGTCATTTTATTGTCTTTCATTGCTAGTTAAATAACGAGATGCCTGCAGTACACCACATACATCCAGCAAGAAGATAAAGGCCTCATATGAACATAACAGGTGGAATTGATTGGAATGGTTTAGCTCCCATTCTAGTTTCTAGATTGTTCTTTGAAATACTGCCATATTGAGCTGTTCACACACACGCACGAGCACGCGTGCACACACACACACACACACACACACACACACACACACACACACACACACACACACACACACACACACACACACACACACACACACACACACACATGCTGTGTATCATCAGCATGTGTTGTATTGTAGTGTGAGTTAGATTAAGCATTCAGTAAGGTCTCTTATGACAATGGCATGTCAATGAATGTCAATCAAAACTGAAATCCCATGAAAACAGACAAGCCCATCGTGCAATATCAGGAGGACCACACTGATAATGTCTTTTGTTTGCCAAAGCAGACCCGCAGGTACTACAAATACACCACACAAATGGGCATATTAGTGAAATACAGGGCATGAGCATGAGTTCAACGTGTGAGCTGTGAAATCCCCACATGTCGCCGACGTGCTCATGTTCATCATGATCTGCATCTAACGAGTACATCACTCGGGCAACAGGTTAGTCCTCAGCGCGGGGGTCGGTCTATACCTTCCTCCATCCATCTTCCCTCCCCTACGACTCTGGACAAGCCCCCCACATTCATTACCCTACATGAGACTCGGAGGTTTGCGTTGCGGCAGCACATTCACAGACCCTGTGGCTCTGGCAGTACACCGGTCCGACACCAGAATTGGTCTCATCCGTCATTTGAGAAAGCTCCTCGCACACACAAGGAAAAGGGACGGGACAATTCCGTTAACGTTTTAGCTCAGCGGAATGACATCACCCCTTCAGGCTTGGCTGAAGAGATCCAAAATGTGACGTCATTGCATCTGTGCACCTTTGCAGAAGAAAATATTTGACATCCACGGTTACTATAGTCCATTTTAAAGTGCGATACAAGCAATACAAAGGCATACAATTTATACAACGGGTACGATATTTTCCATTCAATAAGAGTCATAGTGCGTGAATAGGTTTGATCTATTCATTTGACATGTTTGACATGACCATGACCAGACAAGACACCGATAGCTTTGCCTGGGCACGCTCACTTCGATTGGGCTTTCTTGGACGGTGTCGTGGCTCACCTTGGCCGCTGATTGCGTCTTGATTAGCATTGCGGGACGAGGACGGGAACTTTCCCCAAATGAAAGGAAGAAGAAACCGGTTCGGCCGCAATTTCTTTTGACATGCTGTCATAGTCACTTGATTAGTACAAGCCTGCTAGCAGCCTTGTAAAGCCATTGAAGCCCCTTTTCAAAATGGACTATACACTGTCTTGGCAGCGTACTCTTTTTAACAAATCTGTGGGATCGTATCCCCGTATGCTGTGCTCGCTTAATTCCATTCACTCAGGATAACACTCTGCCATCTCTCATGCAAGTGTCATTTGTGGACTGGATAGATGTGTCGTATGTTTTGAACTTGGCCCCGTCACTCAGTGTGTAGTTTAACCCATTTTGGGGTGGGAACCCGTTTTGGTGTTAGCATTACGTTATGCTTTAGCTATTGAAAAATAGCAGATCTACAAGCTCATAGCGCGCCACCGAGTGGCACGCTACGAGCTTGTAGGTCTGCTATTTTTGAAAAATCGAAGAACGACTGACAGAAACATAGCTTTTTCAGAAAACTGTCAGGATGTAGAAGACATTTGTAGAATCTGATCTCAGGTCAGAATAATAGAAAGATTTTAGGCATATTTTTCTTAAATATTAATTTCGTTGGGACTTGGGTTGTTTCTCAAACGCCTGGTATTTTGTCAGAGGTTGCTAAGCCTCCTTGAAAACAGTTAAAATTAGACCTCTGCAAGCTGGAAAAGGAGGTCATCGTTTACTCCACTAAAAAAAATCTGGGACAGAATACAGAACATGTCACCAATCTGTGATAAAAAAAATGTGGCACTGTGAAGACTGCAAAGAATCACATTTGAACCCCCACCCCACAAATGTTCATGAATATACAATCGTCAGACCCTATATTACCCACCCTAAGGATACAGAAACAAGCAGTGTATTAGCTGCCTGTCTGTCTTCTGCACGTGGAAGACATAACTGACTGTATATCATATCGTGCTTCCATTGAGAATTTTTCTGCTTGTTTCAGGTTTAGCAGGATAGGATAGGTACCCTTACGCTACATACTAATTCCTACACGTTGTGTTTATAACCACGCCCCGGTTAGGGTTAGGTTTAGGCTGTCAATCACAGCGCGTCGACTGCACAACCAATGTATGTCGCTACCCAGTACCCTTAGAGAGAGTATTTATGATGTGTGGAGCCACTTTCGAGGCATGACCCTCTCCTGTTCTATTCTACGTGTGTGTATGACCCTCTCCTGTTCTATTCTACATGTGTGTTTCCTCTCCTGTTCTATTCTATGTGTGTGTTTCCTCTCCTGTTCTATTCTATGTGTGTGTTTCCTCTCCTGTTCTATTCTACGTGTGTGTTTCCTCTCCTGTTCTATTCTACGTGTGTGTATGACCCTCTCCTGTTCTATTCTACATGTGTGTTTCCTCTCCTGTTCTATTCTACGTGTGTGTATGACCCTCTCCTGTTCTATTCTACGTGTGTGTTTCCTCTCCTGTTCTATTCTATGTGTGTATGACCCTCTCCTGTTCTATTCTATGTGTGTGTGACCCTCTCCTGTTCTAATACGTGTGTGTTTCCTCTCCTGGTCTATTCTATGTGTGTGTGTTTCCTCTCCTGTTCTATTCTATGTGTGTGTGTTTCCTCTCCTGGTCTATTCTATGTATGTGTTTCCTCTCCTGTTCTATTCTATGTGTGTGTTTCCTCTCCTGTTCTATTCTATGTGTGTGTTTCCTCTCCTGTTCTATTCTATGTGTGTGTTTCCTCTCCTGTTCTATTCTATGTGTGTGTGTTTCCTCTCCTGTTCTATTCTATGTGTGTGTGTTTCCTCTCCTGTTCTATTCTATGTGTGTGTTTCCTCTCCTGTTCTATTCTATGTGTGTGTTTCCTCTCCTGTTCTATTCTACGTGTGTGTTTCCTCTCCTGTTCTATTCTATGTGTGTGTTTCCTCTCCTGTTCTATTCTATGTGTGTGTTTCCTCTCCTGTTCTATTCTATGTGTGTGTATGACCCTCTCCTGTTCTATTCTATGTGTGTGTTTCCTCTCCTGTTCTATTCTACGTGTGTGTTTCCTCTCCTGTTCTATTCTACGTGTGTGTTTCCTCTCCTGGTCTATTCTACGTGTGTGTGTTTCCTCTCCTGGTCTATTCTACGTGTGTGTGTTTCCTCTCCTGGTCTATTCTACGTGTGTGTGTTTCCTCTCCTGGTCTATTCTACGTGTGTGTGTTTCCTCTCCTGGTCTATTCTACGTGTGTGTGTGTTTCCTCTCCTGGTCTATTCTACGTGTGTGTGTTTCCTCTCCTGGTCTATTCTACGTGTGTGTGTTTCCTCTCCTGGTCTATTCTACGTGTATGTGTTTCCTCTCCTGGTCTATTCTACGTGTGTGTGTGTTTCCTCTCCTGGTCTATTCTATGTGTGTGTTTCCTCTCCTGTTCTATTCTATGTGTGTGTTTCCTCTCCTGTTCTATTCTATGTGTGTGTTTCCTCTCCTGTTCTATTCTACGTGTGTGTTTCCTCTCCTGTTCTATTCTATGTATGTGTTTCCTCTCCTGTTCTATTCTATGTGTGTGTATGACCCTCTCCTGTTCTATTCTATGTGTGTGTATGACCCTCTCCTGTTCTATTCTATGTATGTGTTTCCTCTCCTGTTCTATTCTATGTATGTGTTTCCTCTCCTGTTCTATTCTATGTGTGTGTTTCCTCTCCTGTTCTATTCTATGTGTGTGTTTCCTCTCCTGTTCTATTCTATGTGTGTGTATGACCCTCTCCTGTTCTATTCTATGTGTGTGTATGACCCTCTCCTGTTCTATTCTATGTGTGTGTTTCCCCTCCTGTTCTATTCTATGTGTGTGTTTCCTCTCCTGTTCTATTCTACGTGTGTGTTTCCTCTCCTGTTCTATTCTATGTGTGTGTTTCCTCTCCTGTTCTATTCTATGTGTGTGTTTCCTCTCCTGTTCTATTCTATGTGTGTGTATGACCCTCTCCTGTTCTATTCTACGTGTGTGTATGACCCTCTCCTGTTCTATTCTACGTGTGTGTTTCCCCCAGAGGAGGGCGAGTACTTCCTGAAGGTGCTGATCCCCAGCTATGCCGCCGGCTCTATAATTGGCAAGGGCGGCCAGACCATCGTACAACTGCAGAAAGAGACGGGTGCCACCATCAAGCTGTCCAAATCCAAAGACTTCTACCCAGGTGAGAAAGAACCAACAACAATCGCAAATTACCAAATTGTTTGAAACATGTACTGTACTTTATAATTATAAATTAACCCATTTTGACCCGGGAACGATTCTACAAAATTGCCTTCTAAATCCTGACGGTTTTCTGAAAAACCCTATGTTTCTATGTCGGTGGTTCTCAAACTATTTAATGTCAAGGACCCCAGAATTATATGTATTTGGCCGCCGACCCCCGTCTGAAAATATGCTGTTTCAGGGACGCAAAGATTTGAGCTAAAAACGAACGCTCTGAAAGAATATATTCAAACATTTGGGCCACATTTTCACGATTTTTCAAAAGGAGCAGACCTACAAGCTCGTAGCACGGCACTCAGTGCCGCGCTATGAGCTTGTAGATCTGCTATTAGCTAAATAGCTAAAGCATAACATAGTGCTTAAAACACCAAAAGGGGTTCCCGCCCCAAAAATGGGTTAAGTTATTGCTTAGTTCAAAGGCCAGCACCATGGCATAAGGAGGCATCACGTTTCCTAACTTGGGGAGGGGGGGAATTATTACAGTTAGATTTCAGTCACAGAGTAATTCTTAACTCTTTAAAGTAGATTATCATATAGTGCCCTTGGACGGAGTAAACGTGCATCTCTAGCTGTTGCAGCTGTCTGATGCAGCATTGAAATCCGCAGGCAATACCACTTTCAATTTGGCTGTCCTTGTGGCACGATGCCAACTTTAAATAATAGCCGTGTTCATTTTGGTACACTGTTCATTTGTAGTCCTTTTTGGTGCATTACACAATTACAATTTATACTGAAACCATTTCATTCGGGGGGGGGGGGAACTATACTTCTGTGATAACAGAGAGAGAGAGAGAGAGAGAGAGAGAGAGAGAGAGAGAGAGAGAGAGAGAGAGAGAGAGAGAGAGAGAGAGAGAGAGAGAGAGAGAGAGAGAGAGAGAGAGAGAGAGAGAGAGAGAGAGAGAGAGAGAGAGAGAGAAGAGAGAGAGAGAGAGAGAGAGAGAGAGAGAGAGAGAGAGAGAGAGAGAGAGAGAGAGAGAGAGAGAGAGAGAGAGAGATGAGAGAGAGAGAGAGAGAGAGAGAGAGAGAGAGAGAGAGACCTGCAGCCTGGAAACGATGCTCATGCCCATTTCAGTGAACCCCATCCGATGGAGGTCACGGCTCTCCTGGGTTGATGCAGAAGCACCGTCCCCTGAAAAGGAGGAATGCCTGAGAGTCGCAGACAAGTCTGGGGTGTTTGTCCTTCATGGCTCAGTGGAGGCTTCAACCTGCTGAAAAAAATAACAGTTGCTGGGCGTCTCGCTGTTGATTAGGTCCAGATGTCTTCTTTGATAACTGCTGGAACCAAATGATCTATTTGGGCCGACGCCACGCAGGTTTATATTTACATTTCTGCACGTATGGGAAATGTGCAGTACTAGTAGCCTACGTTGACTTGAATAAAGCAATGTGATTTAGCACCAGTTAAGTTGCCGATTGCCTTGTTCAAATATTTTTCTCGAGATGGGCTCAGAGTCATAGTGGAAAGAAATCTGTCATTATTTCTAAGGTTTTTTTTTTTTTAATGACAAAAAGGAAGCATTATACCAGCAGGAGGAAACTGAGCAGCATTTTTCTCAATCTGACCTTTTTTTGTGGGAGTTACTCATGATATATTGCAGCGTGACTGAACTGCTGGCAAACCGTGGAAGAAGTATAAAGCGTGTTTATGGGTATTCCCGATATCTTCTCCCGTGCCCCCTCTCCAACAACGTTCTTGTTTGCAAGGATGAAAGCCCAGATGCGCATCAATATGAGGACACCTAAAAAAATCCCTGCACTATTGCCCAGGGGTGTCTGAGAGAGAGTGAATTATAGCTACTTTGCTGGCATAGGGTACATGTGGAAGGAGTTAGATGTTGTATCCTTACTTTCTCTCCTTGGCTCGTGGATGTATGTGTTCATAGGCAACCACCTGCTATGCCCAACCCCCTACTCATTATCGTGATGAGTGAGAAGGGGTTCGGAGAGCGAGGCTGCTGGCAAGGATTTGATTGGGTGTATACACGGGCCCACCAAAAGTAAACTGAAGCGACTGTTACGATGCACTGCACAATGGTCTGTATTAAGGCACTGGGTTCTGTTACTGTTACGATGCACTGCACAATGGTCTGTATTAAGGCACTGGGTTCCAGAGAAGGGGAGGCCTAGTGATATCGATGTCTCTTGATGACTTTTGAAAAGTCCAAATAACAATCGCAATGTTTATTGACAGTGTGTATCCATTACCTCACCTTCCTTCAGTGTGATTTCTTTTCATATATTATGCAAAATAAGTCAATTTATTTCTTTTACACTTTCAGAGTGAAACAAAACAAAACTCTCTGGATTTGTACTGTGTATGTAATTTGTGCCCCGATCAACTTATCCAGCAGCAGGCTGGGGCACGCTCCCAGCGACCGATCAGGGTGACAACAACAACAACAGGCCCAACGGCAGCCATTTTCCTCCACAGCGGCGCCTCGGTTTCCGTTCCGTGACGGCTCACTCGGGAGAATAAGCCCACCCACCGCTGTGGCCGCGCCATCCGTCAGAGTAAAGTGGAGATACCATGAATCTGAAGGTCTTGATGGGGAGCTGTACGACTGGTCTGTGCCGTGGCAGACTGAGATGGATGTGCATGGAGATAGTGAAGGGTGTGGATGATGCATGATTGTGTGTGAGGGAGGGGACAGGACAGCGGCGGGGGCGCGGGGCGGCCCCAGAAATAGCCTGTTTCAATCTCTCTCCATGGACGTGACCCTTCCCCAGCTGTACTCAAGCTGCTCCAACATAAGCCAAGTTTCCTCTTCGGTGCTCATAGTTTCGGTTAGATTCTCTTCCTGATAGCACGGAGAGTTATAGAGCAAAAAGTCTCGTGCGTACAGTATACGCATCGCTCTTATGCAACAACATCTAGACATTGTTTGTTTTTCAGTGAAAATCGTACCTTTTTGGAACCGTTTCATAACAAACCCCCCCAGTCCCCCACACTTTTGGAATGCTTTGCATTCACAATATTCACGCTGCACATTCACACTGCATACGCAAATCCACGAACGCATGTGACAGAGACAGACTTATGAATGTGCACTAGCTCTCACTCTATCATTCACACACACGCACCACGCGCGCGCGCACACACACGCACACGCACGCACACGCGCACACTGTTCAGCAGCTGCAAAGAAAGCTGTGAGTTCATGATTTAAGCTCAAGTCTTGGAAACAAAACTCCCAAACCCTTTGCTTTGTGCTGTTGGCTGTTGGCCCAGCCGGTGTATTGTGTTACCCATGTTTGTACGGCCCCCTGACAAATGAACAAGTTGTGATGTCATAGAAATATTGGTCCAAAGGTTTTAAAGGTTCTCAGGTTATTCAAATGTGTTTCGTGGTCCATTGTATCATTGAACACATGGCCAACAGGTTGCGCTGTTATTGTTTAATCAAATCTGCAGTCTGTCAAGTAGATATTATTATTATTATTATTCGCAAGAAATCCAAGAAGTTTAGAGAAATCCTGTAAACTATGTTAAACCATTTTATACAGGAACCCCTTTTGGTGTTTTAAGCGTTATGTTATACTTCAGCTATTGAAAAATAGCAGATCTACAAGCTTGTAGATCTGCTATTTTTTTTAAATCGTGAAAATGTGGCGCAAATCTTTGAATATATATTCTTTCAGAGTGAACGTTTTTTAAACTCAAATCTTTGCTTCTGGGGGGGGGGGGGGGGGTCTTCTGCTACTGCTGGACAACATCAAATGCCAACGCCTGGGTTTCCGAGGCTACTTACCGTGTAGCTCTCAACGTTAACAGCTTTGAGCTTTTGTGTCTGAGGCACAAAATGGATATATGAATTTCCCTTTCCCTTTCCTTGTTACAATGTTACAAGGTCAAATGGCCTTGGTTTTTTCCCAATTAAATTACTGCAGATTTCTGCTCCACAGTGTTTTACACTGCTAAACACCCTCCAGAAGTTTATGCACTTCTTTAACCCATTTAGGGCTGACGTCGAAAAAGTCTTCTGAAAGAATAATGTAAAATTTTCAAAGATTTGTGCCGCATTTTCACGATTCTTCAAAAATAGCCACAGAGTGGCGCGCCACGAGCTTGTAGGTCTGCTATTTTGCAATAGCTAAAGTATAACGTAATGCTTAAAACACCAAGAAAGGGTTCCCGCCCCGTTAAAGTGGAAATTACCCAACAACGGAAGAATATCACCTGAAGGAATTGTAGTCAAAAAAAGCTCCTGAATGGAGTTCATTTTTCGTTCAGTCCCGAAAACGCTGTCGATGGAGAGATTAATAACCTCGGGTCCCGTTTCTGCCCCTTTCTGTCTTCATTTCACAGCACACACATGGATCGACACACTATCTGTCACCTGTCACACAGCTGTACAGTACTTCAACCAGCGTACAATTTAGATAACCACAATTGACTATATTTGGTTGTCATAGTTTTAGCCCATTTTGGGAACCCTTTCGGTGTTTTTAAAGCATTATGTTATACTTTTATAGCTATTGAAAAAGCTATTGAAAAAAGCTATTGAAAAAGCAGACCTACAAGCGCGGCACCGAGTGCCGCGCTTGTAGGTCTGCTATTATTTGAAAAATTGTGAAAATGGCGATCATGCGTTAAGGTTGGCGAACATGCGTTTAGGTTGGCGAACATGCGTTAAGGTTGGCGAACATGCGTTTGGGTTGGCGAACATGCGTTTGGGTTGGCGAACATGCGTTTGGGTTGGCGAACATGCGTTTGGGTTGGCGAACATGCGTTTGGGTTGGCGAACATGCGTTTGTGTTGGCGAACATGCATTTGGGTTGGCGAACATGCTTTTTAGGTTGGCGAACATGTGTTACGGTTGGCGAACATGCGTTTAGGTTGCCGAACATGTGTTACGGTTGGCGAACATGCATTTGAGTTGGCGAACATGCGTTTGGGTTGGCGAACATGCGTTTGGGTTGGCGAACATGCGTTTAGGTTGGCCAACATGCGTTTAGGTTGGCGAACATGCATTAAGGTTGGCGAACATGCGTTTAGGTTGGCGAACATGTGTTACGGTTGGCGAACATGCATTTAGGTTGGCGAACATGTGTTACGGTTGGCGAACATGCGTTTAGGTTGGCGAAAATGCGTTAAGGTTGGCGAACATGCGCTGCTCCGTGCTTGCGGTTATGGACCCAAGCACAGGAAAGAGTTGGAACAGGCTGAATACAGGAACAGGACACAGGCGCCGATTTGAATTTTGGGTGTTAAAGATATTATTTAATTACTCAAACTTACTTATTGAAATATAAAGTTAGCATGGATATAAATATACTATTAACCCTAACCCCTCTGTATAAAAGTGATCCCAGTGCAGATCGTAACTACCCCAAATCTCAATCTGATCAACTCGGATAGGAATTAAAGGTTTTTAACGATAAGGCACGGGCTAACAAAATGGCCGTGCTAACAAGACAGACTATAGTACAATTGGCACAATGGACAACCAACACAGGTGACGTGACATAGATGAGGGTGCAAATAACGAGGGGGAGTGCGACATCTACAGGGACAGGTGGAGCAGCACGGCCGTGACAGAAAGCTCTCCCCCAGGGAGACGTCTGTTGACACCCTAAAAGGGTGGGGGTGTCATCATGTCAGGGCCCTGGACTTGGTGGTTAGGACTAGGAGTGGGGGGACTGAGCACTATGGATTGTGTTGACCAGACAGGAGCTCAGGGCGGGTCTATAGAACACTGGACAGAACAGCGCAACGCCGGACAGAACGGACAGGCCGAATTAAAGGCACTGGACAGAACAGGTAATGACTGGAGCACAGCAAGACGTAACAGGACAGCAGGTGAGGTATTACTAGACAGGCAGTCAGGTGAGGTGACACACTTAATGGCCAGGCAGACAAACAAGGGACTAACAGACAAGCAGACAGACCGACAAAACTCCTAGACCAGCGGCTCCCAAGCCTTTTTGGACATGCACCCCCCTGTTACCTCCTGACCTAGCTGACGCACCTCCCCCCCCCTCCCCCCCACATGGAAATATGAATTGCATAAGCTATATAGAGGCATATATTTCCTATTTATCCACTTATATAAATGGTTGCGTTTATATAGCGCCTTTATCCAAGGCGCTTTACATAGATTGTGCATCACATTCACCCATTCACACACACATTCATACACCGATAACTGCGTAATCTCTGCATAACATGCTTCGGCGATTATAGACGCCAGGTTCACACCAGTTCGGGTCGGGGCTGTGCTCGATGTATGCGTGGGACGGGACTCCCTTTCTTTGTATCGCCCAGGTGGGCATATAGTTATATGCCTAAACTTAACCTCACACACACTATGCCTAAACCTAACCTCCAAACCACGAGTGAAACACCAGAAGAGAGAGTCCAGTGTAGGACAGACGCGCACGTGTCTGTCCAATTGAAGCCGATCAGATCCGTGAAGCCGATCAGAGAAGCCAGTGCATGTTCAGATCAACAGACACGCACACACACACACACACACACACACACACACACACACACACACACACACACACACATACACACACACACAGAGATTCAGTACGTCCTTCAAGGGACTCCTTAAGTACTTCTATAAATTATGCAAATCTCAGTGTAACTGTCCTTTGCGTAGCGCAAGAAATGTACGACCGAGCACATGTATTGCGACAAGGACCCCCGAGGGAGTGTAGTGTCCGGGGTGATGATCCGATATGCCCATACAGGCGTATACGGAGGTCTGGTTGTCCAGAACCGTCAACGGACCGATATGCCCATGACATCTGCAGACAGGCAGAGAGACAGACAGATACAGTCTCTCCTTATACGGGCATAAAAAAGACAGACAGATGGGTAATACGGGTATGGGTAATACGGGTATGATGCTAACAATGAGTTGTTGGGGTCCTGGGGGGCGCTGGGCAGCTCGGGGTATGAGTTGTTGGGGTCCTGAGATGCTGGGCAGCTCGGGGTATGAGTTGTTGGGGTCCTGGGGGCGCTGGGCAGCTCGGGGTATGAGTTGTTGGGGTCCTGGGGGGTGCTGGGCAGCTCGGGGTATGAGTTGTTGGGGTCCTGAGGGGCGCTGGGCAGCTCGGGGTATGAGTTGTTGGGGTCCTGGGGGGCACTGGGCAGCTCGGGTATGAGTTGTTGGGGTCCTGGGGGCACTGGGCAGCTCGGGTATGAGTTGTTGGGGTCTTGGGGGCACTGGGCATCTCGGGTATGAGTTGTTGGGGTCTTGGGGGCACTGGGCAGCTCAGGTATGAGTTGTTGGGGTCCTGGGGGGCGCTGGGCAGCTCGGGGTATGAGTTGTTGGGGTCCTGGGGGCACTGGGCAGCTCGGGGTATGAGTTGTTGGGGTCCTGGGGGCACTGGGCAGCTCGGGGTATGAGTTGTTGGGGTCCTGGGGGCACTGGGCAGCTCGGGGTATGAGTTGTTGGGGTCCTGGGGGCGCTGGGCAGCTCGGGGTATGAGTTGTTTGGGTCCTGGGGGGTGCTGGGCAGCTCGGGGTATGAGTTGTTTGGGTCCTTGCGTTCTGTGATGTACTGTAGGGCAACTTGAGTTCTGAGATGGTGGGCAGTTCGTTACAGGACAGGGCCTGCCCAGGAGCATGGACCTCATGTAACGGCCAGGCAGGGGCCCGATCTTTGAAAAACACCCCTGACCCTGGTTGATAAAGGTGTCAGTTGACTCAGGATGAGGCGGATCGAGGAAAGCTCCTTGATGGGGAAACTGCAGCCTGGAGTCCGTTGAACAAACAGTGAGCTGTGTGTGGCAGATAACCTCCACAGGTTGCTCCAAACTCGTGGCATTGTGATTTAACAAAAATGAAAAAACATAACCAAAAAACCTCTTCCGTCATGTTTTAAGCGAGACCCATGAAACTGAATTGTGTGGTAAAAGTATGCAGGCTGAATACAGGAACAGGACACATATAGGGACGGGTACAGACAAGACCAGGAAGACTGGACCATCGGATCACAGTAGACGAGGCTCTCACACACTAAGGCTAACAACAAGACATAATGGAGTACCGAAGTCACAAAGTGATTTCTCTATGGAGAATAACATCGGGTCATCTTAGAATCATCTCATATAAAAGATTTTTAATTAACAATTTGTCCCCGGCGATATCATCAGGGAGGTGGCTCTGTATCGTTTACGATAGTCACTCATATTGACACAGTCCGTTTATGGGGAAAATTTTACTAATTCGGCAGCAGTAACATTAGCGTTTTCCCCCGCCGTCAGTTATAAATGCCTAATATGCATATGAGTCAAACCGTCGGGCTTAATCATTTATTTTTGGAACCCAGTTCTTATTTGACGGTATTTAACAAGTCTATGGGAATTCAGAATGGGGGAAAAACTCAACCCAGGTAGACTTAGGTGCTCTCTATGGCATATAGATGACGGGGAATATCATGGGGCGAGAGGGACATCTGCTGGACAGGTAGGAGTGGCACAGCCTTGACATTGGGCAATAAATAGTAGGTTAATTTCTCATTTCGGTAATGACTTAAGTCACAGGTTTTAAATCTGCACTTGTGACTTAACAACAAACTGGGTATAATAGGCTATACCGAGTGCCAAGAAAGGGGCTGGCAGGACAACAATAGATTTTGTGGACAATGCCCCCTAAAGGTGTCTCTTTTCTGAACAGATTCTAGAAAGTAGATTATGAGGGTTTTCATGTCTTTATATAATTAACTTGCCATTTGCACCAAGTTATCACAGATTGCCTGGTTGATGTCCTGGTTGGCCAGCATTGGCCATGCAGGTCATTGCATGGATGAAATGGTCTCTGTCTCTCCATTTCCCCTCTCACTCTCCCTCTCTTCCTCTACCTCGCTTTCCCTCTCTCTCACTCTCCCTCTCTCTTCCTCTACCTCGCTTTCCCTCTCTCTCACTCTCCCTCTCTTCCTCTACATTGCTTTCCCTCTCTCTCACTCTCCCTCTCTCTTCCTCTACCTCGCTTTCCCTCTCTCTCACTCTCCCTCTCTCTTCCTCTACCTCGCTTTCCCTCTCTCTCTAGTTTGTTCTCTCTTACCACCCCCCTCCCCCCTCCCTGGTCTGACATCATACCCGCAACTTGAACCTTACATTACATAGTAGACATGTGAGGCGATGAATGATTCATGTTCAATTCATTTTTTTTTGGTATGTTAACGGATAAGCTTTCCTAAAACGTGTGCCACTTTTGCTAAACGGAGCTCTCGTGTTTTTGTGCACACAAACACGTAGTGGCTGCAACTTGAGTGCATGTCTTGCGTTTTGCAATGCATGCTAGTATGTACAGTAGATCATACACGACGTTGTAATGGCAGTTCCAAGAGCGGGAATTAATATCTTGTTCTCGAGGAAGAATTTCCCTCAACGTGGCCACGGCGAGGCTCCTTAAGTAGGAACAGACCAGCCAATTGATCTTGTCTGATAAATCTTACAAATGATAGAGTTTTCCAGGGAGTTAAGACCTGAATAAACAACAGCCTGTAGGCTGCAGTAAAGCGTATACAGGTGCTTTGGCTGATGTATAATGAAGAACGTTGACTTGCCGCACACAATAGCCATTGAATAGAGACCTCGTTATTAGGTCAGCTGAGTCATTCAGTTAATTAAATGGGTCGTTGGGCTGAATGGCTGGCAGGCAGTACAGATATAGAGTATCACCCCGTGTCCTTCTGTAAAAGTAGTAGGCCTGTATGTCATCTCTTGGAAAAAATGCATTGATAAATATTTCTAAATTCTTACTGAATAATTATGTAGGTCAAGTTGACTCGAGTCACGTGGCTTGCATTTAACCCCCGACTGCTTTCTTCCTTTGCCTATATTTGTTGTACAAATTCATTGTCCCGCCATTGTACCAATAATATGAACAAAATGGCATATTTTGTTGCATGACAGGAAAATCAGTTATTTGGGCAAGATTTGTCTCGCGTTTCACCAGACTGTTGCCTCTCGCAATTTCCAAATGCTTTCATCATACAGTCTGGAGCAACGGAAGAGCTGTCATGAGTTAAACCATAAAGCGGAAGTGGAGCCTTCGTCTTTACAGTCGCGCAGACGCGCACGTTTATCCTATTATAAATAGAAATAGTATATATTGCCTGCTGCTTAGCAGAAAAGGAAATAAATTAAAAAAAAGCTCTGAAGATATTTTAAAATGTATTTTCGTGAACGGAAATGGCAGCTTTCCTTACTCGGATTTCGGGAGCTGTAGTTCCAGACTCTATATTCGCATTCGTAGATTGTGGAATAGTTGTCTGCCTACACAAGACGTAGTGTAGAGAGTAGGAGAGTAGGAGAGTAGCGGCACGCTTTGATCTCACCGCAAAGCGGGTGCCCTATGGGCTATAGTTCCAAACATTGCTCCTATGGCTGGAACTATCCCATTGAGATAGAATGAGCACTTCCGCATTCCATTGTTACAATGGGAGTCAACGCTAGTGTCGCCACTCTCTTGCTATATTACTCTGCACGAGACTAGGGTGAAATTGACACTGTCATGCAACAAAGTATTAGACTTCATCAAGGTGTGCGATATAGCAGAGATGGGCCGATCGATGTCTTTGCAGCCACATTTTGTCAATGTTATAAAACATACGTACATACGTTGTACATATACAGTAGCTGCAAAGGACGTTTTCAAATGTTTCTTTTGTAGATGATGGATTGGAGCCCGCACACCCACAGGTACAGGAAAGACGTTCTTTCTTGTACCATGTGGTGTGAAACGGGGCTCCAATCCATCATCTGCTGACGTTTCTTTAACCCAGAACCCAGCCTGTCGATGTGCGTATTCTATGTCCGCTCAAATTCGTCTTTTGTAACACAAAAGCCCAGTTTATACAGCTGACGTTAATATGTTTTTGCATGACATTTTAGGAGGCAAAACTGACTGTCAGTCCGTGTCCCCTTTACCGCCCATATACTGTATATGGAGTCCGTTTTACCGCCCATATACTGTATATGGAGTCCCTTTTACCACCCATATACTGTATATGGAGTCCCTTTTACCACCCATATACTGTATATGGAGTCCCTTTTACCGCCCATATACTGTATATGGAGTCCCTTTTACCGCCCATATACTGTATATGGAGTCCCTTTTACCACCCATATACTGTATATGGAGTCCCTTTTACCGCCCATATACTGTATATGGAGTCCCTTTTACTGCCCATATACTGTATATGGAGTCCCTTTTACCGCCCATATACTGTATATGGAGTCCCTTTTACCGCCCATATACTGTATATGGAGTCCCTTTTACCGCCCATATACTGTATATGGAGTCCCTTTTACTGCCCATATACTGTATATGGAGTCCATTTTACCGCCCATATACTGTATATGGAGTCCCCTTTACCACCCATATGCTGTATATGGAGTCCCCTTTACCACCCATATGCTGTATATGGAGTCCCTTTTACCGCCCATATACTGTATATGGAGTCCCTTTTACCGCCCATATGCTGTATAATCTTATGATATTTAGTCGACTAAAACTAGACTAACACTAAAACATCTCAGGTGACTAAAATGTGACTAAAACTAAATGAAAACTATTCAAGAGACTATGGCTAAAATCAAAATGTACCGTTCCAGACTGTCAAAGAGCAGAATTTCTACATTCTGGTTTTTTTCTCATTCCATGCGGCCACTCTTTGTTCAACATGATCTCTTTGGTGATGTTAGTCCATTTGGGAACTATAGGAGGTGTTATTTCAATAGTTTTTTTAGATGTAAACAAGCAGCTGGTTATAAGGCAGATATACATGTGTATATATGTTACCTAATCCTGTAAGTGGAGATGTATGTAGCCTCATTCTGGTGATAAATTCTCAAGCTGAAGAAATGCAGGGTTGCTGGAAACCATCTGGCAAGCCAGAATCAGCTGGTGGTTCCCTATATGAGTTGCTTTACTAATGGGAAACATTGCCAGCGTGACACTT
Organism: Protomyctophum parallelum; assembly: GCF_964188405.1. NCBI lineage: Eukaryota > Metazoa > Chordata > Actinopteri > Myctophiformes > Myctophidae > Protomyctophum > Protomyctophum parallelum. Next base: position 68,718,365 of record NC_139697.1, read on the forward strand.
TTCTCTCGCAGGTTCATTAGGTTCAACGAGATCCATGTTGACTTAACCCATTTAGGCCTGACGTCGAAATTTAAATAATGTCTTTGTGTGTTTCCATGTCAGGGGTTCTCAAACTATTTCATGTCAAGGAGCCCCAGAATTATATGTAGGCTATTTGGCCACGGAACCCCATCTGAAAATATGTTGTTCCAGGGACCCCCCCCCCTCGTAATGAGCTATGAGCTTGTAGATAGAAGGTATAACACATTCCCAGAATGGGTTAAAAGTTAACAAAAACGTTACTAATTGCAAATGCAAAAAAGAGAAAGAAACGGAAGGGCTGTGGTCGTCAGACGGCACACAAGTATATCATATTTTAATGAAATGGATAAGAAGGTGGGAGACGGCGCTATGAAAGAGGGGTAGTAAACAAAGGAAGCATACATGCAACCAAAAAAAGGTCTCTCTGTTGCATTACGTCACCGTCGGAGAGAAACCTTATGAAACACCCCCTCGCAAATTAATGCCCCACTTTGTCATTCTACAGTGTCACACAAAAGTAGCAATTTTGAAATGTTTTCGAGTGAAAGTGACAGTGTGTCTTGTGTGTTTCTATGAATATTGAACCAAATAAAAGTATTAATAAGAGCTTGTAATGACAGCATTTTCCTTATAAAGTAACAATGTTGGGACATACAAGGTTTTTTTGCATCAACGATCATTCGATCACCTGTTTCTATGGCATGGCCACTTAACCATGGCAACGGAATGTTAGTAGGGCTGTCAATGTGGCCGCAGAACGAAGAGGAACAAATGTGTGTAGTCAAGGCGAGGACAGGCTCAGTGTTCTAAAGCGCTGAAAGAGTTACGTCATTGAAGAAGAATGCTTTATCCCCCCCAGTGGCTTGCTAACCCAAGCTTGTCTTTTTCTTTCAGCTGTTTTCCCCCCATTGATTGTGTAAATGGACGAAGCAAGGGGATAAGCTGAGCAGTTGTGGGCCTCTTTGTAAAAGAATGTTGAGACTTTTTTTTTTGGTGTGCCCAAAAAACGTTAATAATATGAATATAATACAGATCATGATTGATTGATCGATTTGATTGATTGATCTTGAGTAAAAGAAAAAGGCTGAGCTAGTCTGTCCCCTGTACGGTAAAAGTGTTAACACATTTTGGGCGGGAACCCCTTTTGGTGTTAGCATTATGTCATGCTTTAGCTATTGAAGAATAGCAGATCTACAGGTGGCGCGCTACGAGCTTGTAGGTCTGCTATTTTTGAAAGATTTAAAAACGACTGACATAGAAACATGGCTTTTTCGGAAAACTGTCATTTTCAAACGGACATTTTTTTAATCTGATCTCAGGTCAGTGTCCAACATAGGGTTTTACTGTGTGATGATAGCGGTACAATGTGGGACGTGTTACTTTAACTGATCTGAGGTGTGATGCTATGTGTTCTCTCCCTCTCTGGACATGTAGGAACGACAGAGCGTGTTTGTCTGATACAGGGGACGGTTGAGGCACTCAATGGCGTCCACAACTTCATCGCAGAGAAGGTCCGTGAGATGCCTCAGAGTGCCCAGAAAACGGAGCCAGTCAGCATACTACAACCCCAGACCACTGTTAACCCTGACCGCGTCAAACAGGTAAGACTTCGTCACTGTGGTTGCAAGACTGACACTGACAATGTTTGGGTTTTTTTTTAAAGGTAAATTGTGCGCTGTATGTTAATGTTTGACTTATGTCGGTGTTGACGTAAGGCTTAGGAGAGAGGGTGCAGTCACTACTACATTATGAAAATGCATGTTAGTCTATTAGTTACCACTCTATCTGGTTCTGTGGGCCATGACCCAAAGGCCTGGCAGGGGTCAGGAAAATGTGAGGGTATGGGGTTATTTTTACCTCCAGTCTTTCATAGCTAGACAGAGCTGGGTGGCAGCTGCAGCCTAAACCCCTGGGATTAGCAAACCGCTGAGTAGGGTAAGGGCTAGTATAGTAGACTGAATGAGTGAAAGACATCTTTATCTCTTTCTTTCTCTCTCTCTCTTTCTCTCTCTACCTACTCTTCAACCTCTCTGTCTTTTCCGCTCTCCGTTTTGAATCCTTGTATTTCTCTGCAGGCTAAATTGATCGTGCCAAACAGCACCGCTGGGCTGATCATTGGCAAGGGCGGGGCCACAGTCAAAGCTGTGATGGAGCAGTCCGGGGCTTGGGTGCAGCTCTCCCAGAAACCGGAAGGCATCAACCTGCAGGAGCGCGTGGTCACCATCAGTGGCGAGCCCGAGCAGAACCGCAAGGCCGTGGAGATCATCGTGCAGAAGATCCAGGAGGACCCCCAGAGCAGCAGCTGCCTCAACATCAGCTATTCCAACATCTCCGGCCCCGTAGCTAACTCCAACCCCACCGGCTCCCCATACGCCAACTCCGCTGAAGTGCTGCCCAATGCGGCCGCCGCTGCCGCCACTGCCTCCAGCCTCCTGGGCCAGGCCGGCTTGACGGGAATGGGTGGCTTCCCCGCCACCATGGCCAGTTTCTCTGGCAACGACCTGCTGGCCATCACCTCAGCCCTCAACACGCTGGCCAGCTACGGCTACAACACTAACACCCTGGGCCTGGGTCTCAACCCCGCGGCCGCTTCTGGAGTCCTCGCTGCCGTAGCAGCCAGTGCTAACCCAGCTGCTGCCGCCGCGGCTAACCTCCTAGCCTCCTACGCTAGCGATGCTTCCAGCGGTGCCGGCCACCACGCCGCGAGTCTTGGCGGGTTCTCTCTAGGTTCTCTGGCTGCCGCCACAGGGGCTTCCAATGGTTACCTAAACGCCTCATCCCCACTGATGGCCTCGTCTCTGCTGGCGACGGAAAAGCTGGGCGACGGGGCCAAGGACGTGGTCGAGATCGCCGTGCCCGAGAACCTGGTCGGCGCCATCTTGGGAAAAGGAGGGAAAACGCTGGTAGAGTATCAGGAGCTCACGGGAGCCCGCATCCAGATCTCCAAAAAGGGAGAGTTCATCCCTGGTACGCGGAACCGTAAAGTTACCATAACAGGGTCGCCGGCCGCTACGCAAGCAGCCCAGTATCTGATCAGCCAGCGGATCACATACGAGCAGGGCGTGCGTGCTACCAATCCACAAAAGGTGGGCTAAAAAGGAAGAAAAAAAAAGAGGAGGAAAGAAAGAAAGAAAGGATGAAGACAGAGGTGGATTGGGAATCAAGAGAGGGTCACCGACGAATTAAAAAAAAAAAAAAAGAAAGAAACGTCCAAAAATCTGTTCAATATTTCAGTATCAAGTGAGAGAGTCACAAAAAGGAGGAGGTGGGGGAGACAACCAAGATGAGTGTGTGTGATATGTGAATGTGTTTTTAGGGCTGACGTCCTGATGTTTTTTAAAAGTTTGTGTCAAGTCCTTTTGATGACGGTGATCAGAGTAAGCTGAACTGGTCCACTGCCAAGCTGCAGATTCAAGGGTGAGGTTTCAAGTTTTCACCCTCCTCCAAAACCTCATAGCTGTTTTATTATTTTTATTTTTCTTCTATATTGTATTATTTTGTTAAAATCTTTCAGTTGCAAACCTCAGCTCCCGGTGAGTTGAGTGTCAGTTGAAGTTCCAGTTCAGCTAACAGAGCTGTTTCGCAAGCCTTGCTCTTTGTATTCAATGCAAAAGGCTTTGTTCACAGGGGAAAAGTTCTCTGATGAGCACCTGAGTTCATCTCAGACTATGGGGGAGCAATCTGAATTTAATTTCTTTAATGATCTATTTTGACTTATGTTGAATTCTGGCTCATATCATAATTGAAGTTCCAAAATTTGGGTATTTTATATTTTCATCCATTATTTATTGACATGATCTCATTCGAACATAAGTAGATTATTTAAACCTGTGAAATTCGGGTTGATCTGAATGTAAAAACAATATTAGCCTATTGCTATTTTTTATTTACAGGGATCAACTATTGTGTTGCAGTGAAAGAAATGTATAATTCAAACCCAGGCTGAACTGCACAGTTACTGTCTGCGAGTAAAGTTCAGGGGTTAAAATAATCAATGTGAGAGGATAGCGGAGACACACAGGAATGTACAAATATATTTTACATTAACACACATTGAAAATCCTCCCACAAACGCACAGATACTATGAAACATGCTAGCATAATCACTCAAACACAGCCACATTAAAAAAAACACTGCTTAACCCTTTTCTTGGTGCTATGGGATTTAGGTTTTTATCGCCTTGAAAATAAATGGCTAGATCAAAATCCTTTTGGCAATTACTCCCTATATGTGATCCAAAAATTCTAATGTTGACCAAGCATTTTGTAACTAAACTCCTCCAACTGATAAAATGGGTTTGATTTCAACATTTTGTGATGGTGATCAATCCATTCTTAAATTTACTATATTCACACGGTGGCAATTTTGCTCTCATATCATACACAATCCCTACCCCTCTGAATATGATGTAAGAGTGAAATGGCTGCCCGAATATGGTCAATACTTAATCGTGTCACGATATGTCAATTCCCTTCTATTTCCTGACGTTCCTGTCGCTAGAAATCACGGAATTTTCTTGAATTGGTTTTCTATAGTAATTGACCTTGGAGAGTTATATGTAAAGCCCCCTGAGATAGCAAACAGCTAGAGGTAGTTCAGACTGCTTTTCAGCTGAAAGCGACATCTAACAGCTACAGTTCCCAAAGGAACAAAGTATTTCAAAAAAATGTTTTGATGAAAGAACGACGCTGTACGAACCAATATCTGTGAACAAAAGAAACTATTGCCTTTACATTAAGGACATAACAATACTTGGGAGACTAATATGATAATGAGAGGGAAATAGAGTGACACTTGGAAGAAGATATGGGCACAGATGTCTGTGAACCATCCTTTCTAATTTGCATTAAAACAAAGGGATTCTGCTGTTGTTACAGACAGCCTGTTCTATCTCCCCTGAAACAAACATTTACACTCACGTATATATATTGGATGTACACCACAATAAAAAAACCATCGCAAAACTGTTTTGCCGTTGTATCTATGGACAGTTTTTTTCAAACGCAGGGTTGCTAATTTGCGCAGAACACATTTTCAAAAACACATTTTCAAAGATTTAACCCTGGCTTGCTTCTATGCTGCTATCCATGGTTTTCACCCTGAGTACACTGAGTCTCAGAAGACTGCACTGTGAGATATGACGAATACCCAACGTAAGGTGTGGCTGTCCCTGGTGGGATGTGTGCATTTCTATACACCTATCTATTTGACCTATACTTGATATAGGCACATGCCCACAACATCTTCCAGTATTAAAAAGAACAAATATCTCCACAAGAGCATTTATATTCTAATGTCTTGAGATGTATTTGTTTACTAATATTGCACTGCAGAAAGCTGCTATACCTACTTATATAAATGGACGTTTCTGATCAGTTCTATAATCATATAAATCCCAGATACTCACATTTCCCCGCACTTGCATTGTCCAATAATCTTATTCTGGTCCTCTCCCCACTCCAAAGTCATCTCTCCAATTGTCCCCATCAACCCAAGCTCTATGATCAGCCTTCAAAACAAATGGCTGTGAGGGTTGGTGCTGAAAATGTTCAAGAGATCTGAAATCAGAACCACACTTTCTATGAGAAGTTGAAGGAGTAGCTATTGCTGTAATTCATGATTCACAAGGAAAACAATGTTAAATTGTTGGAATTAATTATTTGTGTCCGAACATTGTGCATTGCAACAGTTACCCTTGCTTCCTAATTGAAGATGTTCCTTTCACAATATATCTGAAAGGGTTTCAGAATGGCCCCATAAATGAAATCTGGCCACTAGTGAAAAGATAACGTTTCACTGCCCAACATTTTAGCATATGTTAAGATACAAGCACAAAACAACATGAAGTTTATCGATGCAACCAGACTGCTTGACTACAGAGAATCCTCCTTCAAAGCAGTCTGATCAATATGCTGTGCCAAATACTGTTTCTCTCTGCCCTCCATTAATGTTTCTCCTCTCAGCATTTGATTCCCCTGCATGTACTGTTTTTCCACAATTCTTACGATCCATTTTATGTCCCAATCTCTGTCTGTGTTTCTTCCTACACTCAGCTCTCCCCCTCTTTCTCCTTCCTCCTGTCTTGTCTTCTCATGGTTGCCAATGTGTGGGGTGCGGGCTGTGCTGATATGAGTTATGCACTATAGGTCAAAAGGGTACAAAAATATTTACCCAGGCCATAGAGTTTAAAAGGCCACAATGCGCAGACAACACCTGCCCCCAAAACTGTGACACCCACAAGACCAACCAGCAACATTAGCTCACAGTATCAAATTCCCTCTATAAGAAGAACAAGTAGGATTTAGAAAGGTTGGTTTATACCATGAACTATGGCCTTTTAGGGAAGGGAAAGAGTCCTTTCTTTCCTGACAGAAGATGAAACATGAAGGCAAACAATAGTTGAACGACTATTGGTCTGTTGGCTGAACAAACTTAGCTTGTACTTCGGCCTCTAAACAAAACATAGCAAAGACAGAATGCATAAGAGAGTGAGAGAAAGGTAGGAACTTGTTTGTGACCTCAAGCCGAACTAATGACATCCTTTATGCATATCCTCTTATCTGAAAAATGACAAGAATTCATTTCTGTGGAATACAATATGTCATGTCATATGATCTATATGTACTTTATTGTAGCTATTCTAGTTTGTAGTCCAAATGCAGTCCAGCGTTGTTGATACAATGTGAACTATGTTATATTTGTGTGGATGATGAGAGTGCCAACTAAGCCTGATTAAGATTAGCTTCGCAATTTGTTTGTGCATTATGATGACTCATCATCAACAGGTGGTGTCCATATTTCTGTCATTGATGATTTAGTTTGACAGTAAGAAAATGTAAAGAATATTGGAAGCAATATAGTAGCATGTTGTCCTGTTTTGTGTTTTATGTCTGTTGTATGAACCTTTGAAATTACTAAGATTTTGAATGAATAGGTTTACATGTACTTTTTGTAAGTTATGAAAATGCTGCTATTTGATAAGTAAAGTAAACTATACAAAATATTTTAGTTGAAAAGATGTCTGGTCTGTTGATTAGAAACATGCTCTAAAAGGTTGGAGCATAAAACGAGGTGTATAGAATACTATACAGTATCGATAAGATAGTAAAAGTAATAATAGACACCATAGCCAAACTAGACCTCTGCAGCTTCTGAAATTGTAGATGTGCGATCAAATGTTAGATATCAATAACTTGTTTAGAAGTGCTGATCAAGTGCCAATCAAACACTGTCTTTTAAGTTAAGAAAAGATAATCAAATACATTACTTAAGAAAACAAAGGACAAATACCTTTTTGTGCATTGTTTTACCCCATAGGTACATAGATTAAGAGTTAAAGATTGTGATTTTTATGGATTCATGTTTTACACTCCATGCATCCCTTGTGTGTTTGTTTGACCTGTGGCTTAAGTACTGCTGTTTTTTCACAAATGTCTCTATAGGCCAGCATGGACTAAGCATAACATGTTATAAGCATTCATAACATAGCCATTAACAATCAAAAAAATGTGTTTGTGGAGTTAGGTGTTATCTTTTTGCACGTCTTCTATTGCATGGTATCAAAGTGAATTATGGGGGGGAAAAAAGTTACTAAAATTTGCGAGATGTCTCTCGTAACATTCAAAGACATTAACGCTGCATGCAGTCAATTGTAAAAGCACTTAAGTTTACTCACCTCATATAAAAAAAAGTTGTTTCTTGTACGTTGGGAGGGAGCTCATTATTGTCATGTTGGCCCTAAAAAAAAAACACCTCAATTTCCATCAATCAAGTCGTTTTTTGTTTTTTGTTTTTTTTTATCAGAAAGAAATACTTAAATATTTAGGTAAAGTGAGGAACATTACTACAAATGTGAAACAAGCAAACGTGAAAATGTTATTCAGTGCATTGGCTCCATGTGTTTTGCTTTATTATAGGCATCAGACACGCATTTAGTCAAAGTCAGGTTGAACCTTATTGCATATAACCTGTGGCATCATTTTCTTTCGGATATTATTTATACCACAGCTTTGAAAGCCCAGATCTAATCTATGAATGTACCCATATACTCTTCTGTTGAATGTTATTGGTCTTTTAATGTAAATTCAGGGCAGGAATGTCAACTACATGTAGAGTAAATATCTATGTCAATAACAATTTTTCAGCTATAGTCAGGTAGGCCAAACAGGGCCACGGTCATAACCCAGATGTGTTTTAAACCAACTTCCGATTCGCTGTCAACATTATCCTGTTTGTTTTGGTGTTGCATAAATGCACTTTACTGATCAATGGGTCCTATCTTTTTACAAATAACATCTCCTTATCTGCTGTGAAACGAAGCGAACCATGTTGAATTTCTACAGTTTCTGCCATTCTTTGCTGTTGCTCTGATGTTTTCGTATTGCTTTTTTATTATTTATTCCCTGATTATTTGGGTCTCATGAATGATGGAAAGGGTTGGGATATCACTCACAATAACAGATAATACATTGCATCCTCAACTCGAACGCCCCTCCCTCACATTCCTGTCAGCAGAGGATTGTGTCAATTATTGCACAAAATATTTGTAAATAAATATGCACAGGTCCAAGGACAAGGTATCTTCATTGTTAAATCTTTTAGGATAAAAGAGGAAAAGCTAAGAGAGTCTAAGAGGTCTGACTGTGTCATTTCGCCCTTTTTATATTCTTGTGCTTTTAATAATAAAATACAATTGGTATATAAGCAACGAATAACACAATAGATTCACTGCATAATGCTGGGAGTCATAGAATCTATAGGTCTTACTAATATATCTGAGACAAAAATGGCACCAGCAAAATTATGTTTGCCTCTGCCATGTCAAGGTATTATAAAATTTGAGTACAGGAAAATGTCAAAAGTATATTGCTATGAGGCAATATTTGTGTTTCATTATTTAGTGTTGCAACCCCCTGTCACTGTTGTCCCTGCTCAACAACAAATTCTTGTTTGAATGTCAAACAAAAACGATATCATTCCAGAAGCCTTTTCTTTTTTCCACCTCAAATGTTTTGTGGATATTCATCGAACCCCTTTGGAGCCCTTTCACAAGAAGGCTATAGGACTGACTTTAAACGTTACAAACGGCTTGAAGCGCCTTTCATAAAACCTCTTCTACCCAAGTCTTTTTTTTTCTCAGCCTATATACACTATCATGATTTGTATTCCTAAATGTTATATGCGACTGCTACTGAATTCACCCTTTAAATGGATTGAGATAATCTGAGCCCTTTTGTCTGAGAAATACAGGATTTTTTTGCCAACCAGACTTGAGGCCATTTTTGTCTTTGACCCTCTGAATCTCCCTGAACATAGTTGACCTTTTCCATCCTCAAGAACTCATTCAAAATGTTGAATATTCTACACCACCTTACTGTCGAATTTCATGAGACTGTTCTTACGTTATTGTTTTTCAGTCAGTTCTGCAGGGTTGACAACTTGAAAAAGTGTTAAACAGGAAGAAAAGAAATAGCTTGACAACACCTTGCAAAGTTTGTTTTGCTTCATTGTAAATATCTTTTGGGGATTATATTTTTCTTTGTCTGTTTTTCCATCTAAAAAAATGGACTGACAGCATAAAATCATATTTTCGAATATGAGTATGGAATATGTTTTTTTTTGGATTAGAAACATTTCTCTTTGATATCAGTAATCATCACTGTTCTGTCTGTTTGTGACAAGGAGAATTTGTGAAAGTCCGACGTTAACTAACCCAAGGGCTTTCTAGGACAGCATTTTTATGTATTTTAAAATGATATCCTCTGAATATAAATAATGAGAGAACAGTGTCTAGTGCCATTACATTGAATAGTGCTAATGATTAAGCTTTTCATGGCAAATAGTTGTCAGCAAGCGAGCGTGCCAAATAGTTCCATACTGAGCCAAAGGCAGCCAGCCTTCATTCTAAGTGTTGGATCACTGAAATGGTTTCCATCCACCGCACCCAAAAGATCACCCTAATTGTATGACATTTTAGCTCATGTAACTTTATTGTTATGCTGCCAGTCTGTTTTCTGCTTTTGTCAGAGAAACCTCTCGGAAGCAGACGTTTCTCTTCCAAATGATACACTGTTGATGAAAAACAAAAACAAAAAACAACAGCAACTATGGCGAGGGACTGAGAGAACTTTAAGTGTCATTTGTGTTTCTATTAGTTTTTTTTCAAGCATCATTCATTAATAGATTTAAGGGTAATGACTATTTAATGTAACTGTAGTACTGTGTTTGTAAAAGAAATTCAGTGAGTTGTGTTTTATGACTCGTGGACAACCAGTGAAGTCAGCATTTCAGTGTTAATAATGGAATTGTTTTTTAAAGATTATTTTTGCGACGGCAACAAAAAGTCATTATAAATGTTCATTTTAACATCACTTGTCTTGCGTTCCTTTTATTCTTCACCTCTTCCCTCTACTATGTCTCATTTGAGCAAATGGTCATATGTTCATACTGTTATCACGACCAACACACTAGTAGTCGATCAATTTCCTATAGAGTGCTGAATCGTAGCACACACTGAATAGTCTGTGAACGATAAAAAGCACTCTTCCATCAAAATAATTCATTTTACCATGCATGCTCTGCACGAGCTCTGTGCACGGTTCCTTTCATTTCTGACCCTTCAAGTAGTGCTATATTTAGTGAGTGCATACATACAATGCACCAGTGTTTTAAGACATGTTATAGACTGCCATGCTTTTAAGTTGACTGATCCATGTGCATTAAGCACAGAAACATTCCTCCTACCTATACACCTTTTCACATTTTCTCATTTTTCAGAAGGTAAAAAAAGAAGAAGAAATCTCCAAATGTTCTTTTCAAATAAAGCCATGTCTAATTAAGCAGATTATAGGCTGAACCAATTTATGAAAGAGTCACATCAAATAGGGTCACTGACTGTGTCTAAAGTTACCATGTAGCTTGCATGACGCTTATTTACAAATGTTGATACGCAAGGCTGCATGGCCAACAACATGGCCTATACATGCAAGTCAGTGGTATTCTTTTTAAACTGGAGGAAACGTTGCCAATTTGAAGTTTTAACTCTTAGCTTTAATACAAATAGCAAATAATACAATATTAAAAACAACAACAAATAATGAAGTGAACAATGTTGAGTAAAATTCTGCCATTCTTTGCTGTTGCTCTGATATCTTTATTTATTTATTTTATTCCCAGATGTGTTGGTTCTCAGGCATGAGGGAAAGGGTTGGAGTATCGCTCATAATAAGGGATAAAACATATTGTGACACCTGCTTCCTCACTCCAAGGCGTGTCCCTCACATTGTTGTCAGCAGAGGTTCAGGTTTGTGTCAATCACTGCACGATTTGTTTGTAAACTTGCAGAGATCCAGAGGACTGACTGTGCCATTTTTTCCCATTTATATTCTTGTGGCATTCAATAATAAAATACAATCTGTAATAGGCAACAGATAAAACTGGATCAATTGGGAGTCAATATAGGACACTATATCTTAGTCTTACTAATATACTATAGTTTTCTGAAACAAGATAAAAGAAGGAGACACATATTAGAAAGGCTCACTGTGTAAAGTTTTCAAGTAGCAACGTATTTACAAATTGATAAGCAAAGCTGGCTGACGACAAGACATGTAAATGTATGTGCAAGTCACTGGCATCATCTCTAATTGTGGTTTACATATTGCCAATTTTAAGTTTTAAGTCATGGCTTTAATTTCCTTGTATTTCCTTGTTCCACCAGTGGGAAAATATATGGATTCATGCAATATTAAGAACAGGGCATTAAAATATGAGTATTTTTCACTTGAACAATAAAATGTACACATTCATGTGATGAACAATATAGTTGAAACAATTTTAACGTTGTAACATGTGCCTCATCAGTATCAGAATTAGAATCGATCAGTTTTATTTGTGTAAAGAGGTGGGTGAATTTCTTTTGTGCGCACTCATTGTGTAGTATTGTGTAGAGCATAGACGTAGAGTGAGAAATAGTTAAACCATACAGATAGTGTACGTGATAGCAGGTCACATTATGTTTAGAACAGATGTTTAGCAGGCGTGTAGCCTACAGGTTTTTTTTTTTAGAACCATTAAATATGCAGGTGTATACAAGGTTTTTAGCAACATTACAATGTCAATTTTGAGTGAAGGACCATTTGTACCTTAGTTAACATCAATAATGCGAGTCAGTGATCTCTAATGTTAAATTATTTGAGTTGATCCAATTTCTCATTTCTATCTTGGCCTGGCTGGTGTACGTACGGACGCCTGCAGCAGTTTAAGGCCCATTTGATTCCTACTGTGGGAGAAGGTAGCAATGGGCTTGAATGATAAAACTGCGTTGTCAAGGTAACAGGATGTTCTGGAGACTGCAAATATGTCATATTGGGGATGCTCCTATACAAAGACTCGACCTGCAGCCTTGGTAACTCTGCACACACTGTATATACATACACTTGTGTATAGATCTGTTATTTCCAAAAGGCTAAAACATTTTGAAGAATCTATGGTAATTTGAAATAATTCTGAAACATTTGACACAAATCTCTTATATAGGTTTCTGGCACAAAGTCTTTTCAAATGGTGGTTCCGTGCATGCAGGCCAAATGCAATCAAATGCTCGCAAATGATGGAGGAGAGAGAGAAGGTGGAACTTAGTGGAGAATATCAGGCACAGAGGCACCACATATAACATGGCTGATGTAACCATGGATACCTCTATTTCATGGTTGAGTTCATTTTAGCTGGAGTGTAATTTGAAGGGAAGATATCTGTTTCTATACAGAGCCTGACATATACTTTTTAAATGTATGCATATATTTATATACATCCCCATAAGGTGAGTCCTAAAATGAGTTAGCAATTTATATGTAGTACAATGAGCGTGTGTGCGTGTGTACACTGTGTGTTTGTGCCCTGTACGCACACACACACACACACACACACACACACACACACACACACACACACACACACACACACACACACACACACACACACACACACACACACACATACGCACGCACGCACGCACGCACGCACGCACGCACGCACACACACACACACACACACACACACACACACACACACACACACACACACACACACACACACACACACACACACACACACACACACACAATCTGGACTTCAAATTTGCAACAAATATGCATCCATATATATAAAATGGACTGCATAAGTGCATATAAATAAATGCATAGATCATTTGAGCAGTTGAGATGAATAACAGTCACACTAATTATCCATAATGTATAAATCATGTATAAGGGGTCAATCTTGATTGATTGAATATATTATTAATAGTTTGCAGATAGTAGTACAGTGGTACACAAAGCCCAAAGGGTGTGTTTCCATCGAGGTCCTATATATTAAATCATTGAGACATTTAAAGATATAGCCTAGCCCTATAGCCTTATATATGCAATATTTATTGCCAATAATATACAAGACATAATACACATGTGTACAAACAAAATGAGAAACCTAATTTTAAACTTGCTGTATAGAATTTGTATTGTATGTATGTATTTTTATCTGCAATAGGTTAAAATAGAATAATGCATGTGTTTCTATTTTCAGCAGAAGATTGAACATCGATGTTCTGTTATTGGCTAGAAGTGTAGGCCTATATGTTATGATGAATTGAAAATGGTGGGCCCTATTGTAAACAAGTGTAATACTTTATGGTGTCGTCCACTCACAGTTGACAGTTTTTGTATTGAGTTGTACTTGAAATGTACTGTAATTCTGCAAACTGTTAATAAATACTTCAATCAATCAATCAATCAATCAATCAATCAATCAATCAATCAATCAATCAATCGATTTGACGGTGACTGCTGACTGGTGAGTGAGGCTGTGAGGGACATGGGTAAAATTCACAAGAAATGTGGATTTTGTTGTTGTTTATGGTGATGGTAATTTATTAGTGATACTTTTGATCAGCTAAACTAAGAAGAAGAAATATGTGATTGTGAGTTGTTGTACAGTATGGAACCAAGTGGACCCGTAAAATGGATACTACACCCTCCGACTCAGGAGGGGGCGCATTGTGTTTGCATAGTGCAGAGCAGAAGAAGGAGCCAGTCCTCTGGGGTGGGGGCTCCGTCTTTTGAGCTAATTTAGAACTTCCTGTCTGAGAGCTAGCTAATTTAAGACATCCGGTTGCCTTCAGAATAAAATAAGGTTATTTAATTAATAATTATTACATTACATTATTAGTATTATTATTACATTACAGTTATTGTAAAGACACACATTATGTTTCTGTGTAAAAATAAGTAATTAAATAACATCAAAAAGTTATCTAAATGGATAAATGCTATTCACTGGAGTGAATATTCTATTATATTCTAAAAACGACTTATAAATCCTAAAGCCTTGTTTATACTTCACTGTGCAACGGTCCTATGCTGGACAATAGCAGATATGCAAACTCACAGCACATCTCATTCAAGACACTGAACTTGCAGATCTGCCATTTTTGAACACACTATAAAGTTAACCATTTATCATGCTGCTCTACGTGGCACTGCATTCTGTGACATTAAACCAAATGGCATTTTCCACTCTATGACACTACTGTTCTACATTTTTGTCTAATAAAATAGGCTATTAATTTAATCAATCAAACTGCATTAACTAACAGAGATACTACTAACCAAGCTATCCATGTCAACATGCTCTATCTATAGGAGTCTCAATAACAGGTATAGGCCTAAGTAACGTTTAATGTTTAGTAATGTTTAATGTAGCAGAAGAGGCCATTCATTGAACAGAGTTTTGCACAATTTTAACATCCCTGGCCAGATCGATTGAAATATGAATCTACTGTGCTGTGCTACACCATGATATATTAAGAGTACAATAACATTCCATTGTGAATAAAAACCTATTAACCACAGTGTAATGCTAAAGGTTTCATCACAGGGCTGTCTGCTTCATGTAATATCATTAAAAGTGTTGTTGGTGACAGTTATATGAGTTGGAAGCATTAAGACCCATTTTAACCCTCAATGGCTTCCTTTCTGACAAATAACGTTATTGTAAAAAAAAAAAAGATTCATGCGTTCATATGTAGCTATTTTGCATTAGAAGCGGATGGGACCAAGGGACCCGGATGTAACGTAAGAGGACTACAATAGATTCGCGGTTAAATCTCGCGGGCGTGGCCTCACACCGGAAGGAAGTGCCGCCGCCCTCAAATACGGAAGAGACGCGTGGAGGTAGGTTTGGTCAGTGTTTGTTTGGAACGTGCCACGTCACCATCGCGGGTCCGTCTTCGGAGCAAGTAAGTGATTAAATGTTATTTAATACTTAACGCTGTTGTTGTTTGTGTGTTCAAACGTCTATCACTTGAAGTTACTTGTTATGATGTTTATATATGATGTTTGTACGAAACTGTAAAACAGTGTTTCAGTAGCCGAATGGTTAGTGTCGAAGGTTTATAAACAACTATGCCCGGCCTCAATGTTTACTAACCGTCGACAGTACCCACTCGACTACCGAAACACGGCTTTAAAGAGTAGTATTTACATATCTAAACACAACAAGTAACTTCAAAAGTGATAACATGTTTGAGCCACGGACCACCATTTCACATTAATAGACTCTCACAATGGTGGTCAGTGGCTCAAATGGGTCTGAGAGACTAGATGGCCTCAAATGGTGGTCCGTGGCTCAAACGCTGAATAAATAATCGACTAGAGGTGAAAATAGTATTGTTTGGTAGGTAAAAGGACAAACGTTCTGTGAAAATTGGCACGAAGCAACAAACATTCTTTGAAATTGGTGGGAAACGATCCCGGGCACTCATGTTAACAAAGCTCAGTCACTAACCACTATGCTACAATCAGCATTATATAATCAAAGGATCAAAAGTAGCAATCTTCTACATTCTCTAATTGTGTAGTTTTTTTGGAAATTAAGCAGATGCTTAACAACAATTGAACTATTGAGAGTGTAAAGATCTACTATTGGGGTCAATTTGGTTACCTAAATTAAATTGCTCTGTATTGTGACAGTAATCATTGCTATAGTGTGTGTTCAGTAACAGTGTTAAATAGCTCTATAGTGTGACAGTAATCATTGCTATAGTGTGTGTTCAGTAACAGTGTTAAATAGCTCTATATTGTGACAGTAATCATTGCTATAGTGTGTGTGTTCAGTAACAGTGTTAAATAGCTCTATATTGTGACAGTAATCATTGCTATAGTGTGTGTTCAGTAACAGTGTTAAATAGCTCTATATTGTGACAGTAATCATTGCTATAGTGTGTGTTCAGTAACAGTGTTAAATAGCTCTATAGTGTGACAGTAATCATTGCTATAGTGTGTGTTCAGTAACTTGCAACACAGCAGCCAAGTATATGCAGAACACATATACACGCATTTGACATAACACAAACAACAAGACAATTTACATACATAAAGACATGAAGAAAAGAGCAATATCCACCGCTTAGATTATCCTGTGGCTACTACAACTCCTGATTAAACCCTTTTCTATTTATTAAAGAGCTGGAGAGACAGGAATATTCCTGTTACTGAACACACACTATAGCAATTATTACTGTCACAATAACTTTGTACTTTTGCTACTGATGTTTGTGTGCAACATTTGAGCTGGTGTCAAGTCACCTTAATTCAAGTGATAGATTATATACAGGGGCATGCCATATGGTCTACCTGCACAGCCTTTGTGATTACTGGTAGATCACGATGTACCTTTTGGGCACCCCTGCAATACAGGATTCCTGTCCAGAATAGTTTTTTATTAAATATAGAGGGTTTAAGTGTAGGGTTTGTCATGTTGGTGTTCTCTATAACTTTTCGTCCTGGGCATGACGTTAAACTGTCCAGTGTAACTCCAAGTTACATGGGGTGGGTATGGTTTGAGAGTTTGTGATGCTCAGTTCTTTTTTTGTGTCTCGGTTCCTCAGGTGGAAGCTGCATAGTTGGGTTTTTGATGGGTTGGGTTTCAAGTGGCTGGTCGTTTGTTTAGATATTGAAAAGGAGGGGGGCGAGCGCGCTACCTTGTGGGAGGCCGTTCTTTTCGGCTTTCCATTTACTCCTCTGGTCATTTAACTGAACATAGAAGCGCCTGTTGTTGAGGAGGCTTTTCCTGACCATTGTGCGGTGTTGGACAGTGTCGTAGGCAGCAGAGAGATCTCTGAATGCTGCTCCAGTTATTTGTTTCCCCTCAAACCCATCCTCAATGTGTTGGGTGAGGTTGAGCTCTGTCCAGCACAGGAGCGGCTGGGACGGAAACCAGCTTGGTCTTTAGTCAGCTTGGTATCTATGAGTGGCAACAAGGCGTTGGAGTAGCAGCTTCTCATATAGCCTTGTAGGTGATGCAGAGGGAAATGGGTCGGTAGCTCTTTGTGGATAATGGGTCTATGCCAGGTTTAGGGATTGCAACCACGTTGGCCTTTTCCCAGACAGAAGGGATGGTTTTCTGTGCTATGCATGTGTTCAGCATCCCCACAAGCCAGGTCTTTGCGTTGGGTCCCAGGTGCTGTAACATTTCTGCCAGTAGGTCATCAATCCCTGCTGCTTTTCCGGGTTTCAACTTTCCCATTGCAGTTTCAAGTTCTTCTAGGTCGAAGGGTTTGGTTTGAGGGCTGGCTGATTGTGGTTGGTCTGATACCACTGTGCGATGGTATTCTCCTGTGGGTCGGTGGCGGTCTTGGTCACAACTGGTGGCCAACAGTTGTAACCAACACCGCCACCGACCCACATAGAATACCATCGCACAGTGGTATCAGACCAACCACAATCAGCCAGCCCTCAAACCAAACCCTTCGACTTAGAAGAACGTGAAACTGCAATGGGAAAGTTGAAACCCGGAAAAGCAGCAGGGATTGATGGCATACTGGCAGAAATGATACAGCACCTGGGACCTATCACAAGGACCTGGCTTGTGGGGATGCTGAACACATGCATAGCACAGAAAACCATCTCTTCTGTTTGGAAAAAGGCTGGAGTAGTTGCAATCCCTAAACCTGGCAAAGACCCATTATCCCCGAAGAGCTACCGACCCATTTCCCTCCTCTGCATCACCTACAAGCTCTATGAGAGGCACTACAATTTCTGAACAGACTATATTTACATCAATATGTCTGGGTCCCCACCTACTCACTCAGGGTTGACCTGTCACACCTGCAGTGATGGGAGGGGCACCAAAATGTGGTATTTTGATTGTTTAATGGGGGCACTCCCTTAGTATAAAAGTGTATGTTTTGTGTACACATGACCTGATGAAGATCAAATGGATCGAAACGCTGTCAGTATTTCAACAAAGAACGTCTTTCTTATACCTGTGGTGTGCGGGCTCCATCCAATACCTACACCAGTTGTGATGCAACAGAGTTTGCTGTGACCGTTGTGAATTATGGGTGGTGTGGTTTTTGCCAAGACGGTGGATTGTGGCCCATGCCTTCCTGCTGTTATTTGACATGTTGGTGTTCTCTATATATTTTCGTCCTGGGCATGACGTTAAACTGTTCCGTTCGAGAGGACCAGCGACCCTCGAATGTAAACGGCCACGAAAGGAAATTATGTGTGTGTGAGGTGTTCTCTATAGGTTGGGTTTCAGGTGGTTGTATTGTAGTAGCTTGACATTTCTTGGAGGGCACTTTCAAGGACAGACTCAATCTTCTGGAAGTCTGCTTGTTGGGTCGTAATGCAGAGGTTGTCGGCGTAGATGAAACGCTGGCATTAGGCATTGGGTAGTGGCTGGTCGTTTGTGTAGATATTGAAAAGGAGGGGGGCGAGCACGCTACCTTGTTGGAGGCCGTTCTTTTGGGCTTTCCATTTACTCCTCTGGTCATTTAACTGGACATAGAAGCGCCTGTTGTTGAGGAGGCTTTTCCTGACCATTGTGCGGTGTTGGACAGTGTCGTAGGCAGCAGAGAGATCTCTGAATGCTGCTCCAGTTATTTGTTTCCCCTCAAACCCATCCTCAATGTGTTGGGTGAGGTTGAGCTCTGTCCAGCACAGGAGCGGCTGGGACGGAAACCAGCTTGGTCTTTAGTCAGCTTGGTATCTATGAGTGGCAACAAGGCGTTGGAGTAGCAGCTTCTCATATAGCCTTGTAGGTGATGCAGAGGGAAATGGGTCGGTAGCTCTTTGTGGATAATGGGTCTTTGCCAGGTTTAGGGATTGCAAACACTTTGGCCTTTTCCCAGACAGAAGGGATGGTTTTCTGTGCTATGCATGTGTTCAGCATCCCCACAAGCCAGGTCTTTGCGTTGGGTCCCAGGTGCTGTAACATTTCTGCCAGTAGGTCATCAATCCCTGCTGCTTTTCCGGGTTTCAACTTTCCCATTGCAGTTTCAAGTTCTTCTAGGTCGAAGGGTTTGGTTTGAGGGCTGGCTGATTGTGGTTGGTCTGATACCACTGTGCGATGGTATTCTCCTGTGGGTCGGTGGCGGTCTTGGTCACAACTGGTGGCCAACAGTTGTAACCAACACCGCCACCGACCCACATAGAATACCATCGCACAGTGGTATCAGACCAACCACAATCAGCCAGCCCTCAAACCAAACCCTTCGACTTAGAAGAACGTGAAACTGCAATGGGAAAGTTGAAACCCGGAAAAGCAGCAGGGATTGATGGCATACTGGCAGAAATGATACAGCACCTGGGACCTATCGCAAGGACCTGGCTTGTGGGGATGCTGAACACATGCATAGCACAGAAAACCATCCCTTCTGTTTGGAAAAAGGCTGGAGTAGTTGCAATCCCTAAACCTGGCAAAGACCCATCCCCGAAGAGCTACCGACCCATTTCCCTCCTCTGCATCACCTACAAGCTCTATGAGAGGCACTACAATTTCTGAACAGACTATATTTACATCAATATGTCTGGGTCCCCACCTACTCACTCAGGGTTGACGTGTCACACCTGCAGTGATGGGAGGGGCACCAAAATGTGGTATTTTGATTGTTTAATGGGGGCACTCCCTTAGTATAAAAGTGTATGTTTTGTGTACACATGACCTGATGAAGATCAAATGGATCGAAACGCTGTCAGTATTTCAACAAAGAACGTCTTTCTTATACCTGTGGTGTGCGGGCTCCATCCAATACCTACACCAGTTGTGATGCAACAGAGTTTGCTGTGACCGTTGTGAATTATGGGTGGTGTGGTTTTTGCCAAGACGGTGGATTGTGGCCCATGCCTTCCTGCTGTTATTTGACATGTTGGTGTTCTCTATATCTTTTCGTCCTGGGCATGACGTTAAACTGTTCCGTTCGAGAGGACCAGCGACCCTCGAATGTAAACGGCCGCGAAAGGAAATTATGTGTGTGTGAGGTGTTCTCTATAGGTTGGGTTTCAGGTGGTTGTATTGTAGTAGCTTGACATTTCTTGGAGGGCACTTTCAAGGACAGACTCAATCTTCTGGAAGTCTGCTTGTTGGGTCGTAATGCAGAGGTTGTCGGCGTAGATGAAACGCTGGCATTAGGCATTGGGTAGTGGCTGGTCGTTTGTGTAGATATTGAAAAGGAGGGGGGCGAGCACGCTACCTTGTTGGAGGCCGTTCTTTTGGGCTTTCCATTTACTCCTCTGGTCATTTAACTGGACATAGAAGCGCCTGTTGTTGAGGAGGCTTTTCCTGACCATTGTGCGGTGTTGGACAGTGTCGTAGGCAGCAGAGAGATCTCTGAATGCTGCTCCAGTTATTTGTTTCCCCTCAAACCCATCCTCAATGTGTTGGGTGAGGTTGAGCTCTGTCCAGCACAGGAGCGGCTGGGACGGAAACCAGCTTGGTCTTTAGTCAGCTTGGTATCTGAGTGGCAACAAGGCGTTGGAGTAGCAGCTTCTCATATAGCCTTGTAGGTGATGCAGAGGGAAATGGGTCGGTAGCTCTTTGAGGATGATGGGTCTTTGCCAGGTTTGGGGATTGCAACCACTTTGGCTTTTCTCCAGACAGAAGGGATGGTTTTCTGTGCCATGCATGTGTTCAGCATCCCCACGAGCCAGGTCTTTGCGTTAGGTTCCAGGTGCTGTATATTTTCTGCCAGTATGTCATCAATCCCTGCTGCTTTTCCGGGTTTCAACTTTCCCATTGCAGTTTTGAGTTCTTCTAAGTCGAAGGGTTTGGTTTGAGGGCTGGCTGATTGTGGTTGGTCTGATACCACTGTGCGATGGTATTCTCCTGTGGGTCGTGGCGGTGTTGGTTACGACTGTTGGCCACCAGTTGTGATGCAACAGAGTTCGCTGTGACCGTTGTGAATTATGGGTGGCTCCCTGAGGTCCTTGATCGCCATTGGGTCCAACAGTGGTCATTGAAGCGTGCACACACATGCACCTACACACACAGGGGCACATGCGTATGCACACCTGGACCTTTAAATGAACAACAACACAAAAACTAAGGCACTGGTGTCGGACTTCTGGTTTACCGGAACGGGGTTCAACTCCCTGCAGTGCCCTGCTCAATGTGTTGTATTTCATTCATTGGTCCATGGTCTCAGGTCATTGAGCGGCGCGCTATAGTGTGCGATTCTTCATCATTGTTGAGGATTTTTTAAAGGTGAAAATCAAGGAAAAGCAAAAGGCTATAGTCCATGGTCACGGACCGCATACTGGTCAAGGTCATTTATACTGGTGAAGATCATTTACTAGTCTTCTAAAGGTCATTTATACTGGTGAAGATCATTTACTAGTCTTCTAAAGGTCATTTATACTGGTCAAGGTCAATTACTAGTCTCATGAAGGTAATTTATACTGGTCACAGTCATATACTGGTCACGGTCATTTCTACTGGTGAAGGTCATTTATACTGGTCAAGGTCATTTGTACTTGTCAAGGTCATTTATACTGGTCAAGGTCATTTACTAGTCTTATTGAAGGTAATTTATACTGCTCAAGGTCATTGATATTGGTCAAGGTCATTAAGTGGCACGCTATAGTGCGCGATTCTTCATCATTGTTGAGGATTTGAAAAAAGGTTAAATTGCAGAAAAGCGAAAGGCTAAAGTCCATGGTCACGGAGGGCATACTATAGTATGTTGTTTTTCTTTTTTTTGGTGGTGTGCGGGCTCCATCCAATAACTACACCAGTTGTGATGCAATAGAGTTTGCTGTGACCGTTGTGAATTATGGGTGGTGTGGTCTTTGCCAAGACGGTGGATTGTGGCCCATGCCTTCCTGCTGTTATTTGTCATGTTGGTGTTCTCTATATCTTTTCGTCCTGGGCATGACGTTAAACTGTTCCGTTCGAGAGGACCGGCGACCCTCGAATGTAAACAGGTGTTGGGACAGGGTCAGGTGTTGTCTTGATGCATCCTATGATGATGCCACAGGTGTCATTTAGGGCTGTGTCGACCAATTTGGTGTGACGGGATAGGCTTGTAGGTGATGCAGAGGAGGGAAATGGGTCGGTAGCTCTTTGGGGATAATGGGTCTTTGCCAGGTTTAGGGATTGCAACCACTTTGGCCTTTTTCCAGACAGAAGGGATGGTTTTCTGTGCTATGCATGTGTTCAGCATCCCCACAAGCCAGGTCTTTCCGTTAGGTCCCAGGTGCTGTATCATTTCTGCTAGTAGGTCATCAATCCCTGCTGCTTTTCCGGGTTTCAACTTTCCCATTGCAGTTTCACGTTCTTCTAGGTCGAAGGGTTTGGTTTGAAGGCTGGCTGATTGTGGTTGGTCTGATACCACTGTGCGATGGTATTCTCCTGTGGGTTGGTGGCGGTCTTGGTCACAACTGGTGGCCAACAGTTGTAACCAACACCGCCACCGACCCACATAGAATACCATCGCACAGTGGTATCAGACCAACCATAATCAGCCATCACTCAAACCAAACCCTTCGACCTAGAAGAACTTGAAACTGCAATGGGAAAGTTGAAACCCGGAAAAGCAGCAGGGATTGATGACCTACTGGCAGAAATGATACAGCACCTGGGACCTAACTCAAGGCCCTGGCTTGTGGGGATGCTGAACACATGCACAGCACAGAAAACCACCCCTTCTGTCTGGAAAAAGGCCAAAGTGGTTGCAATCCCTAAACCTGGCAAAGACCCATTATCCCCGAAGAGCTACCGACCCATTTCCCTCCTCTGCATCACGTCTTTCTTATACCTGTGGTGTGCGGGCTCCATCCAATACCTACACTAGTTGTGATGCAACAGAATTTGCTGTGACCGTTGTGAATTATGGGTGGTGTGGTCTTTGCCAAGACGGTGGATTGTGGCCCATGCCTTCCTGCTGTTATTTGTCATTTGTCATTATGGTGTTCTCTATATCTTTTCGTCCTGGGCATGACGTTAAACTGTTCCGTTTGAGAGGACCGGCGACCCTCGAATGTAAACAGCCACGAAAGGAAACTGTGTGTGTGAGGTGTTCTCTATCATTTCATTCCAGACTTCACTGTCTATCTCCTGTGTTTTCCATTCATCTTGAGCGTTACACAGTCGTCTGATGTGCGGGGGGAGGTGCCGGCTAGCGCATAAAGGCACGGACGGGACAGGTGTTTTCTTGACCCATCCCGTGATGATGCGACAGGTGTCATTTAGGGCTGTGTCGACCGATTTGGTGTGACGTGATCGGCTCCAGCTTGAGCAGGAATACTCTGCTGTAGAGAAAGACAGGGCCATGGCAGTTGCACGGATTGTTTGTGGGTCTGCGCCCCACTTGGGAGTTCACTAGTTTTCACAGGATGTTATTGTGGGTGTTGACCGTGGCTTTTGTGTTCTCCAGGTGTTTTTTTGAAGAAGAGTGTCCTGTCCAGTGTAACTCCAAGATACATGGGGTGGGTATGGTTGGAGAGTTTGTGACCATCCCAAGTGACGCTCAGTTCTTTTCTCGCGTCTCGGTTCCTCAGGTGGAAGCTGCATAGTTGGGTTTGTGTGTCTTTCTTTTTCTGTCTTTCTTTCTTAGGACGGAGATCAAGGTAGACGCCATAGGAAGGCTCAACACTAGCCGATGCCCCTAGAGATCCATCCCAAAGCTTCCCTCAGGGAGCACAGCAAGCCAGCTAGCCAGCAAGCCTGCCCAGTCAGCCAACGCAGCCAGTCAGCTCCGCCAGTCAGCCAGTGTAGAAAGTCAGGCTGCCAAGCCAGAGCATATCAGCCCTTGCAGTCAGCCATTGCAGCCATACCAGCCTTGCTCAGTCAGCTCAGCCAGGCCTCTCTTGAGGCCTGGCTCTCTGTCTGCCTGGCCCGGTCTGCCCTGCCCTGCCTTGCAGCAACAGAACCAGCCTTTCTGGAAAGCCAGCCAGCTCAGAATGCGAGCTGAGCAAGCCAGTGCAGCAGCAAGCCCAGACTAGGTTACCGCAGCCTTACTGTGCAGCCACAGCCACTCAGTCTAGACCAGCAGGAGCTGGCCAGGCTCCAACCCTTGCAGCGCAGCCTTAGGCCGGACAGTCCCCCTGCCTGCACTTTGTTGCCTTCCTGGCCTGTCTGCCTGCCTAGGCGCCTCGGTCTTCCTGTCTGTCTGCCTTGGCCTGCCAGTCTGAAACTGGTTTAGACTAACTGCGTGCTTGCCAGCTGCGCTGGCTTGCTGAGCTCGTATTCTGAGCTGGCTGGCTTGCCAGCAAGGCTGGTTCTGTTGCTGCAAGGCAGGGCGGGGCAGACCGGGCCAGGCAGACAGAGAGCCAGGCCTCGAGAGAGGCCTGGCTGAGCTGACTGAGCAAGGCTGGTATGGCTACAATGGTTGACTGCAAGGGCTGATGTGCGCTGGCTTGGCAGCCTGACTTTCTACACTGGCTGACTGGCGGAGCTGGCTGGCTGCGTTGGCTGACTGGGCGGGCTTGCTGGCTAGCTGGCTTGCTGGACTCCCTGAGGGAAGCTTTGGGATGGATCTCTAGGGGCATCGGCTTGTGTTGAGCCTTCCAACGGCGTCTACCTTGATCTTCGTCCTAAGAAAGAAAGACAGAAAAAGAAACACACACACAAACTCAACTATGCAGCTTCCACATGAGGAAGGCAGGCAGGCACGCAGGCAGGCACAAGCTGCCTGCGTGCTTGCTTCGCCCTCCAGTTGCTGCTCCAGTTATTTGTTTTCCCTCAAACCCATCCTCAATGTGTTGGGTGAGGTTGAGCTCTGTCCAGCACAGGACGGGACGGAAACCAGCTTGGTCTTTAGTCAGCTTGGTGTCTATGAGTGGTATGAGGCGTTGGAGTAGCAGCCTCTCTTGTAGGTGATGCAGAGGAGGGAAATGGGTCGGTAGCTCTTTGAGGATGATGGGTCTTTGCCAGGTTTGGGGATTGCAACCACTTTGGCTTTTCTCCAGACAGAAGGGATGGTTTTCTGTGCCATGCATGTGTTCAGCATCCCCACGAGCCAGGTCTTTGCGTTAGGTTCCAGGTGCTGTATAATTTCTGCCAGTATGTCATCAATCCCTGCTGCTTTTCCGGGTTTCAACTTTCCCATTGCAGTTTTGAGTTCTTCTAGGTCGAAGGGTTTGGTTTGAGGGCTGGCTGATTGTGGTTGGTCTGATACCACTGTGCGATGGTATTCTCCTGTGGGTCGTGGCGGTGTTGGTTACGACTGTTGGCCACCAGTTGTGATGCAACAGAGTTCGCTGTGACCGTTGTGAATTATGGGTGGCTCCCTGAGGTCCTTGATCGCCATTGGGTCCAACAGTGGTCATTGAAGCATGCACACATGCACCTACACACACAGGGGCACATGCGTATGCACACCTGGACCTTTAAATGAACAACAACACAAAAACTAAGGCACTGGTGTCGGACTTCTGGTTTACCGGAACGGGGTTCAACTCCCTGCAGTGCCCTGCTCAATGTGTTGTATTTCATTCATTGGTCCATGGTCTCAGGTCATTGAGCGGCGCGCTATAGTGTGCGATTCTTCATCATTGTTGAGGATTTTTTAAAGGTGAAAATCAAGGAAAAGCAAAAGGCTATAGTCCATGGTCACGGACCGCATACTGGTCAAAGTCATTTATACTGGTGAAGATCATTTACTAGTCTTCTAAAGGTCATTTATACTGGTGAAGATCATTTACTAGTCTTCTAAAGGTCATTTATACTGGTCAAGGTCAATTACTAGTCTCATGAAGGTAATTTATACTGGTCACAGTCATATACTGGTCACGGTCATTTCTACTGGTGAAGGTCATTTATACTGGTCAAGGTCATTTGTACTTGTCAAGGTCATTTATACTGGTCAAGGTCATTTACTAGTCTTATTGAAGGTAATTTATACTGCTCAAGGTCATTGATATTGGTCAAGGTCATTAAGTGGCACGCTATAGTGCACGATTCTTCATCATTGTTGAGGATTTGAAAAAAGGTTAAATTGCAGAAAAGCGAAAGGCTAAAGTCCATGGTCACGGAGGGCATACTATAGTATGTTGTTTTTCTTTTTTTTGGTGGTGTGCGGGCTCCATCCAATAACTACACCAGTTGTGATGCAATAGAGTTTGCTGTGACCGTTGTGAATTATGGGTGGTGTGGTCTTTGCCAAGACGGTGGATTGTGGCCCATGCCTTCCTGCTGTTATTTGTCATGTTGGTGTTCTCTATATCTTTTCGTCCTGGGCATGACGTTAAACTGTTCCGTTCGAGAGGACCGGCGACCCTCGAATGTAAACAGGTGTTGGGACAGGGTCAGGTGTTGTCTTGATGCATCCTATGATGATGCCACAGGTGTCATTTAGGGCTGTGTCGACCAATTTGGTGTGACGGGATAGGCTTGTAGGTGATGCAGAGGAGGGAAATGGGTCGGTAGCTCTTTGGGGATAATGGGTCTTTGCCAGGTTTAGGGATTGCAACCACTTTGGCCTTTTTCCAGACAGAAGGGATGGTTTTCTGTGCTATGCATGTGTTCAGCATCCCCACAAGCCAGGTCTTTCCGTTAGGTCCCAGGTGCTGTATCATTTCTGCTAGTAGGTCATCAATCCCTGCTGCTTTTCCGGGTTTCAACTTTCCCATTGCAGTTTCACGTTCTTCTAGGTCGAAGGGTTTGGTTTGAAGGCTGGCTGATTGTGGTTGGTCTGATACCACTGTGCGATGGTATTCTCCTGTGGGTTGGTGGCGGTCTTGGTCACAACTGGTGGCCAACAGTTGTAACCAACACCGCCACCGACCCACATAGAATACCATCGCACAGTGGTATCAGACCAACCATAATCAGCCATCACTCAAACCAAACCCTTCGACCTAGAAGAACTTGAAACTGCAATGGGAAAGTTGAAACCCGGAAAAGCAGCAGGGATTGATGACCTACTGGCAGAAATGATACAGCACCTGGGACCTAACTCAAGGCCCTGGCTTGTGGGGATGCTGAACACATGCACAGCACAGAAAACCACCCCTTCTGTCTGGAAAAAGGCCAAAGTGGTTGCAATCCCTAAACCTGGCAAAGACCCATTATCCCCGAAGAGCTACCGACCCATTTCCCTCCTCTGCATCACGTCTTTCTTATACCTGTGGTGTGCGGGCTCCATCCAATACCTACACTAGTTGTGATGCAACAGAATTTGCTGTGACCGTTGTGAATTATGGGTGGTGTGGTCTTTGCCAAGACGGTGGATTGTGGCCCATGCCTTCCTGCTGTTATTTGTCATTTGTCATTATGGTGTTCTCTATATCTTTTCGTCCTGGGCATGACGTTAAACTGTTCCGTTTGAGAGGACCGGCGACCCTCGAATGTAAACAGCCACGAAAGGAAACTGTGTGTGTGAGGTGTTCTCTATCATTTCATTCCAGACTTCACTGTCTATCTCCTGTGTTTTCCATTCATCTT
Source organism: Protomyctophum parallelum (assembly GCF_964188405.1). Classification (NCBI taxonomy): domain Eukaryota; kingdom Metazoa; phylum Chordata; class Actinopteri; order Myctophiformes; family Myctophidae; genus Protomyctophum; species Protomyctophum parallelum. Next base: position 68,746,107 of record NC_139697.1, read on the forward strand.
GAGCGTTACACAGTCGTCTGATGTGCGGGGGGAGGTGCCGGCTAGCGCATAAAGGCACGGACGGGACAGGTGTTTTCTTGACCCATCCCGTGATGATGCGACAGGTGTCATTTAGGGCTGTGTCGACCGATTTGGTGTGACGTGATCGGCTCCAGCTTGAGCAGGAATACTCTGCTGTAGAGAAAGACAGGGCCATGGCAGTTGCACGGATTGTTTGTGGGTCTGCGCCCCACTTGGGAGTTCACTAGTTTTCACAGGATGTTATTGTGGGTGTTGACCGTGGCTTTTGTGTTCTCCAGGTGTTTTTTTGAAGAAGAGTGTCCTGTCCAGTGTAACTCCAAGATACATGGGGTGGGTATGGTTGGAGAGTTTGTGACCATCCCAAGTGACGCTCAGTTCTTTTCTCGCGTCTCGGTTCCTCAGGTGGAAGCTGCATAGTTGGGTTTGTGTGTCTTTCTTTTTCTGTCTTTCTTTCTTAGGACGGAGATCAAGGTAGACGCCATAGGAAGGCTCAACACTAGCCGATGCCCCTAGAGATCCATCCCAAAGCTTCCCTCAGGGAGCACAGCAAGCCAGCTAGCCAGCAAGCCTGCCCAGTCAGCCAACGCAGCCAGTCAGCTCCGCCAGTCAGCCAGTGTAGAAAGTCAGGCTGCCAAGCCAGAGCATATCAGCCCTTGCAGTCAGCCATTGCAGCCATACCAGCCTTGCTCAGTCAGCTCAGCCAGGCCTCTCTTGAGGCCTGGCTCTCTGTCTGCCTGGCCCGGTCTGCCCTGCCCTGCCTTGCAGCAACAGAACCAGCCTTTCTGGAAAGCCAGCCAGCTCAGAATGCGAGCTGAGCAAGCCAGTGCAGCAGCAAGCCCAGACTAGGTTACCGCAGCCTTACTGTGCAGCCACAGCCACTCAGTCTAGACCAGCAGGAGCTGGCCAGGCTCCAACCCTTGCAGCGCAGCCTTAGGCCGGACAGTCCCCCTGCCTGCACTTTGTTGCCTTCCTGGCCTGTCTGCCTGCCTAGGCGCCTCGGTCTTCCTGTCTGTCTGCCTTGGCCTGCCAGTCTGAAACTGGTTTAGACTAACTGCGTGCTTGCCAGCTGCGCTGGCTTGCTGAGCTCGTATTCTGAGCTGGCTGGCTTGCCAGCAAGGCTGGTTCTGTTGCTGCAAGGCAGGGCGGGGCAGACCGGGCCAGGCAGACAGAGAGCCAGGCCTCGAGAGAGGCCTGGCTGAGCTGACTGAGCAAGGCTGGTATGGCTACAATGGTTGACTGCAAGGGCTGATGTGCGCTGGCTTGGCAGCCTGACTTTCTACACTGGCTGACTGGCGGAGCTGGCTGGCTGCGTTGGCTGACTGGGCGGGCTTGCTGGCTAGCTGGCTTGCTGGACTCCCTGAGGGAAGCTTTGGGATGGATCTCTAGGGGCATCGGCTTGTGTTGAGCCTTCCAACGGCGTCTACCTTGATCTTCGTCCTAAGAAAGAAAGACAGAAAAAGAAACACACACACAAACTCAACTATGCAGCTTCCACATGAGGAAGGCAGGCAGGCACGCAGGCAGGCACAAGCTGCCTGCGTGCTTGCTTCGCCCTCCAGTTGCTGCTCCAGTTATTTGTTTTCCCTCAAACCCATCCTCAATGTGTTGGGTGAGGTTGAGCTCTGTCCAGCACAGGACGGGACGGAAACCAGCTTGGTCTTTAGTCAGCTTGGTGTCTATGAGTGGTATGAGGCGTTGGAGTAGCAGCCTCTCTTGTAGGTGATGCAGAGGAGGGAAATGAGTCGGTAGCTCTTTGAGGATGATGGGTCTTTGCCAGGTTTGGGGATTGCAACCACTTTGGCTTTTCTCCAGACAGAAGGGATGGTTTTCTGTGCCATGCATGTGTTCAGCATCCCCACGAGCCAGGTCTTTGCGTTAGGTTCCAGGTGCTGTATAATTTCTGCAAGTATGTCATCAATCCCTGCTGCTTTTCCGGGTTTCAACTTTCCCATTGCAGTTTTGAGTTCTTCTAGGTCGAAGGGTTTGGTTTGAGGGCTGGCTGATTGTGGTTGGTCTGATACCACTGTGCGATGGTATTCTCCTGTGGGTCGTGGCGGTGTTGGTTACGACTGTTGGCCACCAGTTGTGATGCAACAGAGTTCGCTGTGACCGTTGTGAATTATGGGTGGCTCCCTGAGGTCCTTGATCGCCATTGGGTCCAACAGTGGTCATTGAAGCGTGCACACACATGCACACATGCACCTACACACACAGGGGCACATGCGTATGCACACCTGGACCTTTAAATGAACAACAACACAAAAACTAAGGCACTGGTGTCGGACTTCTGGTTTACCGGAACGGGGTTCAACTCCCTGCAGTGCCCTGCTCAATGTGTTGTATTTCATTCATTGGTCCATGGTCTCAGGTCATTGAGCGGCGCGCTATAGTGTGCGATTCTTCATCATTGTTGAGGATTTTTTAAAGGTGAAAATCAAGGAAAAGCAAAAGGCTATAGTCCATGGTCACGGACCGCATACTGGTCAAGGTCATTTATACTGGTGAAGATCATTTACTAGTCTTCTAAAGGTCATTTATACTGGTGAAGATCATTTACTAGTCTTCTAAAGGTCATTTATACTGGTCAAGGTAATTTACTAGTCTCATGAAGGTAATTTATACTGGTCAGTCATATACTGGTCACGGTCATTTATACTGGTCAAGGTCATTTGTACTTGTCAAGGTCATTTATACTGGTCAAGGTCATTTACTAGTCTTATTGAAGGTCATTTATACTGCTCAAGGTTATTGATCAATATCAATGACCTTGATGACCCCAAGGTCATTAAGTGGCATGCTATAGTGCGCGATTCTTCATCATTGTTCACGATTTGAAAAAAGGTTAAATCGCGGAAAAGCGAAAGGCTATAGTCCATAGTCTCGGAGGGCATACAAAAATGTGTGGTGCTATACAGGCCGTTCTGGAAAATTTGGGACAGAGGTTCATCGTTGGCATCCAGGGAGTGTGTGTGCAAAATTTGGCATCGACCGGGTTAATGGTGCTGGAGATTAGCTGTTAACAAACTGACGGACACACACACACACACACACTCACTCAGAGTGCAAAACATACTCTATCCCCATGGCTTTGGCCTGGTGCCATACCGTTATTAATTATTGCCTACAATGTCAATTGTGAAATTACTTTACCGTTGCAATGCAAAATTTACATTTCAACGAATGGACCTCGTAAAACAAAACAAAAACCAAGGCACTGGTTGTGGTACTTCTGGTTTACCGGAATGGGGTTCAACTCCCTGCAGTGCTCTGCTCAATTTGTTGTATTTACATGGTTCATTTTTATTTTCTGCTCATTGTGTTGCCTTTTCATAGATGATAACCCCCAGGTTCTTTAATGTGTTTGCACTCCCTACAGTTAGGTTACCAAGTCTATTTATTTATTATTTCTGTTCACTAGAACTAGAACCAATTACCAAAGTAGGCTTTCTAATGACACAACTCGCCTTTGTTTTTATGTGTAGCAAAAACGTTCTTTTTATTTACGCCAAAGAGTAGAGGCTGGTCTGCATTCATGCGAGCGGGGAAGTTTAGAGTAACATAGCTCTAAATGAAACGCATTAGAGCTATGGACCAGAGCTAGTAGTCATAGCACTTCATGGTATATGCATAGTTTATATAGTTTCATTATAGATATATTAAACAGAGAGGACTGGAGTCAATTGGGTTATATTATGTTTAACACTAATTTGAAGCTGTCAAAATCTGACAGACTTCTGGCGGCCATGGCCACGCCCACCTTTTGGTAACGCCCACTTTCGGCCAAGCCCACAAAAAGGACCCCCCATGTCATTTGCCAGGCAGGCTCCACTCTCAGACAGATATTTGGCTCTGTCTTATGAGCTAATTTAGAACTTCCTGTCTGAGAGCTAGCTAATTTAAGACATCCGGTTGCCTTCAGAATAAAATAAGGTTATTTAATTCGTTAATTAAATAATTGTCAATGCCCCAAGGCACAGCACTTTTTTGAGCGTTGACCTCAGTAGAAGGTCTGCTGCCGTGAATTTTACACCTCTCCCACTTAGCGGAGAGTGGGGTGTGGTACAGGACATCTCCCCGAACGCGTGGGTATACTGCATCTACAAGTAGTACAAGATAAATTGAAACCATTGACACCTACTTCGATGGTTCAGTTGTCATCTATGCCGGGGAATTTAGCAGCTCTCATTCAAGCGTTTTTTCAAAATCCAGGTCACACATTTGATTGCAAAACAATCTGTGGTGTCACTCAACAACTAGTGAATAGCATCTTACTTGGCCTTAGGAATGCACAATGACCCATTAGATTTTATACACAAACTAGTAGTTTGGTTGAGTATGTGTGGTGTCCACACAGTTGTTCAAGCAAAACATACAGACATCTGTACATTCTGTGCCTGGACAGTTGAAAGCAATTAACAGAACAATAACGGAGGACAATTTGGAAGAAGATGATGATGATGTGGTTTTATGCAATGAAAGTCTAAATGACAATATGTGTGAAGCTATACCATTACCAATTCTAACATTTCTACAACAGACATCTGCTATCAAAAAATGTCACACACGGCTTGAAGAAGCAGCAGCGCAGGACTCAACATTTAGACGGAAACTTGAGAAATTCAATCTAGCCAACACATCAGTGTCATTAGTGTCTCAGAAATGTTCTAGGACAGAAGTATGCACCATATTAAATAGATTTGTAGAATACACACTTCGGTCTCCTTTCCTTGGAGATGACCTGCTTTGCCTGAAAAGTCTTAGTCTGTATAGTTGTACTCAATGTGGTGACAAGGCCTTACCATCTACAAAGAACATGTCACAATTCATAGTGCAGCCACTTGACGTGTCACAAAAAGGCATCTTAGACACTATTGCACAAATATTACCTGCTCAATCTGAACAATGTGAAACATGTCAGCAGGAAAAGAGCTTATCAACATATGAAGTAATTAACAGCCCACAGACTTTACTTCTCCTGTTAAGAGCTGGCACAAAAATTCCAAAAACGTTCAATTTATCCTGTCTGTACCACCAAAATGAGTATGCTTTGACCAGTATGTGTGTATTTTTCGACAGGCCACCATATGCGTCATTGTACATCCTTAAAGATCATAAATGGCATATCTGGACAAATGAATCGAATGACACAGCAGGCTATACCTTTGAGCTGATGCAAAGAACATCCGCTCGACAGCACACAAAGACAGTAGTCACAAGTAGTTTCTATGTCGTGTCATACGAGAAAATAAACAGTCGAGAAATAATCAAGTTTCGTCAGGACAAACAAATGCATAAATGCACAGACAGATGCAATCAACGCACACAAGTGACACCCATTCCAAAGCTAGAGGTAACTCCTTGACCTGACTTAGCTTGCGTAGAGAAAGTGATTTCATGTCAATGCCCCAAGGCACAGCACTTTTTTGAGCGTTGACCCCAGTAGAAGGTCTGCTGCTGTGAATTTTACACCTCTCTCGCTTAGCGGAGAGTGGGGTGTGGTAGAGGACATCTCCCCGAACACGTGGGTATGTCCAGATAGTTGCCTCGCGGAGGCCTCTTTGTCCAGTGTCCATTCTGGGTCCGGAAACGGTACTTTTTGTCAGCATTGACCCCAGTAGAAGGTCTGCTGCTGTGAATTTTACACCTCTCCCGCTTAGCGGAGAGTGTGGTGTGGTAGAGGACATCTCCCCGAACGCGTGGGTATGTCCAGATAGTTGCCTCGCGGAGGCCTCTTTGTCCAGTGTCCATTCTGGGTCCGGAAACGGTACTTTTTTCAGCGTTGACCACAGTAGAAGGTCTGCTGCTGTGAATTTTACACCTCTCCCGCTTAGCGGAGAGTGGGGTGTGGTACAGGACATCTCCCCGAACGCGTGGGTATGTCCAGATAGTTGCCTCGCGGAGCCGTCTTTTGTCCAGTGTCCATTCTGGGTCCGGAAACGGTACTTTTTGTCAGCCTTGACCCCAGTAGAAGGTCTGCTGCTGTGAATTTTACACCTCTCCCGCTTAGCGGAGAGTGTGGTGTGGTAGAGGACATCTCCCCGAACGTGTGGGTATGTCCAGATAGTTGCCTCGCGGAGGCCTCTTTGTCCAGTGTCCATTCTGGGTCCGGAAACGGTACTTTTTGTCAGCATTGACCCCAGTAGAAGGTCTGCTGCTGTGAATTTTACACCTCTCCCGCTTAGCGGAGAGTGTGGTGTGGTAGAGGACATCTCCCCGAACGTGTGGGTATGTCCAGATAGTTGTCTCGCGGAGGCCTCTTTGTCCAGTGTCCATTCTGGGTCCGGAAACGGTACTTTTTTCAGCGTTGACCACAGTAGAAGGTCTGCTGCTGTGAATTTTACACCTCTCCCGCTTAGCGGAGAGTGGGGTGTGGTACAGGACATCTCCCCGAACGCGTGGGTATGTCCAGATAGTTGCCCCGCGGAGCCGTCTTTTGTCCAGTGTCCATTCTGGGTCCGGAAACGGTACTTTTTGTCAGCCTTGACCCCAGTAGAAGGTCTGCTACTGTGAATTTTACACCTCTCCCGCTTAGCGGAGAGTGGGGTGTGGTATAGGACATCTCCCCGAACGCGTGGGTATGTCCAGATAGTTGCCTTGCGGAGCCGTCTTTTGTCCAGTGTCCACTTTATAAAGTCCATGCACTCCAGTGAATAGCATGTATCCATTTAGATAACTTTATTATTATTATTATAAGGATTTAATTACTTATTCTTACACAGAAACATAATGTGTGTCTTATAGCATCATATAGCATCATTTAAATGCTTAATTTGTAGTTTTAATGTGCAAATTAAACTTTTTTTCAATACTCTAGAGGGTACTCTTATTTTGAAGAGATCGTCCACCGGAAGTCTTAAATTAGCTCACTAGATTAGCTCACTAGACGCTGCCTGTGGTGGCTGGGGCGTGTTTGACAGTGTTTTGCATACCAGTCCAGCAGCAGCAGGCCTCTCTCTGCGTTAGCGACGAACCTATTTGTTACATTCATCAGCCTCAAAAAGGTTGGTATTTTACATCAAATGAGCTATTATGAAGTTAATTATTAGCTAGAACTGACTGACCAGGCTCTGTTTTCTTTCCCTTTCCCTTTTGTTGATATTGACATATAGCTGTCGGACTGGTCTTCAGCAGGACGAGCTTCCTGACTAGGAAATAATAGACTTTTAATACTTTACATTCATAGGCCTACTTGTATTTTTATGTGTAGGCTATTAGTAGGCTACTACCACACCGATATATAGGCTACCCAGTTTTGTGTGTCATATCACATTGACTGTCATTGTGTTAACATTGATCATGATATTTGCGATGGCTCACCTAAAAAAAGTTACCTAAGTGTGCTATGCCCAGTATGCGACATCCATGTTGAATTGCTAGCTCGTAAAACATGAATGAATGTGTAAAATATGACCATTAAGTATACACCCACTGACTGGAATTAATATAAGATCATAGTATACACTGGGATTAATATGTCAAGTCTACTTAACACTGGAATTAAACTGTAGGCCTAAAATGCAGTTAACACTGGAATTAATTATGAAATATATATATATATATATATAGATATATATATATATATAATTAAATAACACGAGTAATAATATAACACTGGAATTGACATGTAAGGACTGGAATTGTAAATGTGCTGTTTTTAGTTCTTTAGTTTGAACTTGTCCACGAAACTGAAGTAGAAGAATGTAAACGTTGGCTTAAAAAAAGGGAAAGCTTCCCCAATGGGTGTGTCCTGTTGGCTACAGAACAAACATTCCATTTAATCTTTAAGTTGCACACTGATAGAATGAAATGGAATGCACACACTACAATACTGTCACTTATTTTGTCTTGGCACATATCAGGGGCCACATCCATCGCAGATGGATGTATTTAAATTGGTTTAGGCTTAATTAATCTAAATCTATAATGTATTACTTTATTTATTTATTAAATTTCCGTAGCTTTTCTTTGTTTATTATTTTATTGACTGCTAGTGTAACCTCTAAAGTAGCCCCTTTCGGGACCCTACGTAAAACTTTTTTGATATTTTGTTGAGTTTTACGTTGGGTCCCTGCTCACTACTGTATTTTCGTATGGAAATTCCTATATGCGGAAATGGAGATTCTCTCTAAAATAGGACCCGCGGCATGTGACGCCATTATTTTCCTTGAGTTATTCTGAATTCGGTAACTTTAAGTAGCTATACATCCAGCTGCGAATATCTCCTGTGGCGCGGAAGCCGTTAAGTATTTTTAATCTTTGTTTGACCGATTTGGTCGCTTTATTTCTTCTTGTTTGTTTACCGTTTATTGTACCGCCTCCCGGTGTGCGGTTGGCTTGTGAGGCTACGTCCCTGCCTCTGATCTGCTGTGTCATAGCTATAGCGCCACTAGCTAGCCAGATAGGCGGTACAATGAGGTGTCAATAAACAAGGAAGGAAAAGAAGAATCCAAGCTTCCAAATCGGGCAAACATATATTAAAAATACTTAACGGCTTCCGCGCCACAGGAGATATTCGCAGCGGCATGTATGGGTACTTATACTTTACATATTCAGAAAGCATCATACTGAAGAATATCGTCAAAGAGCGCGGGGAGGCGGTAAACATGTAAACATTAGCCAGTAAATGTTTTAATCAGGTGGCATGGACGACGTGGAACAGGACCCAATGCACTGGGTCGAACAAATGTCAGAAACTTCAGTAGCATTTGGGTTCTGCTTGGAGGGCTACCTCTAAAGTTCCATTAGTTACATTAAGGCATTTATTTGAGCACTGATATGACTTGAGCTTCTATGTTGTTGCTATATTTAACTAGAATTTCCCTTTGAGGTATCATCAGGCATCTCTAGTACATTCTAAAACTATGACATTACTGCATTCAAAAGTACAACAAAATAATGACAGGCTGCAAAGGAAGACATTATTTTAAAGTAATTGCAAATCTTTTGACTTGGGCAAAAAGGCCTAATTCTGATTTTAAATAAAACATGGCTAGATTAAACATAACAAAATAATGCAATTTATCTTCATTTGAGGCAAAGTTGTAGCCACATTGGACATAGCAGATTATACTGCGATTTTGGTTGTAATAATTATATAAATTGTTCTGCCCTATGTATGGCATGTTTTAGCGATATCCAGAGACGAGGGGTTTTGCTATTTGTTTTCCCTCACTGACAGTGAGACGGTGACAGTTCGTTAGTTGGAAGTTGGAACATTCCTGTACAGCTTAATGTTATAAAGTCTAAATAACATAACCTAAATAATCTAAATTGTGAATTTGGAAAAGGTATGGCTAATCTGTCTGCTTTCTTTGCATTCACAGCTGACAAATATGAATTGGGTTGGGAAAATAATCGGTGGCATCATCGATGTGGCCAGGTGAGAATCTGCACAAATGCCTCTCTAATCCCAAATTCTTCTCCCTGTGGCTTAACCTGTTTATTATTATTCAAGTATTTTTATTTAAGTTTGCACATGACAGGACAGACAACAGATACATGACAACAATTACAGAACAGATACAGGACAAAACAACAACACCAGTACTCAACATTCATGTATAAAACATAAAAGTCTGAAATGCAATGTAAAAACCACAAATTGTATATTAACCCCATTTTGGGCGGGAACCCCTTTTGGTGTTAGCATTATGTTATGCTTTAGCTATTGAAAAATAGCAGATCTACAAGCTGCGAGCTTGCAGGTCCGCCACTGGCTTAACCTGTTTATCTCTGACTCTCTCCCCTGGCAGCAACATCGATCCAGCCATGTTCGTGCCCTCTGATCCTGTGAGTAACTGCTCTCTGACTTTGTTCAGCACCACATTAATACAACACGCTCCTCCATCTCCTTATCTCTCTAATCCTGCAGTACGATAGCACTGGATACTCTCAGTATTTCTCTGTAGCACTACAGTGTACGGTAGGTAGCACTGGATGTGGATATTGCTTGCAATCTCATAATAGATATGAATCACGATACAGAGGCCACGATACGATATACATATCGATTATACGTTTATTCAATAAAAAATAATTACCATGTTGCACAAATACGATAAACCACTTTCAGGCCCACAGAGATCTTTACATTAAAATAATTGTTAAAATAAACATCCTGCCCGGGCGGTTAGATCAACCGTCTGGGCACCTAGGCTGCTGAGCCAGCCTGACGGCGTGCCGCGGGTTCGACTCCCGATCCCGACGGCCTTTGCCGTGTGTCTTTCCCCCATCTCTCTCCCCATTTCCTGTCAGACTACTTTCATCTTATCAAGGCAGAAAAAGGCCCAAAAACATCCTAACAAGAGGTCTGGGAAGGGAGTCCATTGCAACTTCCAGGATAGGGCTTTGATAACGTTAAATTCTCCATGTCTCTGTATATAGTACAGTACAGTACGGTAGCACTGGATGGTCATTGTTGACTGTATGTCTACTCTATTGTCTAGGCCTGTCACATTTATTAACCCATTTAGTTTCTCAAACTATTTCATGTCAAGGACCCCAAAAATGTAATTGGCCGCTGACCCCCATCTGAAAATATGTTGTTACAGGGACCCCACCAGAAGCAAAGATTTGAATTATAAACGTTCACTGTGACAGAATATACATTCAAAGATTTGCGCCACATTTTCACGATTTTTCAAAAATGGCAGATCTACAAGCTCGTAGAATATACATTCAAAGATTTGCGCCACATTTTCACGATTTTTCAAAAATTGCAGATCTACAAGCTCGTAGCGTGGCACGTAGATCTGCTATTTTTCAATAGCTAAAGTATAACAGAATGCTTAAAACACCAAAAGGGGTACCCGTTCTGAATGGATTAAATCATCGGCTATTCGCCATAATTTGAGAAAGCGCAATTACTTTTCATAATTGACACAATTGTTTCCATGTTGACAATTATTTATCTGGCAATTTATCATCAACTTAAAATTTGCACAACCTATTTCTAAGCTATGTCTCTGTACTGCAGCCTCCCCCACGTAGGCCGCTTGCATATGCAGAACAAAATGAGAGCGAGGAGGAGAGACAGTTTCGCGGGGTATTCAAACAGCTTGCTGGAGAGGTGAGTGAACTATATGAAATCTCCACCATTTTTATTTTTCTATGATCACTCTTAACATGAGCTCAGCCATACTTGACATTTGGTCAATAAAGACAATCTTGGTGATATAGGACATGGAGGTGAGCCCAACTGAGCTGATGAACATCCTGAATAAAATCATTTCCAGACGTAAGACCCGTTCCTTTCTATGTTGGTCTTTAGTCCATCTTTATAGTCATGACTCATATATGAGATGGTGTTTCTTTTAAAATGGAAGTTGCAATATTTTTAATTTAGTTCTAGTTTATTTTATGTAAATGTTTGTTGAATATTTGACGTTGGTAGTGCTGCTAACCTGGACAGAGCTCCCTTGGAAAAGAGGAGATTTTACCTAAATGTTAAAATAATAATACATTTTTGCGTCATTTCTTTGAATTGTAGATGCAGACCTGAAGACAGATGGGTTCAGTATTGAGTCTTGCCGGAGTATGGTAGCAGTCATGGATGTATCCTTTCTATCATTACAAGAAGCATTTATGTGCTATACAATCTAGCGACGATTGAGTTGAGACAGAGTGGGTGAATCAACATGCCAGTACTCGCAGCGCACTCACTGGTGGTTAAAGTTGAATACATGCATACATGTTGAAATCAAATATAGAACATATACACCTATTCAATAAAAGGAATGGAATAATAACACAAGTAAGAACGGTTAAAGCAGTTGGCTATACAGAATAGTTACATATGATAGTCCCCTTGGCTCTAGTTAAAGCATAGTTTCTATGGTACATTCTAGAATAGTTATACATGTATATGACGGCAAATAATCTCCTTGGCTGTAGTTAAAAGCATAGTTGCTAAAGTACATTATGGAATGGTTACGTATGACAGCTAATCTCCTTGGCTCTAGTTAAAAGCAGCTATAGTTACTATGATACATTCTGGAATAGTTACAGATGACAGGTGGCCATTCCCTACATTAAATTCCTTCCTTGCATCATCAATAGGACACAAGCACACCTTAGGTAAATATAGTACACACAACGTACGCCAAAGCCAATATTATAATCCTTAAGTGTTGTTTCAGAGTGATAGTACTGGCAAACTTGGATTCCATGAATTCAAACATCTGTGGAACAATATTAAGAAATGGCAGGTAAGTGTTCAGGATGAAAAGCTCTTTTTGTGGAGCACAATACGATTCCTGTGGTTAATTATCCCTGCAACTAAGATTGTAGCTTCAGGGAATAAGTAGTTTATGTCATTCTAGCTTTGGAATAAAAAAACTGGTTTCTTTGGGATGTGCCACACCCTTCTATGCTTTAAGACCTCCCTTAGTTTTTGAGGTGTACAGCTCACCAATGGGGTCGATTGGTGGTACTACCATTTCATTTAGTTCAGATCAATAGCATCTGTCTAAAGAACATGCTATCTAAATAACATTCTTACTAGCATTTCTGGTCAAGCAAACCGTAGGTTTTATATGAACAAGTACACAACATACAGCTGCATAGTATATATCAATCAAACACAAATATGCGAGGCAAGAAGGAATGAGGAAGGTTAGGGGGGTAAGACGGAGTCTGAAGAGGTGAGTTATCAGATTGCGACAGAAAATGGGGAGTCTGCAGTTCTGACTGAGTGGGGGTTGGGAGTGAGGAGGGAGGAGCGGAGCATTGGCCAGGGAAGATATGGACAGACTTCCGGTGTTAATTTGATGCGTGGGAAGGGGGCGTAGCAGGTGTTGCTCATGTCCTGAAAGTAAGGGGGTGCCATCTATGCCTTTTGATTGCAACCCGGAAGACAGTGAAGTGTCATTCTGTCATCATCCTGCTAACTTTTTCTCCCGTTTGTTGGTAGTAGGTTGTAAAACATGTTGCTGTTCCGTTACAAACTGTTCTGTCTATTAGGGAGTTTACAAGAACTATGATGCGGACGGCTCCGGGGTCATTGGTGCAGATGAGCTGCCCGATGCTTTCAGGGCTGCTGGTAAAGATTAATTTTTCTTTGTTACAACGGGTGAAATATTTTCAAATAGTTTTAGGCAAATGAGCTTCATAAAGGACCATGAATGGAAAACAAGACTAGGCAAGCCCCGTACCCTGGATACAGCCATGTTATTATATGATCTAATCTCTCTTCTTTCTGTTGGCAGAAATCTGGCAAACAGGACGTTGAGTCATTCTTTATGAAAATGACTGTTCACTGTTTCAATGTGAATGTGTTCTTGCCAATGCCAATGTACAGGACTTTCCTGCTCCACGTGACTTCTCCATTGGTGCAGTTACATGAATAGCTCATTTTTATGCTGATTCTATGCAGAGAAAGTGAGAGTGAATCTCTAACATTAAGTAATATAGATCTATAGAACAGAGTAGGAAGGGAAGGGTTGACTTAATTAAACATTATGCTGACACGATTGGGGATAACATAATGCAAAATCAGACCAAAGGAATATATTCCAGAACATTGTCTCTGTTATGTCTCTTTAAAATATGAAATGCTTGCACTGGAAGGCAGGACTAGGAAATGTGATACCGGTCTGGCACGTTTCTTTCTGTTCAGTGTGAGGGATTATCAATGTCATGACATGCATGCATGTTCATTGTTTATATAATGCACCGTAAGTCCCCCAGGGTTCTGTACTTGCTCCCCTCTTTTTCCACATCTCTTTGCCAAAACTAGCTACTGGTATTCCTACTAGGATTACTGATTTGGTACCATTTCACATTGCAAAAGGGTGGGTACTTAAACATTGTGGGCACCTCGTTAAATTAGCAATTTTCTTCAAAATTGAATAAATAAATGAAGGAATTTGGATAATGTCTGTGTAAATTATACTTGATTTGAACATTTGGGAAACGAGACAATTTAACATTGAGGTGTCCACTCTTCAGGTTAACTTTCAGGGTGAGATTCATATTTATGTGGTCAGAGCAGGGACATGGACATTTTAAGTTGTCACTTTGTTAATGCCAAAGTGGATTTATCTTTCTTTGTTTGTACTTTATTCTCAAATAGAAAAGTTTCCTTTGTTTGCAATTGTCTTTTTAATAAAAACAACATATTTGAAACAATTACCAAAAAATCGAGTAAATAAATCGAACAGCCCTAGTTCAACTAAGTGAAATGCAGTATGTGTGTGGTCACTGTGGTGTGATAATTGCTGACCTGTTTATTCCCTTCCTTAGGTTTCCCCCTCAATGACCAGCTGTTCCAGATGATCATTCGCAGATACAGTGATGAAAATGGGAACATGGATTTCGACAACTACATTGGATGCCTTGTAAGGCTGGACGCTATGTGCCGTAAGTGTCAAAGCTTGAAATGTCAAACTAATTAAACGAGTTGGTTTTGATTTCACATTGTGTTGTGTATAGTGTTGCAATCTATTCTATCGAGGAGCAAGTCTTAACCACTTTTTCCGATTTCAGGTGCTTTCAAAACCTTGGATAAGGACAACAACGGGACTATCAAGGTCAATGTGCAAGAGGTAAGCCAATCTGTTATCTTCTGGGATATTGTAGATTTGTGTCTGAAATCAGTGGAAACATTTGAACCCATTTAGACCTGCAGGACACATCTTAGCTTTTAACCACTTAACCATTATTTTAAACTTTAGCTGTTGAGATCTATAAGCTCATGCACCGAGTGCCACGCTAGAGAACGTGTGCGAATATTTGAATATATGTATGTTCTTTCACAGTGAACATCTTTAACTCAAATCTTTGCTTCTGGGGGGTCCCTGGAACAACATATTTTCAGATGGGGGTCGCGGCCAAATACATATAATTCTGGGGCTCCTTGACACAAAATAGTTTGAGCACGACTGACATAGAAATAATTAGGGATGACCCGATACACCATATATGGGGGACAAGGGGAGAGCAACGGACTTGAACTCATGCTTCCTTCATGCCTGAGTGTCCAAGTTGCTCCTTTACACCTGACAGGGGGAGTTTCCCTGGTTGGACGTAGCGTGTGGAAGGAACATGTTATTCCAACCAGTTCAAATTCCAACATTTTATATATGACAAATAAGGGCCAATCCGATACTTTTCCCGATACCGATACAGTATCGGGACATCATATGGTTTTTCAGAAAACTGTCAGGATTTAGAAGACATTTTGTAGAATATATATAGTGTCAGGTCTTAATGGGTTAAAGAACGGTTATTCATGAATCATGATACATAGGAACAGTTTGCATCTAAATTATAAGTTTACTGCATTTGTTTCTGTATTGTCTTTGCAGTGGCTTCAGTTGACCATGTACTCTTGAATCAGAAGTGACTCCTCTGCTTGTTTAAAAACCACTTTGTTTTATGTCTACACATTGGATTTTGACCATACTAATATCCTTCTGTGTTTATCAACCAATCCCTTGTGTATGCAGGGTTTTTTTGTGTGAATGTGAATTCATTTCATATTACAGAATACATGTATGGGATGTTTCACTGTCCCAAAATGGCTTGGAAAAAATACAACTAATGCTATTGAGAGTGGCAACAACAAAGTAAACCTGCACACGCAATGGAACATTTATCTAATATTTGCTTATTGACGGCTTCTGTAAATAGCTCTGGGAGTGCCATTGAATTCTAAATGTGGATATGGGTGGGGGAAGCCACGATCATCAGTTTAAAATGGTTAAAAGGAAAAGTCAAGTGGAGGTGGCGGTCATACATTATGTTTCACTTGCCTTATATACCCTATTGCGACTCAGTCAATGCAATAACTTTAGTGTTTAATCCAATCTCACCAGTGCATCGCTATTTGTAAACTCCATATTTGTTTTGATACCTGAAAGGCACTAATGGTGTGGCACTGATTTATGCACAACTGTAAAGGACCTTACTGGTGGTAGCTATGTACATGAATGAAACAAAACATTCAATAGTGAAATATAGAAAATACTTAAATATTAGTCTACATCCTAGTTAAATATTATGTTGCAAGTTTACTTTGACTGCTCAAGGTGTGTGTGTGTGTGTGTGTGTGTGTCTGTGTGTGTGTGTGTGTGTGTGTGTGTGTGTGTGTGCCATCTAATGCCAGTGTTGCACTTGGATATATCCGTTTACCCTTGTGCTTAGTACTGATAATGATCATTTTACTGTTTCATCATGTACCTATTCAAGATGCCTAACTACACCCAATAATGCCAGCACAATCTGAAAAATGATATATAGAATGGATGCCATTGCTGCATGTAGCCAACACTAGAGAATATTGCCATGATTTAAAAAATAATAACAGATGTTTATTATGCCACTGTCAATGAACTGTTATTGCAATGTCTTGTAACAGATAGTTGTCATATTTTGAATAAAAGTTACCGAATACATATTTTTGTCTGTTTTGCATGTAGACCTATGGTATGTCTTGCTGTAGTCTCAAACTTAGTACAAACTTAAGGGGCCCTAACATTTACATAGTAGCTAGGCTTATTACTGTGTTAGTTACAACTTTCAATAGCGAGTACAGTAGAAGCAATCACCTATTTAGCAATGGAGTACATGACATGACAGCCTAATAAAATGTCAGGGGTAAAAGTATGGCAAATAAAGCTAAGATTTGTACTATTTTCTTCAATCATTGTTATAGTGCCATACTAAGCAATTAAATGTAAAAAGATATTGGGAACTGTGATGTGTGTGTGTGTGTGTGTTGTATCTCTCACTCTCACTCTCACTCTCACTCACTCGCACACACACACACACACACACACACACACACACACACACACACACACACACACACACACACACACACACACACAGCCGGGGGTCCTCCTACATTCATGGAAGGCAAAAAAGTTACTTCACTACAAGCGCCATTTGTGCTTGCTTCTGCCTCCATCCTCACAACAGTTTCCGCAGTACCAGGGGAAAGCCTGGTTTCTATCTCCTACTCTACACTCTGATCCTGTCTAGAGCGGATACGGAAACATGTGCATGAATGTTTGTGTGTGAGTGTGTTGAAAAACCACCGGATATAGTAGGCGGGCTCGAGACCGGATCACCGACCTGCAGTGTGATTGGATCCCAGACAGACAGTCTACCTGAGGCTCCGAGGAGAGACTTGTGATTGGCCCTCTCGCCTCGCTGGCGCTGAAGAAGAGAGAAAAACCCGACAGTCTTCTGCAGCTGGATGCCACTGGTTGGTTCCGAATGGCCGACACTTCCCACTAATGTGGCGGTAAATAAACGTTAATCAAAGTACATGTTTTTTTTATTTCGGAGTGGGGGGGCCCGGGGGGGGAATCATGTTTTTGTGGCAGGTAAATTAATCGTCATATTATACAAGATATCAATCAAAGGTCAATATACCAAGCAGAGTCTTGAGCGTGTGTTGGGGTTAGCAATAGCATTAGCTAAGCTATTAGCTTGCTACTTGCAGCAGAGTAGAGCGTCCATTGTTGTTGCCATCTGTCTAAATACACTGTCGCTAATAATGGACTGGAACTGGTTTGTTCAGCATCGGGCAACTTGCCTGATGTTGTACAGAATTGGGAGGAATTATATATTTTCAGGCAAATAATGTCTTTGTTTGACATTTGACAAATCTATTAAGAGTTGAGCTAGCTAGCAAACCGCCTGGTTTTAGCTACATAAAAGTGTATCCTACATTTGTAGCATGGACTTTATTCACCCCGTTTCTGCGTAAACGTGAAGAAACGCCTGTAGTATTTTCCATTGTTTCAAGGAACAGTAGTACAGACATAGTAGCCTAATAGACTCGTAGTCGGATGTGTTATGTAAGGTCACATGTGTGAAATGTGGATGCTTCTTTCAGTTCTTTGAGCTCTACTACTAGGAATGAAGTGTTCGGCTTGTAGTCAGACTGAGTTGACAACGCGTTACTTTGACTTCAAATTATTATAGTGCCTTTCTTTGCAAAAATCTAATGTGCAGCAGCATTTGTTAACTTCTCTTCAGTTTTGTTTTAACATCATGCATCATACACTGTTGTTGTAGTATAACTGTAGATTAACATTTAATTCCTATTTGTTTTTGATTGACTTTATTAACAGATTGGAGAATTACAGTACATTTCAAGCACAACTCAAAAGAAAACTTAACTGTGGACGACACCATAAAGGCATAAACCATTACACTTGTTTACAATATGGCCCACCATGTTCAATTCATCATAGTTGTTTGGTATGTTGTGCTTTGCACATTGACTGCAGGACACTGTTCTGTATTTGACTGTAGATTGCCTACATCTGTAGGCTATGTTTTAGATATTTTCGCACAATACCGTGGAACCATATTATTTGTATTCTTCACCTACATATTATACCCGGTGTAAACTTGTGACGTGATGACAAACTTCAAGTTTTACTAATACAGCATTTGCCTTAAATGTCTTTGGCAGCCTAAGAAGTGGACACTGAATGTCTTTGGCAGCCTAAGAAGTGGACACTGAATGTCTTTGGCAGCCTAAGAAGTGGACACTGAATGTCTTTGGCAGCCTAAAAAGTGGACACTAAAGCGGATCACTTCACTTTAGAGGGGACACTGTCTTTGTGGATGATGTCTTCACCATTAAACTATCTAGACAGTATTCGCTTAAGGAAAAGAAAGGCCCGCTTCAGTTTTAGTGAAATCCACATACTGTTGGATGAAGTGAGAAAACATCGCTCAATAATTGTAGGTATGTGCATTTCTTGACTTTGCCACCCAGAATGTAAATATTTGTAAATGTGTAAATATTTAGAGGTATTGTGTTTGATGCAATGGGCTTCTGAGTGTATCGTTTATGCAACCAGGAATTTTAGTCCGTTTGGAAAGTAGCCTGGGCACCGTTCTATTCCGGGTTTATGCAGCAGTTGGGAGCGGGTGATATCGCTACGTCATGTTGTAGTATTGTTTTGTAGTCATCAATCTTCTGGAACTTCCTTTTCCCTCAAACCGATTTTAGGCTACGAGAGCTTTTATTGTTATTCTTCCGGTTTGAGGGAAAAGGAAGTTCCGTTTAATTGTTCCTGCCTGATGACTACAAAACAATACTACAACATCATCCTTTCCATACCGGTTCACACAGCACTTTTGGAACAGACCAGGCTTTCCTCCGAGGCGAGGTTAGTTGGAAAGTCATTCCCAGTACTATAATAAAATGTTGCATTTTCTCTCTCTGCTTCAAAGGCAAATTCAATCGTGGTGTGCCAACGGACGTCAAGAAGCGCACGTGGGCAGAAATCACTGCACGCGTCAATGAGATCGGAGAGTGCCAGCGCGAAGTCATCGAGGTGATCAAGAAGTGGTCGGACCTAAAGTGTGACACCAAGCGGAAAGTCTCTGCTATGCTAAGAGGAGCTCCGCCCAACAAGGTGCTCCTCTCTCGTATGACCCGAGACCTCACGCAGGTGGAGAGAATAGTACACCAGATTCTGATGATGGAGAACAAGGGCGATCGTAGCGGATTAGGACCGTTGGAAGACGACGACGACGGGCCTGAGGATATTGACGACTTTGAAGACGACATGATGGGATTGTCGAGTTCCCCCAACGGGATGGACATGTCTGCTATGCCGCCGCCACCTCCCTATTCCGCGGACACACTGCCACTGCCCGGTGCCAAAGAAGATCAGTCCATTCCCAACTACAGTGGCTCGTCTCGTGAGTATTTTCAAGTTACATGACAGAGTTTTATTGGACTTTACAGACGGTATTTGGAAACATCATTTGTATTGAATATTTATTTATTTATTATTGATGTGCCTTTTTCCCCATTTCCCACCCCATATTGCAGGGGATTCCTCACAGCCCTCCTTGGATGCCCAATATGACGTACCTGTTACTGAAGGTGAGTTAATTAACTCCCCGAACCCCCAGCCTGGCCCAGGGTTATTTAATCCATTAAATCAGAGCGCCCACCGATTTATAGCAGCGGAGTACTTTTAGCGACGCACCAGGTGCTATCCCGCATGTAGCTTGATGTAGCCAAAACACTCCGGACAACAACGGGAGGTATGATTAATTCTAACGCGACTAGCGACAGCGATGGGCCGTCTAAAACATAATCTTTGCTTAGAATTAGATGGAATTATTTAGATCAAAGGTTATTTACGTTTTAAGATTTTCTGTCTCGTTGGCTAAAATGAGGGGGGGACATTTTCGATGACGTCCCACCGGAAAATAACATTGAATGTTGCGCAACAGACGCTCCCAGCATGAGCGATGCGATCGGTTTTGATATAAATAATCTCCTTTTTATCAATCTCCATACTGAGCGCTGGGCGTTACTAATTGATTGAACGGAGAACTCTGTCCTTGCCGCTCAGGGTGTTAAAGGCTTGTCATATGGCCATTTCCAATCTAATAACAATCTATTGGTATTACTGTTTATTTCATGACATTTTTATGACTGAACACGCATGGTGGCATATCGATTACTTTGGTCACATATTTTGTCATTTTTGACTTTGTATATTGCCCAGCTGAAGTGTCAAATGAGATGCCACAAAGTCAACATTTTCCTCAACATTTTAAGCACTTTGGGTGCTCTTTATTTTATTTATACATTATTGTATTGTTTGTGTCCAGATGAGTAAGTAAAAAAATTGTGACCACTAGATATTTCATGGTGATGTAATCGAAATTATATTATTACTAGTAAGTGTTAAATGGCTATATTCCTAGCCCGGTTAACCACTCGAACCACTTGAAATCACATTGCATGAGAATGGAATGAAATATTTTCAAGGGGGAGTGGTTAACCAAGCTACTAAACTCGTCAACAAAAGTTCGGAAACGTAACTTTGGTCCATTATTTCTCCACTTAAATAATACCAACCATTATTGTATTTTATATCATTTTAATTGTTGATTAGTCACCTATAAAACGAGGTATAGATTGTAAGGATCGGGCGTTCGTGGATTGGACAACACAGGTAAACGTGTGTGTGTAGCGCCTCCAAAACATTTGCCAAAATGTCAAGTGGCTGGTATTCAACCCTTGCTTTGACTTGCTTAGTGGATGGGATGATTGCACTCTCCCACAGTAATAAGGAAAAAAAGACACATTATACATTTTACACTCAGTGTTGGGGAACTCGGTAGCGGGTGAAAGATCCAAAAGCAGCTGCAACAGCTCGGCACCATGCTGGTCAACCAACCTAGCCACTTTCTGCTGTTCCTCAACCAGATTTTGTTGCAACCAAAGTGATCAATTGGGTTGAGGTCTGGACTCACGGCAGGCCATTCCATCCTCTCCACTCCCAAATTCGGGAGGTAGGCTACTCTGTTATGATCCTGGCTGTTGGGGTGGGGGGGGGGGGGGGGGGGGGGGGGGAGATGAGCATTGTCATCCTGGAGGATGGCGTTTAGGTCCCAGATTCTGAAGATATGGGGATCGCCACTGGCTCCAGAATCTCATCACGATATCTCACTGCATTGAGATTGCCTTCTATGATGACAACTTCAAGTGTCTGTCTTGCCTGTGACTGAGACAGATACTGCCCCTGTGCCCTATACCATACCAAGTGTTGTGGCTGCGTATGGGTCTTCCAGACGCTACTGAGTTCCATAACACTGAGTGTAAAATATATTAAGTGTAAAAATTGCCAATTTGTGTATTTGTTTATTTCGTTTTTTTCCTTATTACTGTGGGAGAGTGCAATCATCCAATCCTAAGCAACTCAAAGCAAGGGTGATAACCCAACTAACTTGCCATTTGGCTTTTTTTTAAAGGCGCTACCTACACGTGTTAGCTGTGTTGCTCATTCAGTCCAATCAGGAGAGAGAACTCATACAGGATACAGCATAAATCAGTGTATTTAGGAGTGATGAAACAAAAAAGTAAGCAGACAAAAATTGGAACTGGAATACTATAAAGGTTATGTTGATAAATGGCTGCTCTCCCCTGGTTGGATGAAATTGGTGTCCCAATGACCTGAGACTGTATTTTACTAAAGAGCTGAAGAGTTGGGGAAACATCTTCTACCGAACAAACACTTAAAGACTACTAACAGAATATAGAGCTTTACCCTAAAAATAATTGTTTGAATAAAAATATTGAAAATATATCACCTTTTTAACATTTTTGTGTCAATTGTTAATTGTATAATGTTACATTATAATCTGGTGTTCTCCTTTTGATTCAAGATGCCGAAACGCAATTTTTGGACTCGGAAGATGAACAAAAAGACGATATGTTGCCCTCCGCTCAGGCAGCGAAACTAGCAGGGGATCACCAAAGAAATAACGGCGTCCCTCGACACTTCGCTGGAAACTCGACACCCTCATCCTTCTCTGCCACGCTTCCTTCGTCAGGTGGTCACACTTCACACAATCAGAGGCACGGCGTGCTGCAGAATGCGGCGTTTAGCCTTCAAGAGCAGCACGCCACCAACATGCTGCTAGAGACGGTGTCGCGCTCGCTCGAACTTCTGTCCGAGTCGGTGCAGCAGTTGGCCGAGACTCAGCATGAGTTTATACGCGAGTCGTTGCAGCTCCAGCGGGAGACGGTGCAGGTGCTCAGAGACTTCACTGGCGGGGCAATCGCACTAGTTCACGACAAACTCAATGGACGGCCAGCTTTATAGACTGCGCTGGACTGAGCCGGCGGCATCGCTCTTTTGTCACGTTTATGCTATTGCTTTCTTTTTCTCAGTCCTTCAAGTACAAGACTTGCGAGTGCCCCTGGATCGTGTCGCAGGATGAGTCTACCTTTTTTATAGTTCTTGTACAGTTTTCATGTGGTTGTATTTTGACACCTTGTCATGGTGGCATACTGTTAGAATGATGGTCAAAGTGGACGATTAAACAAAGAAATTAACTGTTAATATTATCGGCTGATTATTTTAATCTTTTCAATACCTACTGAAATTGGAAACCCTGTTAACCCATTCTGACCTGAGATCAGATTCATACGAGGTTTCCGCCGGACACACACTGGTCTGATGAACCCATTCTGACCTGAGATCAGATTCTAAAAATGTCAGTCGCTCTTCGATTTCTCAAAAATAGCAGACCTACAAGCTCGTATCGCGCCACTCGGTGGCGCGATATGAGCTTGTAGATCTGCTAATTTTAAATAGCTAAAGCATAACATGATGCTGACACCAAAATGGGTGCCCGGTCAGAATGGGTTAATTTGTGATGCCAAAATTATTTCTTTACATGCAAACACTGAGCCAGAGTTGAAGTTGATGCAAAAATATATGGAATGATTTCTTAGAATAGAACTATAAGCTATTCTTTTCCTGCATGAACAGCATGACCATAATCTTTAGCGAGCCTAAAAACTACAGAATGAACTCCCTCATGTGAGACAAAGTACCAACAAAGTAAGTAGATATCTTGCTTAGCCTACCAAGTGTCCATCTAGAAACTTTCTTTCGCATCACATAACTATAAGGGGAAAAAACTCCTGCACACTGTCTTCAAATGCAGTTGATTCGACCTCATCAGGCTATCTTTGTCTCCATCAACCGAAGGCAGATGGGGAGAGTATATTTTGCACTCCGTCCATCCGTGTGTGTGTGTCCGTCCGTCTGTGTACCATCAAAGGCGAGATTTTCACATTGGCCTATTATAGCGCCACCAGCAGGCCCACAACCTGACCTGGCCTGGTGGAGACCTGTGCCCTATGGGCACTTTTTCTAGTTATCTAACTTTTTACTATAAAACTATAAAAGGCACTCGTCTAAAAGCTCTCCCCAGACATCTGTGTCTTATAGTTGAGTCCCTATAATGTGCTGCGTTGTCAAGACTTGAGTTGACGACCCACTGCAGAGCTTTCCGTTTCGCACTGGAGCAGGTGGCATGCCGCTGTGCAACAGTGATTGTATTTACATGTACAATATTTCTTCATTCAGAATGAAATTCCAATCGGAGATCCTTAACTGTTTACATGGACGCTAACTAAAACCAATTTCCGTTTACATGCCTCAAAGCATTTCATCAGACTTATTACTTTTGGCATGCGCAGAAGTGTTATCCTAACAGTTTAGCTGTGTTTAGGATAGGATGAAAACATGCGGAAACATGTCCACTAAACATTTTTAATGGCAGCCAAGAATGTATATCTAATATTCAAAGAATGTACTCAGTCAGAATCATCTGCAGGCCCTTCTGACACAATACAGGCTTAATCTGATTGACCAAAACACTACTAATCCTTGTCAACTGCAGAGATAACAATGCAAGTGATGAAAGAGAAGTAAATGAAACATTACAATTTTACCCTGGGGTTATCCCACTGGTACCTACATTGATCAGCATCTTCAGATTTTGCAATTTGGTACCCACCATTGGCCAAGTTAATACTTGGTTCCAATAGACTCTCTCTGCCTAACAGTGCCTTCAGTGATCAAGCTCTGGTCTATGTCGCACAACCTCCCTCTTTCCCTCTGAGGTGGAATGCCTGGTGGCGCGAGGTTAACCTCCCTCCCGCGCTCTTCCCCACCACCACTCTCTCTCTTGCTGATTGAGTTATGGTCTGATGTCACACACAGCAACAGCAGCAACATTTGCATAATAACAGCTATTTGCGGCATCATCAAAACTTTGTCCATGTTGTTTTGAGTGCATGTGTGCTGAGTGCTGACATCAACCGTTGGCTAATAATGCTGTTTTGACTGAGCCGATATTTGCGGGCTCAGGCAACTCCATTGGGCATAATCTGTCTGCGGCCCATCACAGACAACTTGAACGTTATATAGTTAATATTTTCTCAATATTATCAAGGGTAGAACATTTGTTTTCTTACTTTTCTATCTTGTATCTTTTTTCTAAACCATTTTCGTTGTCCTGTGGACCTTCAAGCTACATTCAAGTGACTGGCATCTGCCTGTGAACACTGATCAGTGAGTATGAGCCAGGAGAGGGCAGTATTGTCACAAAACTACTGTCTGTATAACATACATTTGACAAAGCAAAAAGGCACCAAAGTGTCAAGACCATGAATTCTGAATCTGATGGAGTGACAACTACTGTAGGGTTGCTCCATGGATCTATGGACCAGTTGTTTCATTACATAAAGTCTGACCTGCCTGTCCGTCGTCAACCTGATAGCCTGTGTTCTTTGTCACAAGAGAGTACTTGACAAGCTGGGCAGAGACCTAAAGGACTGTTAAGTGTATACTCATTCAATGTAATGATGATTAAGCTTTCGTGACTTCGTCATTAAACAACCTGCAATTGGAACACAATGATTTCTGGTAGAGCAAGGTGGTTATAATAATCTCAAAACTCAATCTTTTAATTTATACTATAAATACCTCCTTGATTGTTTTTAGCTCTATTTTATCTTAATTGGCTTTAAGAACAGTGCTGTATATATTTTTTACATGTAGATTCTCATTGCTCATCTCTTGATCAGTTAATTTCCACTATAATATGCCAGTCTTTGCCTGGCTTTGATTAAAAAAAAGATCAGTTATTTCAGCCTATTTCTGCTGTAGATTCTCAGACAAAGAACGGATAACTATAATTATGTAAATGACCAAATTAACATCCATGTTACCATCTCCCATTCTAAATGTATGGGTAGGATGGGGGGTAGTCGGCATCTATGCTGCACTCACTCACCACAATTAACTAGAATGGCATTGTCTGCCAGCTCTGGTGTCTCAGCAGGCGGGTTAAACAGCTGCTGAGGCTGGTACCAAGGGATGGGGAGTTTAGCGGTCTCGTCGGTGGGGGTTTGTCCATAGCTGGAAGGCAGGGGGCAGTATGTCTGGTTAGGGGGCTGGGCCACTGAATAGCCAGCTGTATTCACACTTTGAGCTTGTCTCTTACCTATTTTATTTTATGGTGCACTTAAGCCAGAGTGGAAAAGTGTCTCCTTAAAAGATATATTAGTCCCAAGATTCACTGAGTGTCAACACATTGCTATATAGTGCACACGTTTGTGTCCATTCTCTATGTTTGGCTTAACCGAAACACAGACATTACTTGTACTTTCCATATATTTTAGTGACTTTAATCATGTAATTCCTTGTTTTTTGTTAGAATGTCTTCCCACATTTTACTGCACTGTTAAGCTAATCTTATTTCAGTGGAGTAATTTATGTTGGATCCGTAGGTAACGGTTTAGTTTAGTTCATTGAATATGTTGTCTAGTGACTTTCTCTCAAGTACAATTGATACCGAAACATCTTTATAATAACCCATCACTTTTACTCATTCCCCTGCATGTTTGTAATGTTTCATTCCAATCCCAGACCAGACATCCATGTTCCGTTACTCTCCAGACACTTCTGCTAGTCTGCTATACAGTGTTTTTAACTGACATCTGGTCAAAAGAGATATAGCCATCGATCTGTCTTCCAAGTGTATGTAAGTTCCCTCCTGCAGTTCACCCAAGTGCCCTTTCTTTTCTTCTCTCTCCACCCCCACCTGTTTTCGTTCCCTCATCCCTCTACACCCCCTTTCATCTCCCATCTGCCACAGAGGCTCCAGGAGGAGAGAGTGTGGGCCGGGGTGGTCAGAGAACAGAGGGCTGGTGGGGGGGGGGGGGGGGGTAAAGGTATTGGACTGAAGGCAGGCAGCTCTGTCCTCCACCATCGTTGGAATTAAATTATCTTGCCTGTGTCCCCCAACGACGGAGGAATTATGCATCTGCTGCTGCTAAGCCAAACCATTCATTTTCATCTAAATTAAGCATATTATTCACTGCATATTGGGGCCTGGGAAGAGACCAGTGCGCTACAGAATCATTGATAAAAAGAAGAAAATGTGTTTTGTACACAATTATATTGTACAAATGATATTGTCAAAATATAGTCAAGCTTGTCCTTAGATGCTGCATAACGAAAAATGTTAACACTGTATCCAGAATCCAGTCGTATTATACCGTCATTTGGATTGTAGATCAGTGGTTACAATGCTCATGTGATTTCTTTAAAGATATATTATGAATGGTGAACTAGCCTAACAGACACACATACCCATAATATATCACATGTGTGTGTGGAATATAAATGAGCCTGGACCCCAACCAAATTATATCCACATATGCAGGGCACTGTTTGGCAATGTACCCATTTGCAGTGTGTACCAGTGTTGCCAACTCTTGTGAGAGAAATAAGCCAAATCTTTCCTCGGAAACAAGCCAAAACAAGCCCAATAATATCACCTTGTAATACTAATAACTAAATATTTGATGCATTTATCATTATAAAAGTCTATGTATGTCTATAATTATGAATGTTTTGGTCATTCATTATGCTATTACACACATAGTTGAGACACCAGACCCATTCTGTCACTCAATGTGATTCATACTCTCCCCAAACCTATGGGTATTTCTATTTATAGTATACATCAAAGAAATGTTGGCTTGTTTGATATTCAAAACCCACCAATTTTTTAAAACAAGCCCAAAAGAAAAGCCAACTTTGTCGGGAAACAAGCAGACTTGGCAACCCTGGTGCATACATACACACACACACACACACAGGCATTGTGGCTCAGCAGACATCGTTGCCGCACCTCCTATTGTCCCCCAAATCAGACAGCAGGCTGGGGCTGCAGCAGTGGCCACAACAGCCTGACTTCTCCCCTGAGGGCCAGTATAGAGTTTGATTTGCACCGAGCTCGATCTCCCCTTAGGGGGGGGGGGGGGGGGGGGAGTATAGCTCTGAGGCAGATGCTGACCACTCTAGGGGAGGGCCGGGGGATGACATGACTCCTCTTTGGTTCCCATGCCCCGTGGCACACTCGTGTCACACACCCTTCCAAGTTGTACACGGATGATAACAGCAGAGAGAGAGTGCACTGTCCATCTGCTCTTCGTGACACAAAAGGCTCACATATCCACTTCCATGGCGATATGCACCACATGCATGGCAGTGTATAGGTGGCGTTCCCCCAAAGGACACCATATGATGTGACCTAAAGATGCATATAAGGGTTGGGACCAGAGTGCTCAAGCTAGAAACAAACAGGCCATCAATGACACCCCACTATATATTGTGGGGTGGTATAATATTATTTCAAATATTGAGCTTATATTTGTTATGTTCTATCTAGGCTATAGGCAAACATCATGGAAGAGGAAGAACATCCGCACACCAGTTTGTAGAGCTCCAAGACTTACTTTATTTTAAGGCAACAAATTGCAACATTTCGACCGACTAGGACTTCATCAGGCTAATAACAGGCAATTTGTTGCCTTAAAATAAAGTAAGTCTTGGAGCTCTACAAACTGGTGTGCGGATGTTCAATTTAATTCAACCTTCAAAAAGCATTTGATACCGTAAACCATTTAATACTACTAGACAAACTGGAGGCGATAGGTTTTGATAGTACATCAGTAAGTTGGATGAAATCCTACCTGGAGGAAAGATAACAGACGGTAGACATAAACGGAGCTATGTCTTCCCCCCTTCCAGTGAGCTGTGGGGTTCCCCAAGGATGCATACTAGGACCATTACTATTTTTACTTTACATTAATGATATGAGCGCCGCCTGTGATTGCAAATTGTTCCTGTTTGCAGATGACTCAGTGCTCCTGATATCGGGAGAAGATAAAACTCAGGTTGAGGAGATGCTCAGTTCGGAACTCAGCAAAATCTGAATTTGGCTTACGGATAACAAACTCTCATTACATCTGGGTAAAACAGAATCTATTCTCTTTGGGTCTAACCACTCCCTTAGTAGGGTAAATGATTTCAATGTCAGAATTGACGATATTATAATTACTAGTAAAAAAGAGATTACATATCTGGGCTGTATCCTGGACAACAAGCTGACAGGTGAAGGCATGGCAACAAGGGCGATCAAAAAAGTAAACCAAAGGACAAGATTCTGGGGGAGAATCTCCTCCTTTGTAAACAAGAGGGCTCTCAGGACATTAGCTGGAGCTCTTATTCAGCCCATATTTGACTACGCCCGTACCTCCTGGTTCTCGAACATCTCAAGGTCACAAAAAATTAAGCTACAAACTAATCCGACTCCTCCTAGGCCTAGAGCCCATGACCCACCTTTATGCAACACATTTTGATGGCATAGGATGGCTCCGGGTAGAAGACAGAGTCAAGCAGTTGAAAATGGGGCTGACTTTCAAAATAGTAAATTCAGCCCTGCCCTCTGTGCTCTCAGTCCCCATTTACTTAATCGATTACCTCACAAAGGTGAGCAACTCTCACAGCCACAACACTAGAGGGAGTATAAATAATGATCTGGTGCCACCCACTTATCGAACAAATATGGGTAAATTCACTTTCCACAGCACTGCCACTCAGCTGTGGAATGCCCTGCCCCCTTCCCTCAAAACAAACAAATCACTGGCTTCCTTTAAAACCGGGCTGAAAAATCACCTAGCAATGTCAGCGGGTCAAAAGGAGAGAAGATGACTGCCCAATCTCCCTATACCCCCCCTCCGAGCGATTTATTTGGTATTTAGATTTTTTTAGATTTCTTTGGTACTTACACCTGTAAATAATGTTCATGTTTTTTTGAGGTATCTTCAATTAATGTCATCATTGTATTGTGAATGAATGCATTGGGACAGGCTCGGCTCCAGGATGAAATGACTGAGGGGGCATTTGAAAATGGCGAGGGTGCACATCTAATTTTTATATAGTAAAACTATGCTGTATGTACATAAAAGTGAGGGTGCAGAATTTGGAACGGAGGGTGCTGGGCACCCTCTGGCACCCCCATGGCGCCGGGCCTGCATTGGGACCCGAATGGAAACAAGACCGCAAGGTCTTTTTTCGGTGCTATCCTTTTGGATGAATGTGCTTTTGACTGTACCATGTACTGTTTTTGCATTTGATATTGTCTAATAAAATAATCAATCAATCAATTCAAAGGAGCTTTATTGGCCTGAGAAAACATACGTTTACATTGCCAAAGCAGAAGTGGAACAAGACAATCAATTCTTCCTCTTCCTTGATGTTTGCCTTGATGCCTGACACCCAGCACCTGGCCTGAATATAGGCATTGAGATGTGCACACAGTCTTCTCTGTGAACTATAGGTGTATAGAGCGTCGCAGTCCCGCCCCCCCTCGAGAGACCCGGAAAAGAAATCCCTGTTCATTTTCCTCATAGACTTTTCAGAAAGTATTTATTTAAAGACGTTTACGCCGCGGACAAACAATGTTTTTCAGGCCAAACAAAGAATTAGAAAGTAGTTGTTTTTCTTCTTTGTAATTATTTGTTTGGTCCAAAATATTGTGTGTGTTGTCATGATTTGTCACGACGAGAGTTGGCTTCGTACGACGCTTAAAAGGTCTTTAAATAAATACGTTTTGAAATGTCTATGGGAAAAATGCATTGGGATTCATTTCCTGGGCCTGGCGTCGTCATAAAAGGGGGCGGGACGATCTATAGGGCCAGGCCTATGTATCTATAGATCTTAGTTCTGTCACATCTATCTAGTATAAATGCACCATGTCTGTACGTCTGTAATGCACATAACTCCAGAACCGTTCGTTTGCCTCACCGACTTCAAGTTCAACACGCACGTTCCGGTTGTCCAGAACCGCCACAAAAGGCCTCTGCCCGGGCTCTGGACCTGAACTCCATACGGAGCTGTCCTGTTCCGACATCATTCTGACATCTGCATAGACTCCATATTTTGTCATGCCTGACAAAGAACTCCATATATGGCCATAGTATACAAGGGACACAGACATAATAACTGGGTGGGGCATTCATTTCCAACTTTCCTCGTTCCAAGTCGGTCAATGCCCTGGACAGGGCCCAAATTAGCCAATCACACCTGATCACCCCTATATCTCCATATATGGAGCTGACCTGTTCTGACAACACAATACTGTTCTGACATCTGCATGGACATCTGCATGTCTGTCTGACGTCTGTCTGTACGTCTGTAATGCACGTATACTCGAGAACCGTTTCGCCCCACCGACTTCAAATTCGACACACGCGTCCCTCACCCCCACAGGGGGGTGCAGTGCCCCCCTCACCCCCACAGGGGGGTGCAGTGCCCGGTGTCGAGTCGGTCGGACCCACGGTTGTCATCTTGTGACTACGCCGCCACAATCATCGCTTCGCTCATGGACCAATCAGCGCTCGCTAACATCGCCACGCCAGGCCAAAGACATCTGACAGCCCGGCACATGGACAATCCTCCTCCAATGAACTATAACATCAACAACATGGCGTCATTTTGACTATAAGTGTGTTATTCACGGAATAGAAACTTTATCCAGGACTCAGGAAGGGACTTTGTAACAATATGGAATAACGCTATATATGTAAAGCCTGGATCTGTAACAACTTTTCATTGAGAATCTATTAAAAACTATTATTATAAACTTTATAATTCGTTGTCATCTGAATCCTTGCGTCTTCCAAAATTATACTTTGTATGGGTCTCCATCCACAATCCATTGCCTGGATTGTGTTAATTGATTGATTTGGCTCCAACTCTGGGTTTTCTATAAAATGGTAGCCTACTTATTGTCTCAAACTGAAAGTCCTACATTTCTATAGCTATTATATGATAATTTCTTTGAGGTTTTTTCATAACATTTTCTGGTGATCTGGACATATTATAGCCTAATTTAGGGTCCTGGTTCAGAATTAGGCCTACATTATTCCCTTATTTATACTGTAAATATAAAATAAAAACATTCTCATCATAATGGTTAAATCAGAACCATCAAACTAACACAGCCAAGTTAGTCAGAACTCAGAAGCATACTGTAGGCTATATATTACAGAACATAGCTATAGCCTACAGAATATAGTAGCATAATATATCCTCTGTAGAGCCCATCATCCGATGAATATGACAAGTCACACAACTTTTGCGTTTTTAAATGGTTTACAAATGTGTAAAAGCCAAAACAACTGGAAGAACATTGTCTTGGAGAAGAATTGGCTGCCTAACTAACTAGGCTACATGCTCATCACAACTGAGTGTTATTATTTAGAATAGACTTCGATTGGAACAAGTCAGGGTGATTTATTCTTCATTCAGTCCTTGTCATTGCGTGGGGAGGAGAAGCGTGTCAGGAAGGATGTGACGGCCACTTGAGACACGCGCCCCCTGCTCATTACAATATCAATACCCCCCCCCCCCAAGCACACACGCGCGCCAACACCCTCCTCCTCCCCACAGACTAGTAGGCTGCAGTGCTACCGTATACATACATAAACAAACACCGCATGCATGCTTGGAGTCTTGACCTCCACAATATTTCGGAATTCGCGTTTTCTACTAAGGCTATGTGAAGAAATGACATTATAAACCTAAACGCACGCACGGACGCTGCTTTCCTTCAGCTTATTGTTAATGAATGCAGCCATTCATCTTTGACTTTGCTTAGTTGTAGAAAAATAGCATACACTTCAGATTGTTGTGAACTCTAGGACAATTGCATTAGCAGCTAGGACTATAGCCTTTATAGGCATACTCGGTTATAGGACTAGGTATAGGCCTATATATTATATAGGCTATAAACTAGAGTTAAACTGTAGCCTTAGCTTTTATTGACAGCTCACAAATGAATAACCATGGAGAATGTTAACAAAATTCTATGATAATTTGTTTGTGATGTGTTTTCCACAAAAATAGTTAATTATAAGACCAAATAAAAGTCTCAGTAGTGTCCATTCATTGCATGCAGGGCGAAACTCCAACACACGTACATGGGCATACTTTCATAGGCCTTCTTTTCAATCTCGACTATAATACATTGACCTTAACATTTGCCATAAACGTCCCAAAAAAGCTGAAAAGCTCGTCGTCGTATATGGCCAACCAACTCCTCCCAGAAAGATCGATATATATATGTGCTCATTGTGCTGCAGCGTGGAATTATAGACGGTTTGGGGAGACAATAGCCACACGGTCGACCATGTGCCGGTCATTATCATACAGCTGTTCGCATGAGGCCCAGACAAAGGCAACGCGATATACCCAAACCCAGCCAGTCCTGGAGGAGCCCTCCCGCCCCCTCGAAAACAGAACAAAAGACCCCCCCAAATATCCGACGAGAGGTCTTATCCGTAACCTGCCCACTGTTGTTCTCCTGCACGCGTCAGAGCAATTAACAAAGGAAAGAAAGACGAAAGAACATGTTTATTCTCCTTCCACTTCCCTCTGATCAAAGTTCAGCTCCTTTCAACTACAAAAATATAACCTACACCCATTGTTTGTGGAAGGTTATTTAACTTATTTATGTTATATGGCCCTATATACCGCAGTTGTAATTTGAATTTTAGATTGATAGGCTACACCGCTACAGTACACATTGCTTTATTGGGCTACTTTTCAGTGAGAATTCCCCTCCATCACTTTCGTTATGGAAGATTTTGTTTTTCCTTTTTTGACATTTAGGCTACTGATATAGCCATGCATGTGTTTGTTTAGCTTTATTAATTTAAATGGAATGCATACATGATACATGATCCTTTAGCCCTGCATGGTCCAGAGTTATATAGTTATCGAGTCTAACTGGACCCAGGGCTAACCGTGCTTGTGCCAACTGTTATTTGACTTAATTAGTATGCCTATTCCTATAGGCCTAATTTTGGACGTCACCCCTAAACTTAAACTGCATCTGCATCACCTCCAAATCTCCATATAGCGGCCCGGACGGTCCCACATGTCCCCAAAGGAGCAGGTTAGAGATCTATCAGCAGGTTCAATCTCCATATAGCAGCAGCCCGGACGGCCGGTCCCACATGTCCCCCAGAGATGTCCCCTAGCGAGGAGCAGGTCCCTGGAGGTCTCCCCTGGCCCCTCCTCTTCACGTGACGCGAAGCAAATCGGACGTAGGCCTATAAAACCACCACTCACTTTCCTGACACACCAGAAAGAATCCATACAAAGTTCGCCAGCGGCGAGGAGGAAGATTTAGGATACAGAAAACAGGGACTTTGTATTAAGTCAAGTGTAGGGCAATTTTTAGGCAATCACCATTGGAGCCGGATGCCTACTTTTGCTTTGTTTTTACATTTGGACCGTTTCCTTTAGCGTCTGCATGCGCGTCTTTTGTGGAGGAATATTACGCGTATATTAGCCTATATTGAACATATGTATAGGCCTACCCTGCACTTTTAACTCAACCCCCGGGAAGAAAGAAATGGCCTACCTACATCTGAGATACTTTTACACGTTGGCCTTAGTACAAGTGGTAAGTACCGCCAGTGTTATTTAAAGTAAACTATAGGCCTACTATAAAGTTTACTATTAAACTGTTTACAATTAGGCTAACATTCATAATGTGGCAGTGATATATCCTTTCCTCAACGTGTCCTGTCCCAGGTGCACGTCTGATAAATAAAATTATTTTTTATTTTTGTTGCCGTACAGGTTTTGTCTTCGGGTGTGTTCGAGTTGAAGATCCATTCATTTCACACGGCACACCGCATCTGCAGGCGACACAGAGACTGCCACATGTTCTTCAGGATCTGCCTGAAGCACCCGGAGGATGTGATCTCCGCAGAGCCCCCTTGCACCTTCGGAACAGGTCACACCAACGTCATCCGGGCCGATCACACTTCCATCTCTAGCAGCGCTCCTATCAGGGTGCCTTTCCATTTCAAGTGGCCGGTAAATAGACTACTACTACTACTTTAATAATAATAACAACAAGGTTGCATTGAGTTTATATAGTGCTCTACTGATACGTTTCACAAAATAGAGGTGCTTTCTTTTCTGAATATTAAATAAATAATTTCATGTTCAAGGGGACGTTTTCACTGATCATTGAGGCTTGGAATGCCGAATCTCCAACAGAATACACAGGTAAGCTATAAGTAGGCTACACACAATTTACACAAACAGTTACATTTTACTCATCATGCAAATGCAAACAAACAAACATTACTAACTATAACTATATATGTCTTCTCTGTAGACAACCAAAACAATCTCGTCAGTCGCCTGGCAACCAGAAGAAGACTGTCCATCGGCGAGGACTGGTCTCAGGACGTCCACTTTGGAGAGCAGAGTGAGCTGCGGTACTCCTACCACGTGTTCTGCGACGAGTACTACTTTGGTGATGGCTGTGCCGACTACTGTCGACCCCGTGATGACACGCTGGGCCACTACACCTGCGATGAGGAAGGCAACCGCATCTGCCTGGAGGGATGGAAGGGCAGCTACTGTTCTGAATGTAAGTAGCCATGCAGTCAAATCCTAAACACTGTAGAAATGTTTAGGATTTCTACAGAGTAGTAGAACAGAGTTGGTGTCGAAGTGTCCTTGAGAAAGACACTGAACCCCTAATTGTTCCCGATGTGCTGCTTGGTGCCTTGCATGGTTTCCGCCGCCATCGGTGTATGAATGTGTGGGTGAATGTAATGCACAATCTATGTAAAGCGCCTTGGATAAAGGTGCTATATAAATGCACCATTTACCATGTAGGAAAACAATACAGTTAGCCTTGCTGTCTCACAAGCAAGTGTTTTAAAGACAGCGATGTATGGCATTGCATCTCATTTTTAAAACATATTAACATTATATGAAATCGTGCAGGTAGCATTTGTACGAAAGTATTTGTTTTAAATCCTCCCAAGGTCCCACCTATGATTTATCTAATTGAAGTTTCTTATGCAGATCTATGCTCTTTATCTGCGAGATATCTTACAGTATTATGTATGTTTTTCTCAGTAGTGAGAAGGCTTGCAGTCTTCCATCTGGCCTTTGTTCACTGCTACAATGGGAGAAAAAAACATTTGTCAAGTGTGCGCGTGTGTGAGTGTGTGCGTGCGCGTGCGTGAGTGTGTAAGGAGACAAAAGCAAGGAGACAAAAAAGCATTTGTCTTCAGCAGTGTTGCCTACCACCTGCTTGGCTTAATACTTAACCAATAGTGGAGTCTGAGACATGGCTAGGGTCAGACAGGGTGCTGTGTGTGTGTGTATGGTGTGTGTGTGTATATGCACGTGTGTAATGTATTGGAGAGGGCGTGTCCATTGTATTCACACACACCCCCCCTCCCTTCCCCTCTCGACTCTATAGCCATCTGCTCAGCGGACTGCAGCGAAAAGCACGGCTACTGCGA
The DNA here is from genome assembly GCF_964188405.1 of Protomyctophum parallelum. Classification (NCBI taxonomy): domain Eukaryota; kingdom Metazoa; phylum Chordata; class Actinopteri; order Myctophiformes; family Myctophidae; genus Protomyctophum; species Protomyctophum parallelum. Next base: position 68,782,123 of record NC_139697.1, read on the forward strand.
GGCCCCAGGGGGCTGTAATTGTCGTATGGGCTGGGACGGCCCCTCCTGCGTGGAGTGCGTGCGTTACCCGGGCTGCCTCCACGGGACGTGCAGCCAGCCGTGGCAGTGCAACTGTCAGGAAGGGTGGGGGGGGCTCTTTTGTGACCAGGACCTCAACTACTGCACCAACCACAGGCCCTGTGCCAACGGCGCCACGTGCACAAACACCGGCCAGGGCAGCTACACCTGCACCTGCCGGCCCGGATACGGAGGCACCAACTGCGAGCTGGAGACCAACGAGTGTGATAGTAACCCGTGCAAGAATGGCGGTAGCTGCAATGTAAGTTTGGTTACATGTGTACACTCTAAAAGTTACAGACCGGCAAGGGTCCATAGAGGCCCCTCAATGGAACCTGATGGTCCCTGGGCTGGACCCCACTTAGAGAACCACTGATTTATTATATTAGAGGAGCAACTAAGAACACAAATCAATACATTGTTTGAAGGATTTTAGAGACAACAGTGAATAACTGAAGCAAGGTGAATGAATATGAGTATTAGGCGACAGTTGGAAGAATGCCATGTTTGTCAGGCAACAGTTGTCGACACAGCTGTGTGACAAAGTATAAATGAAAGCTTTTACTTATAAAGACCCTAGCTGTAACCATGGCAACGCCTCAGTCTCAGAAGGGCAGCACAGATTGCACCCAATAGTGTTGAAGTAAACCATTCTTTCCTCAGCTTTTGTGCAAATGCACATGCTGTTGGTGAGAATGAACAAAAGAAAAAGAGGAAGGGTGGGGGGGGGGGGGGGGGGGGGGACATGGCAAAGTCTTTAGCAATTCATTTTGTGAAATAGTCAATGGATTTTAAAAGGTATTTTAATACTGTTTGGTTAGCATAAATCACTTGGCTGTCATGATCTGACTGTCGCCATGTTTTTTGTTCTTGCTTATTGTAAATCACTCTGGATTAAGAGTAAATAATTAAAGTTAAATTAATAAATGCCTAAATTGTCAAAATGTGTGTATGAAATATGGCTTGAAGTGGTTAACAGAAACTATTCTTTTCCTCTTTGTCTCCCATAGGATCTAGAGAACGACTATTCCTGTACCTGCCCACAGGGTTTCTATGGGAAGAACTGTGAGATCCTCGCCATGACGTGTGCTGACGGGCCCTGCTTCAATGGCGGCAGCTGCATGGAGGCGCTGGCAGGAGGCTACACCTGCCGCTGTCCTCCCAACTACACTGGCTCCAACTGTGAGAAGAAGCTGGACCGATGCAGTAACAGTCCATGTTTAAATGGTGAGTCAGTGGCATTATTCTTGCACTGCAGTGGAACAATGGAAGACAGGCGTACTGTTGGCGACATCTAGTGGTTTAAACTCACGCCAGCAGTCTGCCTGAATAATGTTAAGTCATTTGTTATTAGTGTGCCCTAACAGGGCAACCAGACTATAGTAATGCTAACACTTTATTATTATTTGTAGTATTATTGTTGTTTCTAAGTCACTTGTTAAGTATTTGGCACAATTCTTTTTGACGTTTCCATTATTAATCTATTAATCTAATTTATTAATGAATCGCCCCAGGATATTGAAGATCAGTTTTTGTCATATTTCATGTTTAATATATTTTGATTAAAAGTCCTGATGTTAAAAGTGGACAGAAGACTCCATTGGAGTCTTCTGTCTGTTGGCTCCCTCTGTTGGTTATCAGGGAGTAAAACACCCAGCAGGGGTTAAAAATCAATAACTCATCCTGCAGTGCTTATGTGATGTAGCCAAATACTGCAAAAAATTGGTAATCATAATGGAATAGATTAATAGAACCTAATTTAAGATAAATCAAATCACTCTGAACCATATGATCATTGATTGATTGATTGATTGATTGAAGTATTTAACAGTTTGCAAATTTCAGTACATTTCAAGCACAACTCAATACAAAAACTGTTAACTGTGAGTGGACGACCAATAAAGCACTACGCTTGTTTACAAGAGGGTCCACCATGTTCAATTCATCATAACATTTAGAGACATACAAATATACACTTCTATATAGCCAAAAAAACAGGAAATCATCATCATCATAAAAGAGGTAAAAAGGGAAAAGAAAACATATACAGTGAGGGGGAAAAAGGGGTGGGTGGTGGATTCAGATTTTACGGGGGCCAGTTTCGAATTGCAGCCGCCCTTTGAATTTGAATTGCAGCCGCCCTTTGAGAGCGGTGGGGCATTCCACATTTGGTGGCATAGGAGCGAAATTAATTTAGTCCCTTGTTTGTGCCGAATCATAACAATTGTGTAGCCACTGGCAAGCGTTTCTGTTTCTGTTACTCTGATATGCATTTGCAACCTTCAAGGTGCACTTGATACTTACTGGGGAGGGACGGTACGGGAGTTGAAACAAGGAAATGGGAGATTTGATTTGTAAAACACTGCATGTGTCCACTGTATGCCACAGCGTCGGTCGGTAGAGCAAAGGATTTTTCCATTCACAGACAACCTTGAGACGGTGTTAAATGTAATCCTATTAACACTCCCTTCTGAAGCCTGCGGGATGGTCCTCCCTGATCAGCAGGCTATTAATCCATTTAGACCTGCGTCTGTGTCACGTTAGCTTCTAACCACTTTAACCATTACTTAAAACTTCAACGGTTGAAAAATAGAAGATCTACAAGCTTGTAGCGTGGCACCAAGTGCCAAGTGAGGTCCTTGATATGAAATATTTTGAGCACCACTGACATAGAAACATAAGGTTCTTTCAGAAAACTGTCATTATTATTTAGAAGACATTTGTACAATCTGGTCTCAGGTCTACAGGGGTTAAATAGAGCGGTGTCCTTTCTCTCCCTGCAGGTGGCGAGTGTCTGGACCTCGGCCAGAGTGTGTTGTGCCGCTGTCGGGCGGGTTTCACCGGCGCCAACTGCCAGGTAAACGTTGACGACTGTGCCCCGGGTCCCTGCCAGAACGCCGGCACCTGTCAGGACGGCGTGAACGACTACACCTGCTCCTGCACCCTGGGCTACACGGGCAAGAACTGCAGCGTGCGTTCGGACGCCTGTGGCGCCCGGCCCTGCCAGAACGGGGGCACCTGTTTCCTCCACTTCAGCGGGCCTGTATGTCAATGCCCAAAAGGTTTCATGGGCCCCAGTTGCGAGTTCACGCTCCAGCCCAGCTTCAAGCCCGCGTTGCTGCAAACCTCGCAGCCGTCGTCCGCCACCGTCACCGCCTCCTGTGTCCTGGCCGTCCTGATGCTCGTCCTGGTGGCGGGCGTCATGGTGCTGAGGAGGAGGCGGCGCATGCGGGGCAGGAAGCAGCTGAGCGACAAGGCGGTGTACAACGACCTGGAGGCGGTCAACAATCTGGGAGGCAGCGAGAGGGACGCCTTCCTCCTCGGCCCCGGCAGCCTGTTCAAAATCAGCAACAGCACGGCTCGCCTCAGCCTCACGCTCAACCCGGACGGCAGGTCTGGAGGATACAGGCATACTCCCGTGGAGAGCAGCCTCGTCAGGGGGGAGCGTCACTCGCTCTCACCTGGACACGAGTACCTGTGGAGGGAGGAGGCTGGCCTGGGCAGTGGGGTGGGTCTTAGATGAGACTTGGTCTGAACACTGACTGACTGGACAGTCATAGGATGGGACATGAGGGTGGGAAATTATACTAGCACTTCTGTTTGACTCTTCAGGAATAGTGAAGGTGTGTGTGTGGGGGGGGGGTTATGAGTGGCTCCACTCATAACATAGAATCCACACATTATATGTTAAACAAAATAAACCGTTTTGGGGCAAAAATATAAACTTTTTTTATTTACAAAGACTGTTGAAAATCTATATGGGGAACCGCTCTTCCAAGTTAAATGACCCAAAGATGCAACTGTACCACTACCAATAAACATTTTCACCGGACCTATACAACACGTACCAAAAACAAATGACCTTCGATAAAACCACCAATTATATCTATTTTGTTTTCTTTAAATGATCACTGTATGTGTTTGCTTTAATTTTTTTGTCTTTTTTTTGCATTTCAATCATTATTTCCTTATTATTTGTACGTACCATCATTCTTTTTATTGTTTACCTTATTTATTTATTTTGAAATTTATGTTTATATGTCTTCACTCTGATTGTCATAAAATGATATATATATTTATATTTATATGGTGCTAAATAACGTGATGCTATGGATACTTTGTTGGCTGTATGAAATACCCCAAAGATATTCAGGGCAGGGGATATAAGAATATTTGGTTTGTCCTGCAGACAGAGATCACACTGCTATTTAATTGTCTTGTGCCATTTGATTTTATGTTCATGCCAAAGTTTGTTTAAGTTATACATTTTCATTATTTAATTTCATCATTGTGTAAGTGTTTGTGATGTGGAATAAAATATCTACTCTAATTTGATCTGATTGGAATTGAAGCATACTATATAAACACATCAGCATTTATAAACCAGTGGCTGCACAAATATCTGTAAAACTAGTATTATGTGGACACAAAAATCAAGTGCATGCTTTCATTTCAATGGGACCTTTCTTAAAAAGAAACAAATGTGATCTGAGACCACCATGCCCAACTTGGTACATAGGCCTACATGGTAGCCTAAACTGATTCATTGACTGAATGATTTAGTTCGATGAATTAAAATACAACCGATATAGGCTTTGAACTGGGCAGGCTACACAAATTCACAACAAGTATATATTTCACTGACTAATCACCATCACAGTAAGGTCACAAGACTTTCCAGGCGTGATAAGTCTACTTTACTCTAGGCTACAACCTAGTGGAACAATGATTTTCAGCTAGCCTGATTTTAACAGACGATTGATTGTTTTGATCAATTATAGGCAGCATAACGTCAGAGAATACTGTCTTGGCTATGCTACTGAATTAAGAAGGAGAAAAAAATGGCTTAGCCTACATGTTTAGCTAGGCTATCCCATAGCTAAGTGCTGAAAAGTGTGTCAGTCTGTTTTATAAACTTTCCTCCCCCATGTGGCCTCTCTCCAGTGGAATTCTGTCTCTCCGGTGTGACCTGCAGTCAGTGCAGTGATAATATGCTGTAGATAGGGAACGAACGAGTCCATCCAGATACACTGCAGTCTCAACTGAACTGTTGAGCTGTCAAGAGTCGACTCCTTTTGTCACCACCACCCATCCCCAGAGCCTCACACACGCAGTGCAGTGCACTGACTAAGTTGCACTTCACTTTGTTTGAGAACCAGTTGGACGAGGCATATGGCATTGGCAGCCGACGGGACCATGGCGACACCTGAAGACGACGCGTCGTCGTCCGATTTTGAATCTGTGGAAGACCACGGTGGATCATGCAGTATCCAGAGAAGAGCCCGTGTTACGGTGAAATACAACAGAAAGGAGCTCCAGAAACGACTAGACGTGGAGAAGTGGATCGACGAATGCCTCGACCAGCTTTACTCGGGGAAGGTGCGTTTGGTTCCAAAATATATTATGACCACACGAGGTCGAATCAAGAATTCGCTGAGTCGAGAACTGTCTTACAAACTGAAATGGGATTTTTACTGTAGAAAGCACAGCCTACCAATTCAATACTTGAATTAATTTAAAGGCATTTTAAAGTTATTGGCTATTATAGCCATATAGGCTGTAGGCCTAAACACTGATTGTGACTTTGTGGCTTAAACGGATCTTCCCATTGCACGTTATTCTTTCACATATAAGACAATAGAAATTGGATTATTTTGTCAGTCAAATTAACTGAGATATTACGTTTTTAGAATCGGAGTTGCAGCAGATTTCAGTAAAGAGCACATCTCAGTTCTCCTTAAAAGGCATGAAGCACCCCCCCCAGAGAGAAATAAAACCTACACAGCTGCTACCATTATTCTCAGTGATGTAGTCTGCTGTAGTCCTACAGTACATGTATGCATGTGGCTGCAGATGCTTTGCTCGCCTTACATGGGCAGTGTTTTGGGGCCAGAGAGGAATGATGGATGCATAAACAGGAAAAGGGCAGGTCCTCCATCAGGAGGTAAACATGTCCAGCTAGGCTCCAGTGACATAATTGACAGGACCTTTTACACAAATCCCTGGTGTGTTCATTTAGGCCTGAAAAAAAGTCTTATAAATCATGACATTTTTCTGAAAATACCTATGTTTCTGTATCAGTGTATTTCATGACAAGGACCCCAAAAAGTAGGCTATATGTAATTGGCCGCCGACCCCCATCTGAAAATATGATGTTCCAGGGACCCCTCAGAAGTAAAGATTTTAGTTAAAAAATTTCACTCTGAAAGAATATAATATTGTAATCATCCGTGGATAAGAGAGGTCTCCTCAATTTCTGACTTAAACACATATTTTTTAAATAACCTTCATTGTAACATTAATACAGTCAAATATAAACTGTCAATGTAACATCAGCAGAAATGGAGGGTGGACATTGTGAAGAAGGCTAAATTAAGAAGTTATATTCAATTTAAAGAGGACTACATGACTGAACCTTATGTTGCATTTAATTTAAAAAGAGGACAGAGGTCCCTCTGTGCCCAGTTAAGATCTGGTGCTTTACCTCTGGCAGTTGAGGTTGGCAGATATACTGGCGTTCCTGAGGAGCAGCGACTGTGTGCTCTTTGTGACCTGGGAGTTGTAGAGGATGAGTTTCATTTTGTTTTCTATTGTCCACTATACCATGATTTAAGAAATGTTTTATTTGAAAAAATTCAGGAAAAGACCCTGATCTGTTTTGGATGTCTGAGTGTTTTATGTTAAATTGGTTGTTCAGTAATGAAGTTTTTGTTTTTGGAAAAGTTATAGAGAAAGCATGGCAGTTACGTTGTGTATCCATGAGTAACTGTCTATTTGTGTATATGTATTATTATATATGTACAATTTTGTGAGTGTCTTGTAAGCCTGTGCAGGCTGGGCATCTTATGATGTAGGACACTTTAATAAAAACTCTATCTATCTATTCAAAAGTTTGAGGCACATTTTCACGATTTTTCAAAAATAGCAGACCTACAAGCTTCTAGCGTGGCACTCGGCACCGCGCTATGAGCTTGTAGAGCTTGCTATTTTTCAATAGTTAAAGTATAACATCATGCTAGAAACACCAAAAGGGCTTCCCGTCTTTAAATAAGACTGTACAAATAATCCCATATATATATATGGTCTCAGGGAGCATCTATGGCCTAGATGAAATACAAGGTTGTGTTGAAATATGTGAGAAAAAATGGGTACAGCAACATAATTCAGATGGCGATAATCTGTTGATATAACAGTTCTCGAATGCTTAAGGGGCCAATCAGGGGCCTGCAGCAGCATTCACAGACCTCTGGTGTCAAGCCCATTTCAATCTTTAGTGCACTTTTCATGAACTTAAAGTAAAGTTCTTATTTTGCAGCAGTTCTTTATGGAGAGACTGTAAAGTGTGTTGAGGTTTTCAGGCAACACGGGAAAAAAAGTACAAAGAGGTTTTCATGCAGGCAACACATATGGGCCCTATATCTATTTCATTTATTTAGAGAAATGAAGCAGCTAGGGCTGCTGTGAGTTGGAATTATGTATGCACCAAAGCACCAAACCAACCAAATGATATGCAGTTTGGTGCTGTGGAATGGACGAGTGCCGAGTGGGACTCTCCTCCTTCCACTGAGCTTGTTGTACAATGTGCCTTTTGTTCAATGTGAGCGTGCAACTGTTACAGTATTACATGGACATTGTTTGTTACCCCTCAGCCCCATGATTTAGATGCATTTGTGTGCTGGGCTGAATCCTAATATTGTGTTGTTATTGTCGCGGGTCACTTGGGTGGACAACTTGTATGTCCAAAACTGTTCCGAAAATAATAATAATAACCCGTGTTGGATCTACTGTAATTATTATTTAGCCACAAGCTCTTGTTAATACTTTTCATTGGTTCAATATTTATTAAAAACCTACTGACAAATAGATAGATAGATGTACAATACTTTTCAGTGATGCCACAGTGTGTCATAGTAGCCTAGTCATTCATTTATTAGAGTTAAAATATGGAATAACGTGTTCCTTCCACACGCTATGTCCGGCCCGGGACACCTGTCTGGTGAAAAGAAGCAGCTTGGACTCCTCATGCATAGAAGGAAGCATGAGGTCAGTCCATCCCGCCCCCCCCCCCCCCCCCCCCCATATAAAATATGTCTGCAGATACAAGGTTTCTGCCTGACTGCGATGATTGAAAAACAAAATGTAATTTTCACTTTGTATTGGGAACGTTTTCCACTCAAATTGTATGTCTGTGTTTGTACACCTCAGGAGGACGACATGCCAGATGAGGTGAACATTGATGACCTGCTTGACCTTCCAAATGATGAGGAGAGGGTCATAAAGTTAAAGGTAAAAGGCTACCTGATGAGTTAATTACTCATTACTAAAAGTTTCCACATTTCAGAAAATGTTGAGTCATAAAATAAAAGCATATTATCATTAAGTCATCTTAAATAAAGAGAAGCCAGTCTTGCAAAAATCATAATTTCTACTAGGATTAAAAGATGAATTGTACTTTCATGTGAATCAGAGGAGCCATAGAGTAAGACAGAGTTACGACATTGAGGGGGCAGAAAACAGCCTGGTCAGTGGTCACGTGGTTCATGTACTCGCACGAACCCAGCATAGACTGTCTCCAATGCATTCCGTAAACTTCTGTTTGTCTCCATTCAATAGAAGTCTATGTAGAAGAGCCCCATGGTTGTCGTACAGTAACACTGTCTTACTCTATGGTTCTATTGTACACTGTAAAATAAATGTACATGTGGCTGCTTGGTTACAATGTTCTTTTTTTTCTGAGCAGGAGCTTCTTCACAAGTGCAGCAGCGACACAGAGGTACGTTTTAAGTTGAGAAACAATAAGGACATGTCATTATGTTGATGATGCTGTTGCTGTCGGGCAGAAACCTTGTATCTCCATGATTAAATGTTTAAAGGGCCTTGCAAACGGGGAGCGATAAAACGCGCCTATAGTTCATTTTCAATGAGACTTGCGTTTTTTCGCGGTGCGACAACACCAGCGTATTTACGTGAGCGTGGTCCCGTATTTGATGCGCGTGTGCTCGTTACGTGCACAAGCCCGCGACTCACCAGACCTGGATTCTGTTTAGCTTTTTTTTTACGCTTGCGTTGTTACGTCCCTCTTCAGTAGACCTGGAGGAGACCTGTGTTGATCCAGGCAACAACGCCATACGTTCCTCGCTTCACGTTTGCAAGGCCCTTTATGCATTTTTCTAAAATAAATGAATGCCCTTCTTCATCATTCAAGAGTGTCGCACAAAAGTTGTCCAAATAGCCGATCTACGGGCTCACAACGCAATGTGACACATTTGTGAGCTTGTAGATCAGCTACAATTTTAACTTTGTTTCCAACCCACCCGACAACAGCGATAGTCATGTTATGCACATGACATTGACCACCCACTCTAGTCTACATAGGCTTCCCTGCCCTCCTGCACGCAGTGCTTTTAGCAGTGTCTGACACGTCCTACCGCAGACGCGCCGTGTAAACAATGGCGATCTGTGTAGCCTCTCTTTTTCTCCTTCCATTTCTTTTCCCGAGGACAATGAGTCTTTTGGTGAAAGTGTAGGGCCTCAGAGAGTCCAGTGCAGACTTACACAAACACAGGGACAAGAGCAGGCTAATCTATTATTGTGAAGGCTGATTTTCTTTTTGTCTCATCTGGCATATATATATAAAAAAATAATTGTCTCTCTCTTTCGTTCTCTCAACTAACGTAACTCAACACAGAGAAACAGTGTAAAATGTAAAATGAGCCATTACGACGGCGCACTAAAAAAAACTTGAACTGCAGATTTAGTCGACTAAAATCTTATGAAATTTAGTCGACTAAAACTAGACTCACACTAAAACATTCCAGGTGACTAACATATGACTAAAACTAAATTTGCTGCAAAAAACAAAACACTGTTCGGCAGAGTGTGTAACTTCCTCTCGCATGGCCTGCCAGGTCATCCTCCCACTACTCTCCAAGGTTCTCTGCAACTCTCAAAGGCCTCCTTTCCATTTTTGGGACATAAAACACAGAACCAAAAATGGTTAACATTTTCCTACGATTGACACAAAGTTTCTGTTGTCCCCAAAATGTTTTTTTTTAAGGTCCCAACATCAGTGAAAATATGGCATAATACCATAGAATGTTTTAAACCGGTATAGTAGTAGAGGAGGCTGAACAAACAGCCAAAAAGGACACACACATCTATATACCTATATAGGCTGGGTGCTGGATCAAAATAAAGTCACTTCAGTAAAGATATAATTGGGAGCATAAAATGACAAACCAACATTATTTTATTATTTCTTCCAATGATAATTCCACGGGGCTTCCAACAAATTGGAATGTTAAATGTCAAACAACTTCATCACTTGTTGTTCCTCCTGTTTTATCTGCAATCCTGCTATTCACTGTCTTGCTATTGATGGAGCTCATTAATAAATAAGGCACAGCTATTTCTGCCCGGCCACAGACTCTTTGAAGGTGTCTGCCGTTTAACCCATTTAGACCTGAAGCCGATAAAAATAAATAAATAAGGCTTTTAAGACTGAACAGTTTTCGGAAAAACCTATGTCAGTGGTGCTCAACCTTTTTCCACGTCAAGGACCCCCAGAATTATCTGTATTTGGCCGCGGACCCCCATCTGAATATATGTTGCTCCAGGGACCCCACCGGAGGCATAGATTTGAGTTAAAAACGTTCGCTCTGACAGAATATATATTCAAAGATTTGCGCCACATTTTCACGATTAAAATAAATAAATAGCAGATCTACAAGCTCGTAGTGCTTCACTCGGTGCCGCGCTATGAGCTTGTAGATCTGCTATTTTTCAATCGCTAAAGTATGACATCGTGCTTTCAAAACACCAAAAGAGGTTCCCGACTGAATGGGTTTCTCACGTGGTAGCCTATAGGGGCATGCTATCTATTGAGCTTCTCTGTGTGTTCTGTTGTAAACTTGTTCTGTTCCGTCCTTCAGGCTTTCATCAAGGAGCTGGTGGGAAGTAAGCTGGAGGGGCTTCATAAGCAGGACGAGTTACAGAGTGAGACCATCGAGCACCCGGCCGTCTCCCACAGCCACTACCACCACGAGCCTTATCACTTCAACAGTCCACATCACCACCAGCAGCAGCAGCATCCTCGAAGTCACAACCAGACGCTCTGACCACCTCCTTACACAGAGGCCCCTTTTCCACCAGTTGGTTCCCAATGTGAACCGGTTCAGTTCTTTTTGGTTTTTAGTCCATGAGCCAGAGCTCCAAAATTGGAACGTTAATTATGAATTGAGTAGGCAAAACCATACCTATATTAGATTATCACCATGAAACTTCCCCAACTGAGTACTTGCATGAAGGCAATGATTTATTATACAAATTTTACATTTTTAAATATGCAAATGAGGCATTATGTAGGAAAATATGCAAAATAATCAAAAATATGAAAAAGGTACTACTGTGGAAGGGTTATCATGTATTAATTTACTTGTATTGATCCTATAAACAATTTAATATAGGGTACAGTTTGCCCACCAATTTTGGAGCTCTGGCTCATGGACTAAAAAAACAAAAATAACTGAACCTGTTCCCATTGGGAACCAACTGGTGGAAAAGGGGTCACAGTGCCGTGCACGCACACATTACAACAACATGATGTGTACACTATAGGGCTTTCACTTCTAGTGATTTTTTTTAACTAGTTGACTAGTTTACTAGTCGTCTAGTTGTTTAACTTTTTTTTTTTTTAATATATATTTGTACATTTAAAAACTGTGTACATTGGTGACTATAATCTAGCATTCTAGCTGATCTTGAGGCCTTATCAACTAGTCAACTAGTACCAGCAAGGTCGACTAGTGGATTTACTAGTCGACTAGTTGAATAGTCGACTAGTTGCTTAAATCCCTAGTGTACATGTACACATGCCCAAACAACTCAAGCTTGACTTGTACCCTGATGTCCCATGTCTGGGCATGTCATATTATACAAACATTAAAAAGAAAGCAGATTTACAATTGATGTCAAGGGAAAAACAGAGAAGACCAAGTTCATGCCCCTGGGGTACCGCAGTCAACTAAGTATATTATAGGGACTAAATGGTCAACTTGGCAGAGATAAAGATCAGGTTAATGTGTGAAATGTGATCCAGATTCATTCTTATACATAATAAGATACTAGAAATCAGTTTTAGAGTAGAATACAGAACAGTATAAGTCACAGTGAGCCAAGGCAGGGCATGAACATATAGTTATGTTATATAAACATATAGTTTACACCACAGCATTGTACACATGCTTTCCTACCAAGATACTGAAATCAATGGATGAGCATACCCACGTCACATCACCTTTCAAATGAATATGGTCATTCATTCTTTAATGTATTTATTGTTGTGATCACAGCATCACAGTTTGTTGTACAATACTGAAATCAACCATGTAACATGCATACTGTTCCTACTAGCTATAGCATTATGCATTTGAATACCTTTTAATTCTAATAATTCATCTTACATCTAACAACATTTGACTGAGAAGTTACTACAGTTTTAAAATGGTCTGCTAAGTCTGAAAAAATAAAGAATATCAATCACTGGATTTCCATTGTTTTCGTTTTGTACTTTGAAGAGCCGATTCATACTCCTATTTTACCGCTGTAGTGCCGAAATGATTTCGGCTCGTCAGACATTTTCAGTAGCACCGAAGAGCCGACTTTAGGATGGTACCCACCCCCCCGAACGTCCCATTGTAGGCTCTACAGAGCCGAACAGACTTTTATTCGGCTCTAAAATAGCAGTATGAATCGCATGTAAGACAAGACACATACTGAATGCAAAAAGATTAGGGAAAAAGTTCGGGTCATTTATTGAAAATGATTTATTGGTTCAAGTGTTCATGTCAGATACTGGATATCTCTTCTATCAATCTAACTGTATGCACCAAGTCTCTGTACATCTGTAATCCACGTAACGTGAGAACCGTTCGCCCCACGAGTTTCACACCACCACAGGGAGTGCAGTGCCCGGTATCGAGTCGGTCGGACCCATGTTGTCCAGAACCGCCCCAAAAAGGCCTCTGCCCGGGCTCTGGACCGAGGCCCCTGCCCAGGGTCCATATATGGAGCTGGCCTGTTCTGACCTCGCAACACTCCATATTTGGGCATGCCTGACACAGAACTCCACAAGCTGGCCTGTTCTGACATCCCAACACTACATATTTGGGGCATGGCTGACACAGAACTCAGGAATAAATATAGGAATAAAGGGACACAGAGAGACACATACAGAAACCTGACATTCTGATGTCGGGCATAAAAGGGACACAGATAATATCTGGGTGGGGCATCTATTGCCAGTGCCAAACGGGAACCTAAGAGGCCCCACGGTCAAGTTCAAGTAAATGAGCACTCGAGTATCATCAAATCAAACTATGTAATAAAATGTAAGTATACATTTATACAAGGATGTATAAAGTAGTCGAGCGTAACAGTGGGCGTGGTTTTCTGGACCCACTGAAAAATCTGCCATTCATTTTTCCCCATAGAGATTTACAAAAATATTTACATCAATTATTTTAAGCCTATAGAATCAAGCCATCCAGGATCCTGGTGAATCATGACCATGAAAACCTTTGATTCTATGAAATAATAATAATCAATTATATACTACTACTATTTAATAAATATCCTTTGTTTAGCTGTTTTCATTGTTCTTTCTTCACAGAATCAAAGTGTCAAAGGGTCAAATGTTGCCTGCGTGTGAACTCCACACCAATGGACAGAAAATACCTCCTCAAACAGAACAGATTCTACAAATGCCTTCTAAATCCTGACAGTTTTCTGCAAAACCTATATGTTTCTATGTCAGTCGTTCTCAAACACTTTCATGTCAAGGACCCCCAAAAATATATGTAATTGGCCGCCGACCCCACTTGAAAATATTTTGTTCCAGGAGCCCCCCACCCAGCTAACATGTCCATCTGGGCCCAATTGGGTTTTGACATGGGCTATGGGCATGTGTTCCAAGTGGGCCGTGCACCCAGTTTTCACAAAGGGCCCACCCGTGTTAGCCCATATGGGCTTACGTGGGTTTCTAACTGGATCTTAGGTGGTATCCAAATGGGCCATTTTATTTCAGAACCATGTGTGCGCCACCTGTGTTTGCCTATATGGGTTTGAACTGGGATCTGATTGGGCCTTAAGTGGGTACCAGCTGGACGAATTATATGTGACCCATGTAGGCCACACTTGTGTCCGCCCTCATTGTCTTCCGTCCTGTTTCTGTTGTCACCTGCTGTCGATTGTTCATTCCTATGGATAGGATGCAGTGCGCCACATTGGCGGTGTTTCCAGTTTTCTGTAGTAGTTTCTTCAAGTGTTCATGACTGGATAGCACTCGATCTGTAGAGTCGTACATTACTATCTCCTACGATCAAGGGTTAGGGTTAGGGTACTGTAGCATGCTGTTTTTCATCATTTTTGAGGACGAAAATCATACCGACACCATGGACTGTAGCCCATGGTCTGGAAGTGATTTTGTCTTTTTTCAAAATCTTGTTTTTCATCGTTTTTGACCAGGGATTATAGCCGGGTTAGGGTTAGGTTCCACAGGCTAATAAAGTGTAAATTCGGGGGTCCTTGACAAGAAAAGGTTTGGGAACCACTGTTAGAGGGTCTATAGAATAGATAGATGTTGATAGTATGTATAGTAGTAGTAAGTTAGTGACTTTGACAGTGTACAAATGGAACCGGTTTTCAGCAGGTCAAATGAGGTACAGAAAACCGTATGACTCCCAGGCTGATCTCACTGGGGGGAAAACTGTATGAGTTTATTTGTTTAAGAACACTTACAAGCCGAAATAGCGCAGTTGGTAGAGCATTAGACTGAATATCTAAAGGTCCCTGATTCAATCCAGGCTTTCGGCAGTTGAAATGAGATACAGAAAATCCTATGACATTGCATGTTCTCCCCGTGTCCCCTAGGGTAGGTACCCCAAAAATGCTATAGTATGCCGTACGATAATGGGCTATAGCCCATGGTCAAAAATGATGAAAAACGAGGATATTTTATTTTTCAAAAAATTCAAAAAACGATGGGCTATAACCCATCGTTTCTTTCTTTTTTCACTTTTTTCAAATCCTCAAAAATGATGAAAAACGGCGTGCTATAGTATGCCGTACGATATGGGCTATAGCCCATGGCCCATGGTCCAAAAACGAGGATAAATTATTATTTTTTTTTTTTCAAAAAACGATGGGCTATAACCCATCGTTTTTTTTTCAAATCCTCAAAAATGATGAAAAACGGCGTGCTATAGTATGCCGTACGATATGGGCTATTAGATGAGCGTCTAAAAAGTGGGATAAAAAACTTCTATATTTAAACGTTTTTTATCCCATTTTTAGACGCACGTCTAATAGCCGGCTATTGCTCAGTGGGATGGTCAAAAATTATGAAAAATGAGGATTAAAAAAAAAATCAAAAATTCAAAAAACGATGGGCTATAACCCATGTTTTGTTTTTTTTCCCTTTTTTTAAATCCTCAAAAATGATGAAAAATGGCGTGCTATAGTTTGCTGTACGGTATGGGTTATAGCAACTGTTCAAAAATGATGAAAAACGAGGTAAATTTTAATTTTAATTTTTTTTAAAACGATGTTTTTTTTGCTTCATTTTTGATGTTTTTTATCCCATTTTTGAAAAAATAAACGGCGTGCTGTAGTATGCCGTACGGTATGGGCCATAGCCCATGGTCAAAAATGATGAAAAACAAGGTTAATCTTTTTTTCAAAAATTCAAAAAACGATGGGCTATAACCCATGTTTTTTTTTTTTCTCATTTTTTTCAAATCCTCAAAAATGATGAAAAACGGCGTGCTATAGTATGCCGTACGGTATGGGCCATAGCCCATGGTCAAAATTTATGAAAAACGAGGTTAATTCTTTTTCAAAAATTCAAAAAACTATGGGCTATAACCCATGTTTTTTTTTTTTTTTTTTTTTTTTCAAAAAATAAAAAAAACGATGGGCTATAACCCATGTTTTTTGAAATTTTGATTTTTTTTCAAATCCTCAAAAATGATGAAAAACGGCGTGCTATAGTATGCCGTATGGTAGGGGCTATAGCCCATGTTCACAAAAGATGAAAAACGAGGTTAAAAAAAAATCAAAAATTCAAAAAACGATGGGCTATAACCCATGTTTTTTAAAATTTAGATTTTTTTTCAAATCCTCAAAAAGGATGAAAAACGGCGTGCTATAGTATGCTGTACGGTAGGGGCTATAGACCATGTTCAAAAATGATGAAAAACGAGTTAATTCTTTTTTTTCAAAATTTCAAAAAACGATGGGCTATAACCCATGTTTTTTTAAATTTTGAATTTTTTTCAAATCCTCAAAAATGATGAAAAACGGCGTGCTATAGTATGCCGTACGGTAGGGGCTATAGCCCATGTTCAAAAATGATGAAAAACGAGTAAATTTTTTTTTCCAAAATTTTAAAAAACGATGGGCTATAACCCATGTTTTTTGAAATTTGGATTTTTTTTCAAATCCTCAAAAATTATGAAAAACGGCGTGCTATAGTATGCCGTACGGTAGTGGCTATAGCCCATGTTCACAAAAGATGAAAAACGAGGTTAAAAAATATTCAAAAATTCAAAAAACGATGGGCTATAACCCATGTTTTTTGAAATTTAGATTTTTTTTCAAATCCTCAAAAAGGATGAAAAACGGCGTGCTATAGTATGCCGTACGGTAGGGGCTATAGACCATGTTCAAAAATGATGAAAAACGAGTAATTTTTTTTTCTTCAAAATTTCAAAAAACGATGGGCTATAACCCATGTTTTTTTAAATTTTGAATTTTTTTCAAATCCTCAAAAATGATGAAAAACGGCGTGCTATAGTATGCCGTACGGTAGGGGCTATAGCCCATGTTCAAAAATGATGAAAAACGAGTTAATTTTTTTTTTCAAAATTTTAAAAAACGATGGGCTATAACCCATGTTTTTTGAAATTTGGATTTTTTTTCAAATCCTCAAAAATTATGAAAAACGGCGTGCTATAGTATGCCGTACGGTAGTGGCTATAGCCCATGTTCACAAAAGATGAAAAACGAGGTTAAAAAAAATTAAAAAATTAAAAAAACGATGGGCTATAACCCATGTTTTTTGAAATTTAGATTTTTTTTCAAATCCTCAAAAAGGATGAAAAACGGCGTGCTATAGTATGCCGTACGGTAGGGGCTATAGACCATGTTCAAAAATGATGAAAAACGAGTAATTTTTTTTTCTTCAAAATTTCAAAAAACGATGGGCTATAACCCATGTTTTTTTTATCACTGCAGAGAGTGGTGCGAATAGCGCAGCGCATCGTGGGCGGGGAGCTTCCCCCCCTCCAGGAAATACATGAGAGACGCTGCGTGGCTAAAGCGGAAAGCATAATCAGGGACATTTACCACCCCAGCCACAGCCTGTTCAAGCCGCTGCAGCACCCACGGCCAGGCAAGCGTTTCAGGAGCATCGGGAGCAGTACTACGAGGCTCTTGAACAGCTTTTATTTGTCAGCAATCAGATTGCTGAACAAGAGCTAAGTTTTAGACTTTTTGCTTAGTCGTATACATAGATGCACCCATGATGAACTCTATTTCTTTTGCACTCACTTTGTTATGTTATGCATGTTCTTTCTCTCTACCTTTAAACTGCAATTTGAGCCAGCACAACCAAGTTTTTCACCCACCTTACTTGTAATGTGATGTGACAATAAAGATTGATTTTGATTCTGATTCTGATTCTGCTATAGTATGCCGTATGGTAGGGGCTATAGCCCATGTTAAAAAATGATGAAAAACGAGGTAAATCTTTTTTTCAAAAATTCAAAAAACAATGGGCTATAACCCATGTTTTTTGAATTTTTGAATTTTTTTCAAATCCTCAAAAATGATGAAAAACGGCGTGCTATAGTATGCCGTACGGTAGGGGCTATAGCGCATGTTAAAAAATGATGAAAAACGAGGTTAAAATTAATTCAAAAATAAAAAAAACGATGGGCTATAACCCATGTTTTTTGAAATTTTGATTTTTTTTCAAATCCTCAAAAATGATGAAAAACGGCGTGCTATAGTATGCCGTATGGTAGGGGCTATAGCCCATGTTCACAAAAGATGAAAAACGAGGTTAAAAAAAAATCAAAAATTCAAAAAACGATGGGCTATAACCCATGTTTTTTAAAATTTAGATTTTTTTTCAAATCCTCAAAAAGGATGAAAAACGGCGTGCTATAGTATGCTGTACGGTAGGGGCTATAGACCATGTTCAAAAATGATGAAAAACGAGTTAATTCTTTTTTTTCAAAATTTCAAAAAACGATGGGCTATAACCCATGTTTTTTTAAATTTTGAATTTTTTTCAAATCCTCAAAAATGATGAAAAACGGCGTGCTATAGTATGCCGTACGGTAGGGGCTATAGCCCATGTTCAAAAATGATGAAAAACGAGTAAATCTTTTTTTTCAAAATTTTAAAAAACGATGGGCTATAACCCATGTTTTTTGAAATTTGGATTTTTTTTCAAATCCTCAAAAATTATGAAAAACGGCGTGCTATAGTATGCCGTACGGTAGTGGCTATAGCCCATGTTCACAAAAGATGAAAAACGAGGTTAAAAAATATTCAAAAATTCAAAAAACGATGGGCTATAACCCATGTTTTTTGAAATTTAGATTTTTTTTCAAATCCTCAAAAAGGATGAAAAACGGCGTGCTATAGTATGCCGTACGGTAGGGGCTATAGACCATGTTCAAAAATGATGAAAAACGAGTAATTTTTTTTTCTTCAAAATTTCAAAAAACGATGGGCTATAACCCATGTTTTTTTAAATTTTGAATTTTTTTCAAATCCTCAAAAATGATGAAAAACGGCGTGCTATAGTATGCCGTACGGTAGGGGCTATAGCCCATGTTCAAAAATGATGAAAAATGAGTAATTTTTTTTTTTCAAAATTTAAAAAAACGATGGGCTATAACCCATGTTTTTTGAAATTTGGATTTTTTTTCAAATCCTCAAAAATTATGAAAAACGGCGTGCTATAGTATGCCGTACGGTAGTGGCTATAGCCCATGTTCACAAAAGATGAAAAACGAGGTTAAAAAAAATTCAAAAATTCAAAAAACGATGGGCTATAACCCATGTTTTTTGAAATTTTGATTTTTTTTCAAATCCTCAAAAAGGATGAAAAATGGCGTGCTATAGTATGCCGTACGGTAGGGGCTATAGACCATGTTCAAAAATGATGAAAAACGAGTAATTTTTTTTTCTTCAAAATTTAAAAAAACGATGGGCTATAACCCATGTTTTTTTAAATTTTGAATTTTTTTCAAATCCTCAAAAATGATGAAAAACGGCGTGCTATAGTATGCCGTACGGTAGGGGCTATAGCCCATGTTCAAAAATGATGAAAAATGAGTAATTTTTTTTTTTCAAAATTAAAAAAAACGATGGGCTATAACCCATGTTTTTTGAAATTTGGATTTTTTTTCAAATCCTCAAAAATTATGAAAAACGGCGTGCTATAGTATGCCGTACGGTAGTGGCTATAGCCCATGTTCACAAAAGATGAAAAACGAGGTTAAAAAAAATTCAAAAATTCAAAAAACGATGGGCTATAACCCATGTTTTTTGAAATTTTGATTTTTTTTCAAATCCTCAAAAAGGATGAAAAACGGCGTGCTATAGTATGCCGTACGGTAGGGGCTATAGACCATGTTCAAAAATGATGAAAAACGAGTAATTATTTTTTCTTCAAAATTTAAAAAAACGATGGGCTATAACCCATGTTTTTTTTAATTTTTAATTTTTTTCAAATCCTCAAAAATGATGAAAAACGGCGTGCTATAGAATGCCGTACGGTAGGGGCTATAGCCCATGTTCAAAAATGATGAAAAACGAGGTTAAAAAACATAATTCAAAAATTCAAAATGATGGGATATAACCCATGTTTTTTGAAAATTTGATTTTTTTTTCAAATCCTCAAAAATGATGAAAAACGGCGTGCTATAGTATGCCGTACGGTAGGGTCTATAGCCCATGTTCAAAAATGATGAAAAACGAGGTTAAAAAAAAATCAAAAATTCAACAAACGATGGGCTATAACCCATTATTTTTGAAATTTTGAATTATTTTTCAAATCCTCAAAAATGATGAAAAACAGCGTGCTATATTATGCCGTATGGTAGGGGCTATAGCCCATGTTCAAAAATGATGAAAAACGAGGTTTAAATTTTTTTTTTTTATTCAAAAAACGATGGGCTATAACCCATGTTTTTTGAAATTTTGAAATGTTTTCAAATCCTCAAAAATAATGAAAAACGGCGTGCTATAGTATGCCGTACGGTAGGGTCTATAGCCCATGTTAAAAAATTATGAAAAACGAGGTTAAATTTTTTTCAAAAATTCAAAAAACGATGGGCTATAACCCATTATTTTTGAAATTTTGATTTTTTTTTTCAAATCCTCAAAAATGATGAAAAACGGCGTGCTATAGTATGCCGTACGGTAGGGGCTATAGCCCATGTTCAAAAATGATGAAAAACGAGGTTAAAAGAAAATCTAAATTTCAAAAAACGATGAGCTATAACCCATGT
Source organism: Protomyctophum parallelum (assembly GCF_964188405.1). NCBI lineage: Eukaryota > Metazoa > Chordata > Actinopteri > Myctophiformes > Myctophidae > Protomyctophum > Protomyctophum parallelum. The sequence goes on from NC_139697.1 coordinate 68,802,765, forward strand.
TTTTTGAAATTTTGAATTTTTTTCAAATCCTCAAAAATGATGAAAAACGGCGTGCTATAATATGCCGTACGGTATGGGCTATAGACCATGTTCAAAAATGATGAAAAACAAGGTAATTTTTTTTTTCAAAATTTCAAAAAACGATGGGCTATAACCCATGTTTTTTGAAAATTAGATTTTTTTTCAAATCCTCAAAAATGATGAAAAACAGTGTGCTATAGTATGCCGTACGGTAGGGGCTATAGCCCATGTTCAAAAATTATGAAAAACGAGGTTTAAATCATTTTTCGAAATTTCAAAAAACGATGGGCTATAACCCATGTTTTTTGAAATTTTGAATGTTTTTCAAATCCTCAGAAATTATGAAAAACGGCGTGTTATAGTATGCCGTACGGTAGGGGCTATAGCCCATGTTCAAAAATGATGAAAAACGAGGTTAATTCTTTTTTCAAAATTTCAAAAAACGATGGGCTATAACCCATGTTTTTTGAATTTTTGAATTTTTTTCAAATCCTCAAAAATGATGAAAAACAGCGTGCTATAGTATGCCGTACGGTAGGGGCTATAGCCCATGTTCAAAAATGATGAAAAACGAGGTTAAAAAAACATTCAAAAATTAAAAAAACGATGGGCTATAACCCATGTTTTTTGAAATTTTGAATTTTTTTAAAATCGTCAAAAATGATGAAAAACTGCGTGCTATAGTATGCCGTACGGTAGGGGCTATAGCCCATGTTCAAAAATGATGAAAAACGAGGTTACATTTTTTTCAAAATTTCAAAAAACGATGGGCTATAACCCATGTTTTTTGAAATTTTGATTTTTTTTTCAAATCCTCAAAAATGATGAAAAACTGCGTGCTATAGTATGCCGTACGTTAGGGTCTATATCCCATGTTCAAAAATGATGAAAAATGAGGTTAAAAAAAAATTAAAAAATTAAAAAAAAACGATGGGCTATAACCCATGTTTTTTGAAATTTTGAATTTTTTTCAAATCCTCAAAAATGATGAAAAACGGCGTGCTATAGTATGCCGTACGGTAGGGGCTATAGACCATGTTCAAAAATGATGAAAAACGAGGTTAATTTTCTTTTCAAAATTTCTAAAAACGATGGGCTATAACCCATGTTTTTTGAATTTTTGATTTTTTTTCAAATCCTCAAAAATGATGAAAAACGGCGTGCTATAGTATGCCGTACGGTAGGGGCTTTAGCCCATGTTCAAAAATGATGAAAAACGAGGTAATCCTTTTTTTCAAAATTTCAAAAAACGATGGGCTATAACCCATGTTTTTTGAATTTTTTTTTTTTTTTCAAATCCTCAAAAATGATGAAAAACGGCGTGCTATAGTATGCCGTATGGTAGGGGCTATAGCCCATGTTCAAAAATGATGAAAAACGAGGTTAATTCTTTTTTCAAAAATTCAAAAAACGAAGGGCTATAACCCATGTTTTTTAAAATTTTGAATTTTTTTCAAATCCTCAAAAATGATGAAAAACGGCGTGCTATAGTATACCGTACGGTAGGGGCTATAGCCCATGTTCAAAAATGATGAAAAACGAGGTTTAAATCTTTTTCAAAATTTCAAAAAACGATGGGCTATAACCCATGTTTTTTGAAATGTTGAAATTTTTTCAAATCATCAAAAATGATGAAAAACGGCGTGCTATAGTATGACGTACGGTAGGGGCTATAGCCCATGTTCAAAAATGATGAAAAACGAGGTTAATTCTTTTTTCAAAATTTAAAAAAACGATGGTCTATAACCCATGTTTTTTGAAATTTTGATATTTTTTCAAATCCTCAAAAATGATGAAAAACGGCGTGCTATAGTATGCCGTACGGTAGGGGCTATAGCCCATGTTCAAAAATGATGAAAAACGAGGTTAAAAAAAATTCAAAAATTCAAAAAACGATGGGCTATAACCCATGTTTTTTGAAATTTTGATTTTTTTTCAAATCCTCAAAAATGATGAAAAACGGCGTGCTATAGTATGCCGTACGGTAGGGGCTATAGCCCATGTTCAAAAATTATGAAAAACGAGGTTTAATTTTTTTTTCAAAATTTCAAAAAACGATGGGCTATAACCCATGTTTTTTGAAATTTAGATTTTTTTTCAAATCCTCAAAAATGTAGAAAAACGGCGTGCTATAGTATGCCGTACGGTAGGGTCTATATCCCATTTTCAAAAATGATGAAAAACGAGGTTAAAAAAACATTAAAAAATTCAAAGAACGATGGGCTATAACCCATGTTTTTAGAAAATTTGAATTTTTTTCAAATCCTCAAAAATGATGAAAAACGGCGTGCTATAGTATGCCGTACGGTAGGGGCTATAGCCCATGTTCTAAAATTATGAAAAACGAGGTTTAAATTTTTTTCAAATTTTCAAAAAACGATGGGCTATAACCCATGTTTTTTGAAATTTTGAATTTTTTTCAAATCCTTAAAAATGATGAAAAACGGCGTGCTATAGTATGCCGTACGGTAGGGGCTATAGCCCATGTTCAAAAATGATGAAAAACGAGGTTAAAAAAAACATTCAAAAATTAAAAAAACGATGGGCTATAACCCATGTTTTTTGAAATGTTGAATTTTTTTCAAATCCTCAAAAATGATGAAAAACGGCGTGCTATAGTATACCGTACGGTAGGGGCTATAGCCCATGTTCAAAAATGATGAAAAACGAGGTTTAATTTTTTTTCAAAATTTCAAAAAACGATGGGCTATAACCCATGTTTTTGAATTTTTGAATTTTTTTCAAATCCTCAAAAATGATGAAAAACGGCGTGCTATAGCATGCCGTACGGTAGGGGCTTTAGCCCATGTTCAAAAATGATGAAAAACGAGGTAATCCTTTTTTTCAAAATTTCAAAAAACGATGGGCTATAACCCATGTTTTTTTTAATTTTGAATTTTTTTCAAATCCTCAAAAATGATGAAAAACGGCGTGCTATAGTATGCCGTACGGTAGGGGCTATAGCCCATGTTCAAAAATGATGAAAAACGAGGTTAATTCTTTTTTCAAAATTTCAAAAAACGATGGGCTATAACCCATGTTTTTTTTAATTTTGAAATTTTTTTAAATCCTTAAAAATGATGAAAAACGGCGTGCTATAGTATGCCGTACGGTAGGGGCTATAGCCCATGTTCAAAAATGATGAAAAACGAGGTTAAAAAAACATTCAAAAATTCAAAGAACGATGGGCTATAACCCATGTTTTTTGAAAATTTGAATTTTTTTCAAATCCTCAAAAATGATGAAAAACGGCGTGCTATAGTATGCCGTACGGTAGGGGCTATAGCCCATGTTCTAAAATGATGAAAAACGAGGTTTAAATTTTTTTCAAAATTTCAAAAAACGATGGGCTATAACCCATGTTTTTTGAATTTTTGAATTTTTTTCAAATCCTCAAAAATGATGAAAAACGGCGTGCTATAGCATGCCGTACGGTAGGGGCTTTAGCCCATGTTCAAAAATGATGAAAAACGAGGTAATCCTTTTTTTCAAAATTTCAAAAAACGATGGGCTATAACCCATGTTTTTTGAAATTTTGAATTTTTTTCAAATCCTCAAAAATGATGAAAAACGGCGTGCTATAGTATGCCGTACGGTAGGGGCTATAGCCCATGTTCAAAAATGATGAAAAACGAGGTTAATTCTTTTTTCAAAATTTCAAAAAACGATGGGCTATAACCCATGTTTTTTAAAATTTTGAATTTTTTTCAAATCCTTAAAAATGATGAAAAACGGCGTGCTATAGTATGCCGTACGGTAGGGGCTATAGCCCATGTTCAAAAATGATGAAAAACGAGGTTAAAAAAACATTCAAAAATTCAAAGAACGATGGGCTATAACCCATGTTTTTAGAAAATTTGAATTTTTTTCAAATCCTCAAAAATGATGAAAAACGGCGTGCTATAGCATGCCGTACGGTAGGGGCTTTAGCCCATGTTCAAAAATGATGAAAAACGAGGTAATCCTTTTTTTCAAAATTTCAAAAAACGATGGGCTATAACCCATGTTTTTTGAAATTTTGAATTTTTTTCAAATCCTCAAAAATGATGAAAAACGGCGTGCTATAGTATGCCGTACGGTAGGGGCTATAGCCCATGTTCAAAAATGATGAAAAACGAGGTTAATTCTTTTTTCAAAATTTCAAAAAACGATGGGCTATAACCCATGTTTTTTGAAATTTTGAATTTTTTTCAAATCCTTAAAAATGATGAAAAACGGCGTGCTATAGTATGCCGTACGGTAGGGGCTATAGCCCATGTTCAAAAATGATGAAAAACGAGGTTAAAAAAACATTCAAAAATTCAAAGAACGATGGGCTATAACCCATGTTTTTTGAAAATTTGAATTTTTTTCAAATCCTCAAAAATGATGAAAAACGGCGTGCTATAGTATGCCGTACGGTAGGGGCTATAGCCCATGTTCTAAAATGATGAAAAACGAGGTTTAATTTTTTTTCAAATTTTCAAAAAACGATGGGCTATAACCCATGTTTTTTGAAATTTTGAAATGTTTTCAAATCCTCAAAAATGATGAAAAACGGCGTGCTATAGTATGCCGTACGGTAGGGGCTATAGCCCATGTTCAAAAATGATGAAAAACGAGGTTAAAAAAACATTCAAAAATTCAAAGAACGATGGGCTATAACCCATGTTTTTTGAATTTTTGAATTTTTTTCACATCCTCAAAAATGATGAAAAACGGCGTGCTATAGTATGCCGTACGGTAGGGGCTATAGCCCATGTTCAAAAATGATGAAAAACGAGGTTTACATTTTTTTCAAAATTTAAAAAAACTATGGGCTATAACCCATGTTTTTGAAAATTTTGAATTTTTTTCAAATCCTCAAAAATGATGAAAAACGGCGTGCTATAGTATGCCGTACGGTAGGGGCTATAGCCCATGTTCAAAAATGATGAAAAACGAGGTTAATTATTTTTTCAAAATTTCAAAAAACGATGGGCTATAACCCATGTTTTTTGAAATTTTGAATTTTTTTCAAATCCTTAAAAATGATGAAAAACGGCGTGCTATAGTATGCCGTACGGTAGGGGCTATAGCCCATGTTCAAAAATGATGAAAAACGAGGTTAAAAAAACATAAAAAATTTCAAAGAACGATGGGCTATAACCCATGTTTTTTGAAAATTTGAATTTTTTTCAAATCCTCAAAAATGATGAAAAACGGCGTGCTATAGTATGCCGTACGGTAGGGGCTATAGCCCATGTTCTAAAATTATGAAAAACGAGGTTTAAATTTTTTTCAAATTTTCAAAAAACGATGGGCTATAACCCATGTTTTTCGAAATTTTGAATTTTTTTCAAATCCTCAAAAATGATGAAAAACGGCGTGCTATAGTATGCCGTACGGTAGGGGCTATAGCCCATGTTCAAAAATGATGAAAAACGAGGTTAAAAAAAACATTCAAAAATTCAAAAAACGATGGGCTATAACCCATGTTTTTTGAAATGTTGAATTTTTTTCAAATCCTCAAAAATGATGAAAAACGGCGTGCTATAGTATACTGTACGGTAGGGGCTATAGCCCATGTTCAAAAATGATGAAAAACGAGGTTTAATTTTTTTTCAAAATTTCAAAAAACGATGGGCTATAACCCATGTTTTTTAAATTTTTAAATTTTTTTCAAATCCTCAAAAATGATGAAAAACGGCGTGCTATAGCATGCCGTACGGTAGGGGCTTTAGCCCATGTTCAAAAATGATGAAAAACGAGGTAATCCTTTTTTTCAAAATTTCAAAAAACGATGGGCTATAACCCATGTTTTTTGAAATTTTGAATTTTTTTCAAATCCTCAAAAATGATGAAAAACGGCGTGCTATAGTATGCCGTACGGTAGGGTCTATAGCCCATGTTCAAAAATGATGAAAAACGAGGTTAATTCTTTTTTCAAAATTTCAAAAAACGATGGGCTATAACCCATGTTTTTTTAAATTTTTAAATTTTTTCAAATCCTTAAAAATGATGAAAAACGGCGTGCTATAGTATGCCGTACGGTAGGGGCTATAGCCCATGTTCAAAAATGATGAAAAACGAGGTTAAAAAAACATTCAAAAATTCAAAGAACGATGGGCTATAACCCATGTTTTTTGATTTTTTGAATTTTTTTCACATCCTCAAAAATGATGAAAAACGGCGTGCTATAGTATGCCGTACGGTAGGGGCTATAGCCCATGTTCAAAAATGATGAAAAACGAGGTTTACATTTTTTTCAAAATTTCAAAAAACGATGGGCTATAACCCATGTTTTTTGAAAATTTGAATTTTTTTCAAATCCTCAAAAATGATGAAAAACGGCGTGCTATAGTATGCCGTACGGTAGGGGCTATAGCCCATGTTCTAAAATGATGAAAAACGAGGTTTAAATTTTTTTCAAATTTTCAAAAAACGATGGGCTATAACCCATGTTTTTCGAAATTTTGAAATTTTTTCAAATCCTCAAAAATGATGAAAAACGGCGTGCTATAGTATGCCGTACGGTAGGGGCTATAGCCCATGTTAAAAAATGATGAAAAACGAGGTTAAAAAAAACATTCAAAAATTCAAAAAACGATGGGCTATAACCCATGTTTTTTGAAATGTTGAATTTTTTTCAAATCCTCAAAAATGATGAAAAACGGCGTGCTATAGTATACCGTACGGTAGGGGCTATAGCCCATGTTCAAAAATGATGAAAAACGAGGTTTAATTTTTTTTCAAATTTTCAAAAAACGATGGGCTATAACCCATGTTTTTTGAAATTTTGATTTTTTTTCAAATCCTTAAAAATGATGAAAAACGGCGTGCTATAGTATGCCGTACGGTAGGGGCTATAGCCCATGTTCAAAAATGATGAAAAACGAGGTTAAAAAAACATAAAAAATTTCAAAGAACGATGGGCTATAACCCATGTTTTTTGAAAATTTGAATTTTTTTCAAATCCTCAAAAATGATGAAAAACGGCGTGCTATAGTATGCCGTACGGTAGGGGCTATAGCCCATGTTCTAAAATTATGAAAAACGAGGTTTAATTTTTTTTCAAATTTTCAAAAAACGATGGGCTATAACCCATGTTTTTCGAAATTTTGAATTTTTTTCAAATCCTCAAAAATGATGAAAAACGGCGTGCTATAGTATGCCGTACGGTAGGGGCTATAGCCCATGTTCAAAAATGATGAAAAACGAGGTTAAAAAAAACATTAAAAAATTCAAAAAACGATGGGCTATAACCCATGTTTTTTGAAATGTTGAATTTTTTTCAAATCCTCAAAAATGATGAAAAACGGCGTGCTATAGTATACCGTACGGTAGGGGCTATAGCCCATGTTCAAAAATGATGAAAAACGAGTTTTATTTTTTTTTCAAAACTTCAAAAAACGATGGGCTATAACCCATGTTTTTTTAATTTTTAATTTTTTTTCAAATCCTCAAAAATGATGAAAAACGGCGTGCTATAGCATGCCGTACGGTAGGGGCTTTAGCCCATGTTCAAAAATGATGAAAAACGAGGTAATCCTTTTTTTCAAAATTTCAAAAAACGATGGGCTATAACCCATGTTTTTTTGAAATTTTGATTTTTTTTCAAATCCTCAAAAATGATGAAAAACGGCGTGCTATAGTATGCCGTACGGTAGGGGCTATAGCCCATGTTCAAAAATGATGAAAAACGAGGTTAAAAAAAACATTCAAAAATTCAAAAAACGATGGGCTATAACCCATGTTTTTTGAAATGTTGAATTTTTTTCAAATCCTCAAAAATGATGAAAAACGGCGTGCTATAGCATGCCGTACGGTAGGGGCTTTAGCCCATGTTCAAAAATGATGAAAAACGAGGTAATCCTTTTTTTCAAAATTTCAAAAAACGATGGGCTATAACCCATGTTTTTTGAAATTTTGAATTTTTTTTAAATCCTCAAAAATGATGAAAAACGGCGTGCTATAGTATGCCGTACGGTAGGGGCTATAGCCCATGTTCAAAAATTATGAAAAACGAGGTTAAAAAAACATTCAAAAATTCAAAGAACGATGGGCTATAACCCATGTTTTTTGAAAATTTGAATTTTTTTCAAATCCTCAAAAATGATGAAAAACGGCGTGCTATAGTATGCCGTACGGTAGGGGCTATAGCCCATGTTCTAAAATGATGAAAAACGAGGTTTACATTTTTTTCAAATTTTCAAAAAACGATGGGCTATAACCCATGTTTTTTGAAATTTTGAAATGTTTTCAAATCCTCAAAAATGATGAAAAACGGCGTGCTATAGTATGCCGTACGGTAGGGGCTATAGCCCATGTTCAAAAATGATGAAAAACGAGGTTAAAAAAACATTCAAAAATTCAAAGAACGATGGGCTATAACCCATGTTTTTTGAATTTTTGAATTTTTTTCACATCCTCAAAAATGATGAAAAACGGCGTGCTATAGTATGCCGTACGGTAGGGGCTATAGCCCATGTTCAAAAATGATGAAAAACGAGGTTTACATTTTTTTCAAAATTTCAAAAAACTATGGGCTATAACCCATGTTTTTGAAAATTTTGAATTTTTTTCAAATCCTCAAAAATGATGAAAAACGGCGTGCTATAGTATGCCGTACGGTAGGGGCTATAGCCCATGTTCAAAAATGATGAAAAACTAGGTTAATTCTTTTTTCAAAATTTCAAAAAACGATGGGCTATAACCCATGTTTTTTGAAATTTTGAATTTTTTTCAAATCCTTAAAAATGATGAAAAACGGCGTGCTATAGTATGCCGTACGGTAGGGGCTATAGCCCATGTTCAAAAATGATGAAAAACGAGGTTAAAAAAACATAAAAAATTTCAAAGAACGATGGGCTATAACCCATGTTTTTTGAAAATTTGAATTTTTTTCAAATCCTCAAAAATGATGAAAAACGGCGTGCTATAGTATGCCGTACGGTAGGGGCTATAGCCCATGTTCTAAAATTATGAAAAACGAGGTTTAATTTTTTTTCAAATTTTCAAAAAACGATGGGCTATAACTCATGTTTTTCGAAATTTTGAATTTTTTTCAAATCCTCAAAAATGATGAAAAACGGCGTGCTATAGTATGCCGTACGGTAGGGGCTATAGCCCATGTTCAAAAATGATGAAAAACGAGGTTAAAAAAAACATTCAAAAATTCAAAAAACGATGGGCTATAACCCATGTTTTTTGAAATGTTGAATTTTTTTCAAATCCTCAAAAATGATGAAAAACGGCGTGCTATAGTATACCGTACGGTAGGGGCTATAGCCCATGTTCAAAAATGATGAAAAACAAGGTTTAATTTTTTTTCAAAATTTCAAAAAACGATGGGCTATAACCCATGTTTTTTTAATTTTTTAATTTTTTTCAAATCCTCAAAAATGATGAAAAACGGCGTGCTATAGCATGCCGTACGGTAGGGGCTTTAGCCCATGTTCAAAAATGATGAAAAACGAGGTAATCCTTTTTTTCAAAATTTCAAAAAACGATGGGCTATAACCCATGTTTTTTGAAATTTTGAATTTTTTTTAAATCCTCAAAAATGATGAAAAACGGCGTGCTATAGTATGCCGTACGGTAGGGTCTATAGCCCATGTTCAAAAATGATGAAAAACGAGGTTAATTCTTTTTTCAAAATTTCAAAAAACGATGGGCTATAACCCATGTTTTTTGAAATTTTGAATTTTTTTCAAATCCTCAAAAATGATGAAAAACGGCGTGCTATAGTATGCCGTACGGTAGGGGCTATAGCCCATGTTCAAAAATGATGAAAAACGAGGTTAAAAAAACATTCAAAAATTCAAAGAACGATGGGCTATAACCCATGTTTTTTGATTTTTTGAATTTTTTTCACATCCTCAAAAATGATGAAAAACGGCGTGCTATAGTATGCCGTACGGTAGGGGCTATAGCCCATGTTCAAAAATGATGAAAACGAGGTTTACATTTTTTTCAAAATTTCAAAAAACGATGGGCTATAACCCATGTTTTTTGAAAATTTGAAATTTTTTCAAATCCTCAAAAATGATGAAAAACGGCGTGCTATAGTATGCCGTACGGTAGGGGCTATAGCCCATGTTCTAAAATGATGAAAAACGAGGTTTAAATTTTTTTCAAATTTTCAAAAAACGATGGGCTATAACCCATGTTTTTCGAAATTTTGAAATTTTTTCAAATCCTCAAAAATGATGAAAAACGGCGTGCTATAGTATGCCGTACGGTAGGGGCTATAGCCCATGTTCAAAAATGATGAAAAACGAGGTTAAAAAAAACATTCAAAAATTCAAAAAACGATGGCTATAACCCATGTTTTTTGAAATGTTGAATTTTTTTCAAATCCTCAAAAATGATGAAAAACGGCGTGCTATAGTATACCGTACGGTAGGGGCTATAGCCCATGTTCAAAAATGATGAAAAACGAGGTTTAATTTTTTTTCAAATTTTCAAAAAACGATGGGCTATAACCCATGTTTTTTGAAATTTTGATTTTTTTTCAAATCCTTAAAAATGATGAAAAACGGCGTGCTATAGTATGCCGTACGGTAGGGGCTATAGCCCATGTTCAAAAATGATGAAAAACGAGGTTAAAAAAACATAAAAAATTTCAAAGAACGATGGGCTATAACCCATGTTTTTTGAAAATTTGAATTTTTTTCAAATCCTCAAAAATGATGAAAAACGGCGTGCTATAGTATGCCGTACGGTAGGGGCTATAGCCCATGTTCTAAAATTATGAAAAACGAGGTTTAATTTTTTTTCAAAATTTCAAAAAACGATGGGCTATAACCCATGTTTTTTGAAATTTTGATTTTTTTTCAAATCCTCAAAAATGATGAAAAACGGCGTGCTATAGTATGCCGTACGGTAGGGGCTATAGCCCATGTTCAAAAATGATGAAAAACGAGGTTAAAAAAAACATTCAAAAATTCAAAAAACGATGGGCTATAACCCATGTTTTTTGAAATGTTGAATTTTTTTCAAATCCTCAAAAATGATGAAAAACGGCGTGCTATAGCATGCCGTACGGTAGGGGCTTTAGCCCATGTTCAAAAATGATGAAAAACGAGGTAATCCTTTTTTTCAAAATTTCAAAAAACGATGGGCTATAACCCATGTTTTTTGAAATTTTGAATTTTTTTCAAATCCTCAAAAATGATGAAAAACGGCGTGCTATAGTATGCCGTACGGTAGGGGCTATAGCCCATGTTCTAAAATGATGAAAAACGAGGTTTAAATTTTTTTCAAATTTTCAAAAAACGATGGGCTATAACCCATGTTTTTCGAAATTTTGAAATTTTTTCAAATCCTCAAAAATGATGAAAAACGGCGTGCTATAGTATGCCGTACGGTAGGGGCTATAGCCCATGTTCAAAAATGATGAAAAACGAGGTTAAAAAAAACATTCAAAAATTCAAAAAACGATGGCTATAACCCATGTTTTTTGAAATGTTGAATTTTTTTCAAATCCTCAAAAATGATGAAAAACGGCGTGCTATAGTATACCGTACGGTAGGGGCTATAGCCCATGTTCAAAAATGATGAAAAACGAGGTTTAATTTTTTTTCAAATTTTCAAAAAACGATGGGCTATAACCCATGTTTTTTGAAATTTTGATTTTTTTTCAAATCCTTAAAAATGATGAAAAACGGCGTGCTATAGTATGCCGTACGGTAGGGGCTATAGCCCATGTTCAAAAATGATGAAAAACGAGGTTAAAAAAACATAAAAAATTTCAAAGAACGATGGGCTATAACCCATGTTTTTTGAAAATTTGAATTTTTTTCAAATCCTCAAAAATGATGAAAAACGGCGTGCTATAGTATGCCGTACGGTAGGGGCTATAGCCCATGTTCTAAAATTATGAAAAACGAGGTTTAATTTTTTTTCAAAATTTCAAAAAACGATGGGCTATAACCCATGTTTTTTGAAATTTTGATTTTTTTTCAAATCCTCAAAAATGATGAAAAACGGCGTGCTATAGTATGCCGTACGGTAGGGGCTATAGCCCATGTTCAAAAATGATGAAAAACGAGGTTAAAAAAAACATTCAAAAATTCAAAAAACGATGGGCTATAACCCATGTTTTTTGAAATGTTGAATTTTTTTCAAATCCTCAAAAATGATGAAAAACGGCGTGCTATAGCATGCCGTACGGTAGGGGCTTTAGCCCATGTTCAAAAATGATGAAAAACGAGGTAATCCTTTTTTTCAAAATTTCAAAAAACGATGGGCTATAACCCATGTTTTTTGAAATTTTGAATTTTTTTTAAATCCTCAAAAATGATGAAAAACGGCGTGCTATAGTATGCCGTACGGTAGGGGCTATAGCCCATGTTCAAAAATGATGAAAAACGAGGTTAATTCTTTTTTCAAAATTTCAAAAAACGATGGGCTATAACCCATGTTTTTTGAAATTTTGAATTTTTTTCAAATCCTTAAAAATGATGAAAAACGGCGTGCTATAGTATGCCGTACGGTAGGGGCTATAGCCCATGTTAAAAAATTATGAAAAACGAGGTTAAAAAAACATTCAAAAATTCAAAGAACGATGGGCTATAACCCATGTTTTTTGAAAATTTGAATTTTTTTCAAATCCTCAAAAATGATGAAAAACGGCGTGCTATAGTATGCCGTACGGTAGGGGCTATAGCCCATGTTCTAAAATGATGAAAAACGAGGTTTACATTTTTTTCAAATTTTCAAAAAACGATGGGCTATAACCCATGTTTTTTGAAATTTTGAAATGTTTTCAAATCCTCAAAAATGATGAAAAACGGCGTTCTATAGTATGCCGTACGGTAGGGGCTATAGCCCATGTTCAAAAATGATGAAAAACGAGGTTAAAAAAACATTCAAAAATTCAAAGAACGATGGGCTATAACCCATGTTTTTTGAATTTTGAATTTTTTTCACATCCTCAAAAATGATGAAAAACGGCGTGCTATAGTATGCCGTACGGTAGGGGCTATAGCCCATGTTCAAAAATGATGAAAAACGAGGTTTACATTTTTTTCAAAATTTCAAAAAACTATGGGCTATAACCCATGTTTTTGAAAATTTTGAATTTTTTTCAAATCCTCAAAAATGATGAAAAACGGCGTGCTATAGTATGCCGTACGGTAGGGGCTATAGCCCATGTTCAAAAATGATGAAAAACGAGGTTAATTCTTTTTTCAAAATTTCAAAAAACGATGGGCTATAACCCATGTTTTTTTTATTTTTTTATTTTTTTCAAATCCTCAAAAATGATGAAAAACGGCGTGCTATAGCATGCCGTACGGTAGGGGCTTTAGCCCATGTTCAAAAATGATGAAAAACGAGGTAATCCTTTTTTTCAAAATTTCAAAAAACGATGGGCTATAACCCATGTTTTTTGAAATTTTGAATTTTTTTCAAATCCTCAAAAATGATGAAAAACGGCGTGCTATAGTATGCCGTACGGTAGGGTCTATAGCCCATGTTCAAAAATGATGAAAAACGAGGTTAATTCTTTTTTCAAAATTTCAAAAAACGATGGGCTATAACCCATGTTTTTTTAAATTTTTAAATTTTTTCAAATCCTTAAAAATGATGAAAAACGGCGTGCTATAGTATGCCGTACGGTAGGGGCTATAGCCCATGTTCAAAAATGATGAAAAACGAGGTTAAAAAAACATTCAAAAATTCAAAGAACGATGGGCTATAACCCATGTTTTTTGATTTTTTGAATTTTTTTCACATCCTCAAAAATGATGAAAAACGGCGTGCTATAGTATGCCGTACGGTAGGGGCTATAGCCCATGTTCTAAAATGATGAAAAACGAGGTTTAAATTTTTTTCAAATTTTCAAAAAACGATGGGCTATAACCCATGTTTTTCGAAAATTTGAATTTTTTTCAAATCCTCAAAAATGATGAAAAACGGCGTGCTATAGTATGCCGTACGGTAGCGGCTATAGCCCATGTTCTAAAATGATGAAAAACGAGGTTAATTCTTTTTTCAAAATTTCAAAAAACGATGGGCTATAACCCATGTTTTTTTAATTTTTTAATTTTTTTCAAATCCTCAAAAATGATGAAAAACGGCGTGCTATAGCATGCCGTACGGTAGGGGCTTTAGCCCATGTTCAAAAATGATGAAAAACGAGGTAATCCTTTTTTTCAAAATTTCAAAAAACGATGGGCTATAACCCATGTTTTTTGAAATTTTGAATTTTTTTCAAATCCTTAAAAATGATGAAAAACGGCGTGCTATAGTATGCCGTACGGTAGGGGCTATAGCCCATGTTCAAAAATGATGAAAAACGAGGTTAAAAAAACATAAAAAATTTCAAAGAACGATGGGCTATAACCCATGTTTTTTGAAAAATTGATTTTTTTTCAAATCCTCAAAAATGATGAAAAACGGCGTGCTATAGTATGCCGTACGGTAGGGGCTATAGCCCATGTTCTAAAATTATGAAAAACGAGGTTTAAATTTTTTTCAAATTTTCAAAAAACGATGGGCTATAACCCATGTTTTTCGAAATTTTGAATTTTTTTCAAATCCTCAAAAATGATGAAAAACGGCGTGCTATAGTATGCCGTACGGTAGGGGCTATAGCCCATGTTCAAAAATGATGAAAAACGAGGTTAAAAAAAACATTCAAAAATTCAAAAAACGATGGGCTATAACCCATGTTTTTTGAAATGTTGAATTTTTTTCAAATCCTCAAAAATGATGAAAAACGGCGTGCTATAGTATACCGTACGGTAGGGGCTATAGCCCATGTTCAAAAATGATGAAAAACGAGGTTTATTTTTTTTTCAAAACTTCAAAAAACGATGGGCTATAACCCATGTTTTTTTAATTTTTAAATTTTTTTCAAATCCTCAAAAATGATGAAAAACGGCGTGCTATAGCATGCCGTACGGTAGGGGCTTTAGCCCATGTTCAAAAATGATGAAAAACGAGGTAATCCTTTTTTTCAAAATTTCAAAAAACGATGGGCTATAACCCATGTTTTTTGAAATTTTGATTTTTTTTCAAATCCTCAAAAATGATGAAAAACGGCGTGCTATAGTATGCCGTACGGTAGGGGCTATAGCCCATGTTCAAAAATGATGAAAAACGAGGTTAAAAAAAACATTCAAAAATTAAAAAAACGATGGGCTATAACCCATGTTTTTTGAAATGTTGAATTTTTTTCAAATCCTCAAAAATGATGAAAAACGGCGTGCTATAGCATGCCGTACGGTAGGGGCTTTAGCCCATGTTCAAAAATGATGAAAAACGAGGTAATCCTTTTTTTCAAAATTTCAAAAAACGATGGGCTATAACCCATGTTTTTTGAAATTTTGAATTTTTTTTAAATCCTCAAAAATGATGAAAAACGGCGTGCTATAGTATGCCGTACGGTAGGGGCTATAGCCCATGTTCAAAAATGATGAAAAACGAGGTTAATTCTTTTTTCAAAATTTCAAAAAACGATGGGCTATAACCCATGTTTTTTGAAATTTTGAATTTTTTTCAAATCCTTAAAAATGATGAAAAACGGCGTGCTATAGTATGCCGTACGGTAGGGGCTATAGCCCATGTTCAAAAATTATGAAAAACGAGGTTAAAAAACATTCAAAAATTCAAAGAACGATGGGCTATAACCCATGTTTTTTGAAAATTTGAATTTTTTTCAAATCCTCAAAAATGATGAAAAACGGCGTGCTATAGTATGCCGTACAGTAGGGGCTATAGCCCATGTTCTAAAATGATGAAAAACGAGGTTTACATTTTTTTCAAATTTTCAAAAAACGATGGGCTATAACCCATGTTTTTTGAAATTTTGAAATGTTTTCAAATCCTCAAAAATGATGAAAAACGGCGTGCTATAGTATGCCGTACGGTAGGGGCTATAGCCCATGTTCAAAAATGATGAAAAACGAGGTTAAAAAAACATTCAAAAATTCAAAGAACGATGGGCTATAACCCATGTTTTTTGAATTTTTGAATTTTTTTCACATCCTCAAAAATGATGAAAAACGGCGTGCTATAGTATGCCGTACGGTAGGGGCTATAGCCCATGTTCAAAAATGATGAAAAACGAGGTTAAAAAAAACATTCAAAAATTCAAAAAACGATGGGCTATAACCCATGTTTTTTGAAATGTTGAATTTTTTTCAAATCCTCAAAAATGATGAAAAACGGCGTGCTATAGCATGCCGTACGGTAGGGGCTTTAGCCCATGTTCAAAAATGATGAAAAACGAGGTAATCCTTTTTTTCAAAATTTCAAAAAACGATGGGCTATAACCCATGTTTTTTGAAATTTTGATTTTTTTTCAAATCCTCAAAAATGATGAAAAACGGCGTGCTATAGTATGCCGTACGGTAGGGGCTATAGCCCATGTTCAAAAATGATGAAAAACGAGGTTAAAAAAAACATTCAAAAATTCAAAAAACGATGGGCTATAACCCATGTTTTTTGAAATGTTGAATTTTTTTCAAATCCTCAAAAATGATGAAAAACGGCGTGCTATAGCATGCCGTACGGTAGGGGCTTTAGCCCATGTTCAAAAATGATGAAAAACGAGGTAATCCTTTTTTTCAAAATTTCAAAAAACGATGGGCTATAACCCATGTTTTTTGAAATTTTGAATTTTTTTTAAATCCTCAAAAATGATGAAAAACGGCGTGCTATAGTATGCCGTACGGTAGGGGCTATAGCCCATGTTCAAAAATGATGAAAAACGAGGTTAATTCTTTTTTCAAAATTTCAAAAAACGATGGGCTATAACCCATGTTTTTTGAAATTTTGAATTTTTTTCAAATCCTTAAAAATGATGAAAAACGGCGTGCTATAGTATGCCGTACGGTAGGGGCTATAGCCCATGTTCAAAAATTATGAAAAACGAGGTTAAAAAAACATTCAAAAATTCAAAGAACGATGGGCTATAACCCATGTTTTTTGAAAATTTGAATTTTTTTCAAATCCTCAAAAATGATGAAAAACGGCGTGCTATAGTATGCCGTACAGTAGGGGCTATAGCCCATGTTCTAAAATGATGAAAAACGAGGTTTACATTTTTTTCAAATTTTCAAAAAACGATGGGCTATAACCCATGTTTTTTGAAATTTTGAAATGTTTTCAAATCCTCAAAAATGATGAAAAACGGCGTGCTATAGTATGCCGTACGGTAGGGGCTATAGCCCATGTTCAAAAATGATGAAAAACGAGGTTAAAAAAACATTCAAAAATTCAAAGAACGATGGGCTATAACCCATGTTTTTTGAATTTTTGAATTTTTTTCACATCCTCAAAAATGATGAAAAACGGCGTGCTATAGTATGCCGTACGGTAGGGGCTATAGCCCATGTTCAAAAATGATGAAAAACGAGGTTTACATTTTTTTCAAAATTTCAAAAAACTATGGGCTATAACCCATGTTTTTGAAAATTTTGAATTTTTTTCAAATCCTCAAAAATGATGAAAAACGGCGTGCTATAGTATGCCGTACGGTAGGGGCTATAGCCCATGTTCAAAAATGATGAAAAACGAGGTTAATTCTTTTTTCAAAATTTCAAAAAACGATGGGCTATAACCCATGTTTTTTGAAATTTTGAATTTTTTTCAAATCCTTAAAAATGATGAAAAACGGCGTGCTATAGTATGCCGTACGGTAGGGGCTATAGCCCATGTTCAAAAATGATGAAAAACGAGGTTAAAAAAACATAAAAAATTTCAAAGAACGATGGGCTATAACCCATGTTTTTTGAAAATTTGAATTTTTTTCAAATCCTCAAAAATGATGAAAAACGGCGTGCTATAGTATGCCGTACGGTAGGGGCTATAGCCCATGTTCTAAAATTATGAAAAACGAGGTTTAATTTTTTTTCAAATTTTCAAAAAACGATGGGCTATAACCCATGTTTTTCGAAATTTTGAATTTTTTTCAAATCCTCAAAAATGATGAAAAACGGCGTGCTATAGTATGCCGTACGGTAGGGGCTATAGCCCATGTTCAAAAATGATGAAAAACGAGGTTAAAAAAAACATTCAAAAATTCAAAAAACGATGGGCTATAACCCATGTTTTTTTAAATGTTGAATTTTTTTCAAATCCTCAAAAATGATGAAAAACGGCGTGCTATAGTATACCGTACGGTAGGGGCTATAGCCCATGTTCAAAAATGATGAAAAACGAGGTTTAATTTTTTTTCAAAATTTCAAAAAACGATGGGCTATAACCCATGTTTTTTAATTTTTTAATTTTTTTCAAATCCTCAAAAATGATGAAAAACGGCGTGCTATAGCATGCCGTACGGTAGGGGCTTTAGCCCATGTTCAAAAATGATGAAAAACGAGGTAATCCTTTTTTTCAAAATTTCAAAAAACGATGGGCTATAACCCATGTTTTTTGAAATTTTGAATTTTTTTCAAATCCTCAAAAATGATGAAAAACGGCGTGCTATAGTATGCCGTACGGTAGGGTCTATAGCCCATGTTCAAAAATGATGAAAAACGAGGTTAATTCTTTTTTCAAAATTTCAAAAAACGATGGGCTATAACCCATGTTTTTTTAAATTTTTAAATTTTTTCAAATCCTTAAAAATGATGAAAAACGGCGTGCTATAGTATGCCGTACGGTAGGGGCTATAGCCCATGTTCAAAAATGATGAAAAACGAGGTTAAAAAAACATTCAAAAATTCAAAGAACGATGGGCTATAACCCATGTTTTTTGATTTTTTGAATTTTTTTCACATCCTCAAAAATGATGAAAAACGGCGTGCTATAGTATGCCGTACGGTAGGGGCTATAGCCCATGTTCAAAAATGATGAAAAACGAGGTTTACATTTTTTTCAAAATTTCAAAAAACGATGGGCTATAACCCATGTTTTTTGAAAATTTGAAATTTTTTCAAATCCTCAAAAATGATGAAAAACGGCGTGCTATAGTATGCCGTACGGTAGGGGCTATAGCCCATGTTCAAAAATGATGAAAAACGAGGTTAAAAAAAACATTCAAAAATTAAAAAAACGATGGGCTATAACCCATGTTTTTTGAAATGTTGAATTTTTTTCAAATCCTCAAAAATGATGAAAAACGGCGTGCTATAGTATACCGTACGGTAGGGGCTATAGCCCATGTTCAAAAATGATGAAAAACGAGGTTTAATTTTTTTTCAAAATTTCAAAAAACGATGGGCTATAACCCATGTTTTTTTAAATTTTGAATTTTTTTCAAATCCTCAAAAATGATGAAAAATGGCGTGCTATAGCATGCCGTACGGTAGGGGCTTTAGCCCATGTTCAAAAATGATGAAAAACGAGGTAATCCTTTTTTTCAAAATTTCAAAAAACGATGGGCTATAACCCATGTTTTTTGAAATTTTGAATTTTTTTCAAATCCTCAAAAATGATGAAAAACGGCGTGCTATAGTATGCCGTACGGTAGGGGCTATAGCCCATGTTCAAAAATGATGAAAAACGAGGTTAATTCTTTTTTCAAAATTTCAAAAAACGATGGGCTATAACCCATGTTTTTTTTTATTTTTAAATTTTTTCAAATCCTTAAAAATGATGAAAAACGGCGTGCTATAGTATGCCGTACGGTAGGGGCTATAGCCCATGTTCAAAAATGATGAAAAACGAGGTTAAAAAAACATTCAAAAATTCAAAGAACGATGGGCTATAACCCATGTTTTTTGAAAATTTGAATTTTTTTCAAATCCTCAAAAATGATGAAAAACGGCGTGCTATAGTATGCCGTACGGTAGGGGCTATAGCCCATGTTCTAAAATGATGAAAAACGAGGTTTAAATTTTTTTCAAATTTTCAAAAAACTATGGGCTATAACCCATGTTTTTCGAAATTTTGAAATTTTTTCAAATCCTCAAAAATGATGAAAAACGGCGTGCTATAGTATGCCGTACGGTAGGGGCTATAGCCCATGTTCAAAAATGATGAAAAACGAGGTTAAAAAAAACATTCAAAAATTCAAAAAACGATGGGCTATAACCCATGTTTTTTTGAAATGTTGAATTTTTTTTCAAATCCTCAAAAATGATGAAAAACGGCGTGCTATAGTATACCGTACGGTAGGGGCTATAGCCCATGTTCAAAAATGATGAAAAACGAGGTTTAATTTTTTTTCAAAATTTCAAAAAACGATGGGCTATAACCAATGTTCCCTCTAATTTTTTTTCGGTCTGAGCAAACACTCAAACCTCCTGAGCAGACATCAGCAACTACTGAGCAAACATACGTCACCTTGACACCAACTATCCAAACGTTAGATAATGCGAAGTGAGCGCCCCTCACTTCACACAGGTGTGATTTATTTTCTTTTTTCAAAATGGATTTTGGTATACGAGTGAATCAATGAATAGTTACATAAGGTTACGTAAGTTAATTTTATTTTATTTTATATCAAGGTGGTAGGCTAGCAATTTTAGAAATATTCAGTTAGTCTACAGTGGTTCTCAACCTTTTCAGGCCCCCAAAGTAATCATATTTGAACTGGGGACCCCCCCACCCAGACAAGCAACAGAATGGTTCCACAGATAAATATTGTGAAAATAGCCAATCTACAAGCTCGTTGTGAACTTGTAGATCGGCTATTTTCACCAGTTTGACCAGTTTTTATAGCATGGTTTGCTGATTACTTTTGATGCAGTAATGGTATTTTTTCTTTTAGAGCCTTTGAGGCATTATAAAAGTCTTAAAAGTCCTTAAATTGTCACTTCACTGTCATCTGGGTTGAGAACGACTGGTATATGAATAGCCTACTCAGTACTCAATTGTGCATTACATGAGAAACCGTAAACTTTATTGGGACACACACACACACACACTGACACACACACACACACACACACACACACACACACACACACACACACACACACACACACACACACTAAGACCGAGTTTGTTGGGGTGTCAACTCCTATAGTTTCTCAGATTGTCGAACGTCAGCAGCCCCTACTACGCCAGATATGAGCTATTATTATATGTAGCTCTACATAGCAGAGGGATTGATTGATTGATTGATTGAAGAAAGCTGTATTAACAGATTGGATAATTACAGAGAGAGTTTCCATATGGGACTAGACCGCTAGAGATTAATGTTAACTTCCACATGTTGTTTCATTCACAAGTACACTGGACTGCGGAGGCTTGTTGTGCTGTAGTGATAACAACGTTAGCTAACCAGCTAATGCGAAGCTAACGTTATTCCCCCTCTCCTTGTTGCGCACAGCCGCACTTCCATCCGTTCGCCTTTTAAATCTAAATGTCCCATCAACGCACGGGTCCAAGGCGCAACGCGATCTTATCTGGTTCTTGGGGTTTCACACACTGACTGCACTGCAGTGCTGCCTGCTACGTCTCCACCTATTAAGGTCCTCACTCGCCGCGCAGACGGCGCACTGGGCGCAGTATACACAGGAGGAGAGGAGAGGAGAGCAAAGAGTCAAAAAAGGAGGGGAGGAGACCTGTCTGTCGCCTCGCCTCAGTGTGTGTGTGTAATCTAAATAAACTGAAGTAAATAGAAATAAAGTGTGGGCAAATGTCGACTCGGTATAGGTATTATTACTGTAATGTAGATGATACTCAGGGGGAACACCTTTTTCTTTTAAAGAAAACTTTTTTTTACACCAGCGTCGGTGTCTGTGCGCGACAGATTTCAGTTGTGCGCGAGAGCATTTGGCCATGTGCGCGCTCGCGCACGGGCGCACGTTAGGGGGAACATTGGCTATAACCCATGTTTTTTGAATTTTTTAATTTTTTTCAAATCCTCAAAAATGATGAAAAACGGCGTGCTATAGCATGCCGTACGGTAGGGGCTTTAGCCCATGTTCAAAAATGATGAAAAACGAGGTAATCCTTTTTTTCAAAATTTCAAAAAACGATGGGCTATAACCCATGTTTTTTGAATTTTTTAATTTTTTTCAAATCCTCAAAAATGATGAAAAACGGCGTGCTATAGTATGCCGTACGGTAGGGGCTATAGCCCATGTTCAAAAATGATGAAAAACGAGGTTAATTCTTTTTTCAAAATTTCAAAAAACGATGGGCTATAACCCATGTTTTTTGAAATTTTGAATTTTTTTCAAATCCTTAAAAATGATGAAAAACGGCGTGCTATAGTATGCCGTACGGTAGGGGCTATAGCCCATGTTCAAAAATGATGAAAAACGAGGTTAAAAAAACATTCAAAAATTCAAAGAACGATGGGCTATAACCCATGTTTTTTGAAAATTTGATTTTTTTTCAAATCCTCAAAAATGATGAAAAACTGCGTGCTATAGTATGCCGTACGGTAGGGGCTATAGCCCATGTTCTAAAATGATGAAAAACGAGGTTTAAATTTTTTTCAAATTTTCAAAAAACGATGGGCTATAACCCATGTTTTTTGAAATTTTGAAATGTTTTCAAATCCTCAAAAATGATGAAAAACGGCGTGCTATAGTATGCCGTACGGTAGGGGCTATAGCCCATGTTCAAAAATGATGAAAAACGAGGTTAAAAAAACATTCAAAAATTCAAAGAACGATGGGCTATAACCCATGTTTTTTGAATTTTTGAATTTTTTTCACATCCTCAAAAATGATGAAAAACGGCGTGCTATAGTATGCCGTACGGTAGGGGCTATAGCCCATGTTCAAAAATGATGAAAAACGAGGTTTACATTTTTTTTCAAAATTTCAAAAAACGATGGGCTATAACCCATGTTTTTTGAAAATTTGAATTTTTTTCAAATCCTCAAAAATGATGAAAAACGGCGTGCTATAGTATGCCGTACGGTAGGGGCTATAGCCCATGTTCAAAAATGATGAAAAACGAGGTTACATTTTTTTTTCAAAAATTCAAAAAACGATGGGCTATAACCCATGTTTTTATTATTTTTTTTATTTTTTTCAAATCCTCAAAAATGATGAAAAACTGCGTGCTATAGTATACCGTACGGTAGGGGCTATAGCCCATGTTCAAAAATGATGAAAAACGAGGTTAAATTTTTTTTCAAAATTTAAAAAAACGATGGGTTATAACCCATGTTTTTTGAATTTTTGAATTTTTTTCAAATCCTCAAAAATGATGAAAAACGGCGTGCTATAGTATGCCGTACGGTAGGGGCTATAGCCCATGTTCAAAAATGATGAAAAACGAGGTAATTTGTTTTTTCAAAAAATCAAAAAACGATGGGCTATAACCCATGTTTTTTGAAATTTTTAACTTTTTTAAAATCCTCAAAAATGATGAAAAACGGCGTGCTATAGTATGCCGTACGGTAGGGGCTATAGCCCATGTTCAAAAATGATGAAAAACGAGGTTAAAAAAATATCAAAATTTCAAAAAACGATGGGCTATAACCAATGTTTTTTGAAATTTTGAAATTTTTTCAAATCCTCAAAAATGATGAAAAACGGCGTGCTATAGTATGCCGTACGGTAGGGGCTATAGCCCATGTTCTAAAATTATGAAAAACGAGGTTTAATTTTTTTTCAAATTTTCAAAAAACGATGGGCTATAACCCATGTTTTTTGAAATTTTGAAATGTTTTCAAATCCTCAAAAATGATGAAAAACGGCGTGCTATAGTATGCCGTACGGTAGGGGCTATAGCCCATGTTCAAAAATGATGAAAAACGAGGTTTAATTTTTTTTTCAAAATTTCAAAAAACGATGGGCTATAACCCATGTTTTTTGAAAATTTGAATTTTTTTCAAATCCTCAAAAATGATGAAAAACGGCGTGCTATAGTATGCCGTACGGTAGGGGCTATAGCCCATGTTCAAAAATGATGAAAAACGAGGTTTAAATCATTTTTCAAAATTTCAAAAAACGATGGGCTATAACCCATGTTTTTTGAAATTTTGAATTTTTTTCAAATCCTCAGAAATTATGAAAAACGGCGTGTTATAGTATGCCGTACGGTAGGGGCTATAGCCCATGTTCAAAAATGATGAAAAACGAGGTTAATTCTTTTTTCAAAATTTCAAAAAACGATGGGCTATAACCCATGTTTTTTGAAATTTAGAATTTTTTTCAAATCCTCAAAAATGATGAAAAACGTCGTGCTATAGTATGCCGTACGGTAGGGGCTATAGCCCATGTTCAAAAATGATGAAAAACGAGGTTAAAAAAACATTCAAAAATTCAAAAAACGATGGGCTATAACCCATGTTGAACATGGGCTATAGCCCATGTTCAAAAATGATGAAAAACGAGGTTTAAATCATTTTTCAAAATTTCAAAAAACGATGGGCTATAACCCATGTTTTTTGAAATTTTGAATTTTTTTCAAATCCTCAGAAATTATGAAAAACGGCGTGTCATAGTATGCCGTACGGTAGGGGCTATAGCCCATGTTCAAAAATGATGAAAAACGAGGTTAATTCTTTTTTAAAAATTTTAAAAAACGATGGGCTATAACCCATGTTTTTTGAAATTTAGAATTTTTTTCAAATCCTCAAAGATGATGAAAAACGTCGTGCTATAGTATGCCGTACGGTAGGGGCTATAGCCCATGTTCAAAAATGATGAAAAACGAGGTTAAAAAAACATTCAAAAATTCTAAAAACGATGGGCTATAACCCATGTTTTTTGAAATTTTGAATGTTTTTAAAATCCTCAAAAATGATGAAAAACGGCGTGCTATAGTATGCCGTACGGTAGGGGCTATAGACCATGTTCAAAAATGATGAAAAACGAGGTAAATTTTCTTTTGAAAATTTCTAAAAACGATGGGCTATAACCCATGTTTTTTTAATTTTTGATTTTTTTTCAAATCCTCAAAAATGATGAAAAACGGCGTGCTATAGTATGCCGTACGGTAGGGGCTTTAGCCCATGTTCAAAAATGATGAAAAACGAGGTAATCCTTTTTTTCAAAAATTCAAAAAACGATGGGCTATAACCCATGTTTTTTGAATTTTTGAATTTTTTTCAAATCCTCAAAAATGATGAAAAACGGCGTGCTATAGTATACCGTACGGTAGGGGCTATAGCCCATGTTCAAAAATGATAAAAAACGAGGTTTCATTTTTTTTCAAAATTTCAAAAAACGATGGGCTATAACCCATGTTTTTTTAAATTTTGAATTTTTTTCAAATCCTCAAAAATTATGAAAAACGGCGTGCTATAGTATGCCGTACGGTAGGGGCTATAGCCCATGTTCAAAAATGATGAAAAACGAGGTTTAAATCTTTTTCAAAATTTCAAAAAACGATGGGCTATAACCCATGTTTTTTGAAATTTTTAAATTTTTTCAAATCATCAAAAATGATGAAAAACGGCGTGCTATAGTATGACGTACGGTAGGGGCTATAGCCCATGTTCAAAAATGATGAAAAACGAGGTTAATTCTTTTTTCAAAATTTCAAAAAACGATGGTCTATAACCCATGTTTTTTTAAATTTTGATATTTTTTCAAATCCTCAAAAATGATGAAAAACGCCGTGCTATAGTATGCCGTACGGTAGGGGCTATAGCCCATGTTCAAAAATGATGAAAAACGAGGTTAAAAAAACATTCAAAAATTCAAAAAACGATGGGCTATAACCCATGTTTTTTGAAATTTTGAATTTTTTTCAAATCCTCAAAAATGATGAAAAACGGCGTGCTATAGTATGCCGTACGGTAGGGGCTATAGCCCATGTTCAAAAATTATGAAAAACGAGGTTTAATTTTTTTTTCAAAATTAAAAAAAACGATGGGCTATAACCCATGTTTTTTGAAATTTTGATTTTTTTTCAAATCCTCAAAAATGATGAAAAACGGCGTGCTATAGTATGCCGTACGGTAGGGTCTATATCCCATGTTCAAAAATGATGAAAAACGAGGTTAAAAAAACATTAAAAATTTCAAAAAACGATGGGCTATAACCCATGTTTTTTGAAATTTTGAAATTTATTCAAATCCTCAAAAATGATGAAAAACGGCGTGCTATAGTATACCGTACGGTAGGGGCTATAGCCCATGTTCAAAAATGATGAAAAACGAGGTTTAATTTTTTTTCAAAATTTAAAAAAACGATGGGCTATAACCCATGTTTTTTGAATTTTTGAATTTTTTTCAAATCCTCAAAAATGATGAAAAACGGCGTGCTATAGTATGCCGTACGGTAGGGGCTTTAGCCCATGTTCAAAAATGATGAAAAACGAGGTAATCCTTTTTTTCAAAATTTCAAAAAACGATGGGCTATAACCCATGTTTTTTGAAATTTTGAATTTTTTTCAAATCCTCAAAAATGATGAAAAACGGCGTGCTATAGTATGCCGTACGGTAGGGGTTATAGCCCATGTTCAAAAATGATGAAAAACGAGGTTAATTCTTTTTTCAAAATTTCAAAAAACGATGGGCTATAACCCATGTTTTTTGAAATTTTGAATTTTTTTCAAATCCTTAAAAATGATGAAAAACGGCGTGCTATAGTATGCCGTACGGTAGGGGCTATAGCCCATGTTCAAAAATGATGAAAAACGAGGTTAAAAAAACATTCAAAAATTCAAAGAACGATGGGCTATAACCCATGTTTTTTGAAAATTTGAATTTTTTTCAAATCCTCAAAAATGATGAAAAACGGCGTGCTATAGTATGCCGTACGGTAGGGGCTATAGCCCATGTTCAAAAATGATGAAAAACGAGGTTAAAAAAATATCAAAATTTCAAAAAACGATGGGCTATAACCAATGTTTTTTGAAATTTTGAAATTTTTTCAAATCCTCAAAAATGATGAAAAACGGCGTGCTATAGTATGCCGTACGGTAGGGGCTATAGCCCATGTTCTAAAATTATGAAAAACGAGGTTTAATTTTTTTTCAAATTTTCAAAAAACGATGGGCTATAACCCATGTTTTTTGAAATTTTGAAATGTTTTCAAATCCTCAAAAATGATGAAAAACTGCGTGCTATAGTATGCCGTACGGTAGGGGCTATAGCCCATGTTCAAAAATGATGAAAAACGAGGTTTAATTTTTTTTTCAAAATTTCAAAAAACGATGGGCTATAACCCATGTTTTTTGAAAATTTGAATTTTTTTCAAATCCTCAAAAATGATGAAAAACGGCGTGCTATAGTATGCCGTACGGTAGGGGCTATAGCCCATGTTCAAAAATGATGAAAAACGAGGTTTAAATCATTTTTCAAAATTTCAAAAAACGATGGGCTATAACCCATGTTTTTTGAAATTTTGAATTTTTTTCAAATCCTCAGAAATTATGAAAAACGGCGTGTTATAGTATGCCGTACGGTAGGGGCTATAGCCCATGTTCAAAAATGATGAAAAACGAGGTTAATTCTTTTTTCAAAATTTCAAAAAACGATGGGCTATAACCCATGTTTTTTGAAATTTAGAATTTTTTTCAAATCCTCAAAAATGATGAAAAACGTCGTGCTATAGTATGCCGTACGGTAGGGGCTATAGCCCATGTTCAAAAATGATGAAAAACGAGGTTAAAAAAACATTCAAAAATTCAAAAAACGATGGGCTATAACCCATGTTGAACATGGGCTATAGCCCATGTTCAAAAATGATGAAAAACGAGGTTTAAATCATTTTTCAAAATTTCAAAAAACGATGGGCTATAACCCATGTTTTTTGAAATTTTGAATTTTTTTCAAATCCTCAGAAATTATGAAAAACGGCGTGTCATAGTATGCCGTACGGTAGGGGCTATAGCCCATGTTCAAAAATGATGAAAAACGAGGTTAATTCTTTTTTAAAAATTTTAAAAAACGATGGGCTATAACCCATGTTTTTTGAAATTTAGAATTTTTTTCAAATCCTCAAAGATGATGAAAAACGTCGTGCTATAGTATGCCGTACGGTAGGGGCTATAGCCCATGTTCAAAAATGATGAAAAACGAGGTTAAAAAAACATTCAAAAATTCTAAAAACGATGGGCTATAACCCATGTTTTTTGAAATTTTGAATGTTTTTAAAATCCTCAAAAATGATGAAAAACGGCGTGCTATAGTATGCCGTACGGTAGGGGCTATAGACCATGTTCAAAAATGATGAAAAACGAGGTAAATTTTCTTTTGAAAATTTCTAAAAACGATGGGCTATAACCCATGTTTTTTTAATTTTTGATTTTTTTTCAAATCCTCAAAAATGATGAAAAACGGCGTGCTATAGTATGCCGTACGGTAGGGGCTTTAGCCCATGTTCAAAAATGATGAAAAACGAGGTAATCCTTTTTTTCAAAAATTCAAAAAACGATGGGCTATAACCCATGTTTTTTGAATTTTTGAATTTTTTTCAAATCCTCAAAAATGATGAAAAACGGCGTGCTATAGTATACCGTACGGTAGGGGCTATAGCCCATGTTCAAAAATGATAAAAAACGAGGTTTCATTTTTTTTCAAAATTTCAAAAAACGATGGGCTATAACCCATGTTTTTTTAAATTTTGAATTTTTTTCAAATCCTCAAAAATTATGAAAAACGGCGTGCTATAGTATGCCGTACGGTAGGGGCTATAGCCCATGTTCAAAAATGATGAAAAACGAGGTTTAAATCTTTTTCAAAATTTCAAAAAACGATGGGCTATAACCCATGTTTTTTGAAATTTTTAAATTTTTTCAAATCATCAAAAATGATGAAAAACGGCGTGCTATAGTATGACGTACGGTAGGGGCTATAGCCCATGTTCAAAAATGATGAAAAACGAGGTTAATTCTTTTTTCAAAATTTCAAAAAACGATGGTCTATAACCCATGTTTTTTTAAATTTTGATATTTTTTCAAATCCTCAAAAATGATGAAAAACGCCGTGCTATAGTATGCCGTACGGTAGGGGCTATAGCCCATGTTCAAAAATGATGAAAAACGAGGTTAAAAAAACATTCAAAAATTCAAAAAACGATGGGCTATAACCCATGTTTTTTGAAATTTTGAATTTTTTTCAAATCCTCAAAAATGATGAAAAACGGCGTGCTATAGTATGCCGTACGGTAGGGGCTTTAGCCCATGTTCAAAAATGATGAAAAACGAGGTAATCCTTTTTTTCAAAATTTCAAAAAACGATGGGCTATAACCCATGTTTTTTGAAATTTTGAATTTTTTTCAAATCCTCAAAAATGATGAAAAACGGCGTGCTATAGTATGCCGTACGGTAGGGGTTATAGCCCATGTTCAAAAATGATGAAAAACGAGGTTAATTCTTTTTTCAAAATTTCAAAAAACGATGGGCTATAACCCATGTTTTTTGAAATTTTGAATTTTTTTCAAATCCTTAAAAATGATGAAAAACGGCGTGCTATAGTATGCCGTACGGTAGGGGCTATAGCCCATGTTCAAAAATGATGAAAAACGAGGTTAAAAAAACATTCAAAAATTCAAAGAACGATGGGCTATAACCCATGTTTTTTGAAAATTTGAATTTTTTTCAAATCCTCAAAAATGATGAAAAACGGCGTGCTATAGTATGCCGTACGGTAGGGGCTATAGCCCATGTTCTAAAATGATGAAAAACGAGGTTTAAATTTTTTTCAAATTTTCAAAAAACGATGGGCTATAACCCATGTTTTTTGAAATTTTGAAATTTTTTCAAATCCTCAAAAATGATGAAAAACGGCGTGCTATAGTATGCCGTACGGTAGGGGCTATAGCCCATGTTCAAAAATGATGAAAAACGAGGTTAAAAAAACATTAAAAAATTCAAAAAACGATGGGCTATAACCCATGTTTTTTGAAATGTTGAATTTTTTTCAAATCCTCAAAAATGATGAAAAACGGCGTGCTATAGTATACCGTACGGTAGGGGCTATAGCCCATGTTCAAAAATGATGAAAAACGAGGTTTAATTTTTTTTCAAATTTTCAAAAAACGATGGGCTATAACCCATGTTTTTTAAATTTTTAATTTTTTTTCAAATGCTCAAAAATGATGAAAAACGGCGTGCTATAGCATGCCGTACGGTAGGGGCTTTAGCCCATGTTCAAAAATGATGAAAAACGAGGTAATCCTTTTTTTCAAAATTTCAAAAAACGATGGGCTTATAACCCATGTTTTTTGAAATTTAGAATTTTTTTCAATTCCTCAAAAATGATGAAAAACGGCGTGCTATAGTATGCCGTACGGTAGGGGCTATAGCCCATGTTCAAAAATGATGAAAAACGAGGTTAATTCTTTTTTCAAAATTTCAAAAAACGATGGGCTATAACCCATGTTTTTTGAAATTTTGAATTTTTTTCAAATCCTTAAAAATGATGAAAAACGGCGTGCTATAGTATGCCGTACGGTAGGGGCTATAGCCCATGTTCAAAAATGATGAAAAACGAGGTTAAAAAAACATTCAAAAATTCAAAGAACGATGGGCTATAACCCATGTTTTTTGAAAATTTGATTTTTTTTCAAATCCTCAAAAATGATGAAAAACGGCGTGCTATAGTATGCCGTACGGTAGGGGCTATAGCCCATGTTCTAAAATGATGAAAAACGAGGTTTAAATTTTTTTCAAATTTTCAAAAAACGATGGGCTATAACCCATGTTTTTTGAAATTTTGAAATGTTTTCAAATCCTCAAAAATGATGAAAAACGGCGTGCTATAGTATGCCGTACGGTAGGGGCTATAGCCCATGTTCAAAAATGATGAAAAACGAGGTTTAATTTTTTTTTCAAAATTTCAAAAAACGATGGGCTATACCCCATGTTTTTTGAAAATTTGAATTTTTTTCAAATCCTCAAAAATGATGAAAAACGGCGTGCTATAGTATGCCGTACGGTAGGGGCTATAGCCCATGTTCAAAAATGATGAAAAACGAGGTTTAAATCATTTTTCAAAATTTCAAAAAACGATGGGCTATAACCCATGTTTTTTGAAATTTTGAATTTTTTTTAAATCCTCAGAAATTATGAAAAACGGCGTGTTATAGTATGCCGTACGGTAGGGGCTATAGCCCATGTTCAAAAATGATGAAAAACGAGGTTAATTCTTTTTTCAAAATTTCAAAAAACGATGGGCTATAACCCATGTTTTTTTAAATTTAGATTTTTTTTCAAATCCTCAAAAATGATGAAAAACGTCGTGCTATAGTATGCCGTACGGTAGGGGCTATAGCCCATGTTCAAAAATGATGAAAAACGAGGTTAAGAAAACATTCAAAAATTCAAAAAACGATGGGCTATAACCCATGTTTTTTTTTATTTTTATTTTTTTTCAAATCCTCAAAAATGATGAAAAACTGCGTGCTATAGTATGCCGTACGGTAGGGGCTATAGCCCATGTTCAAAAATGATGAAAAACGAGGTTACATTTTTTTCAAAATTTCAAAAAACGATGGGCTATAACCCATGTTTTTTGAAATTTTGATTTTTTTTTCAAATCCTCAAAAATGATGAAAAACGGCGTGCTATAGTATGCCGTACGGTAGGGGCTATAGCCCATGTTCAAAAATGATGAAAAACGAGGTTAAAAAAACATTCAAAAATTCAAAGAACGATGGGCTATAACCCATGTTTTTTGAAAATTTGATTTTTTTTCAAATCCTCAAAAATGATGAAAAACGGCGTGCTATAGTATGCCGTACGGTAGGGGCTATAGCCCATGTTCTAAAATGATGAAAAACGAGGTTTAAATTTTTTTCAAATTTTCAAAAAACGATGGGCTATAACCCATGTTTTTTTAAATTTTGAAATGTTTTCAAATCCTCAAAAATGATGAAAAACGGCGTGCTATAGTATGCCGTACGGTAGGGGCTATAGCCCATGTTCAAAAATGATGAAAAACAAGGTTTAATTTTTTTTTCAAAATTTCAAAAAACGATGGGCTATACCCCATGTTTTTTGAAAATTTGATTTTTTTCAAATCCTCAAAAATGATGAAAAACGGCGTGCTATAGTATGCCGTACGGTAGGGGCTATAGCCCATGTTCAAAAATGATGAAAAACGAGGTTTAAATCATTTTTCAAAATTTCAAAAAACGATGGGCTATAACCCATGTTTTTTGAAATTTTGATTTTTTTTTAAATCCTCAGAAATTATGAAAAACGGCGTGTTATAGTATGCCGTACGGTAGGGGCTATAGCCCATGTTCAAAAATGATGAAAAACGAGGTTAATTCTTTTTTCAAAATTTCAAAAAACGATGGGCTATAACCCATGTTTTTTTAAATTTAGATTTTTTTTCAAATCCTCAAAAATGATGAAAAACGTTGTGCTATAGTATGCCGTACGGTAGGGGCTATAGCCCATGTTCAAAAATGATGAAAAACGAGGTTAAGAAAACATTCAAAAATTCAAAAAACGATGGGCTATAACCCATGTTTTTTTTTATTTTGATTTTTTTTCAAATCCTCAAAAATGATGAAAAACTGCGTGCTATAGTATGCCGTACGGTAGGGGCTATAGCCCATGTTCAAAAATGATGAAAAACGAGGTTACATTTTTTTCAAAATTTCAAAAAACGATGGGCTATAACCCATGTTTTTTGAAATTTTGATTTTTTTTTCAAATCCTCAAAAATGATGAAAAACGGCGTGCTATAGTATGCCGTACGGTAGGGTCTATATCCCATGTTCAAAAATGATGAAAAACGAGGTTAAAAAAAAAATCAAAAATTAAAAAAAACGATGGGCTATAACCCATGTTTTTTGAAATTTTGAAATTTTTTAAAATCCTCAAAAATGATGAAAAACGGCGTGCTATAGTATGCCGTAGGGTAGGGGCTATAGCCCATGTTCAAAAATGATGAAAAACGAGGTTACATTTTTTTCAAAATTTCAAAAAACGATGGGCTATAACCCATGTTTTTTGAAATTTTGATTTTTTTTTCAAATCCTCAAAAATGATGAAAAACGGCGTGCTATAGTATGCCGTACGGTAGGGTCTATATCCCATGTTCAAAAATGATGAAAAACGAGGTTAAAAAAAAAATCAAAAATTCAAAAAAACGATGGGCTATAACCCATGTTTTTTGAAATTTTGAAATTTTTTAAAATCCTCAAAAATGATGAAAAACGGCGTGCTATAGTATGCCGTACGGTAGGGGCTATAGACCATGTTCAAAAATGATGAAAAACGAGGTTAATTTTCTTTTCAAAATTTCTAAAAATGATGGGCTATAACCCATGTTTTTTGAAATTTTGATTTTTTTTTCAAATCCTCAAAAATGATGAAAAACGGCGTGCTATAGTATGCCGTACGGTAGGGTCTATATCCCATGTTCAAAAATGATGAAAAACGAGGTTAAAAAAAAAATCAAAAATTCAAAAAAACGATGGGCTATAACCCATGTTTTTTGAAATTTTGAAATTTTTTAAAATCCTCAAAAATGATGAAAAACGGCGTGCTATAGTATGCCGTACGGTAGGGGCTATAGCCCATGTTCAAAAATGATGAAAAACGAGGTTACATTTTTTTCAAAATTTCAAAAAACGATGGGCTATAACCCATGTTTTTTGAAATTTTGATTTTTTTTTCAAATCCTCAAAAATGATGAAAAACGGCGTGCTATAGTATGCCGTACGGTAGGGTCTATATCCCATGTTCAAAAATGATGAAAAACGAGGTTAAAAAAAAAATCAAAAATTCAAAAAAACGATGGGCTATAACCCATGTTTTTTGAAATTTTGAAATTTTTTAACTCAAAAATGATGAAAAACGGCGTGCTATAGTATGCCGTACGGTAGGGGCTATAGACCATGTTCAAAAATGATGAAAAACGAGGTTAATTTTCTTTTCAAAATTTCTAAAAATGATGGGCTATAACCCATGTTTTTTGAATTTTTGATTTTTTTTCAAATCCTCAAAAATGATGAAAAACGGCGTGCTATAGTATGCCGTACGGTAGGGGCTTTAGCCGATGTTCAAAACTGATGAAAAACGAGGTAATCCTTTTTTTCAAAATTTCAAAAAACGATGGGCTATAACCCATGTTTTTTGAAAATGTTAAATTTTTTCAAATCCTCAAAAATGATGAAAAACGGCGTGCTATAGTATGCCGTATGGTAGGGGCTATAGCCCATGTTCAAAAATGATGAAAAACGAGGTTAATTCTTTTTTCAAAAATTCAAAAAACGATGGGCTATAACCCATGTTTTTTTAAATTTTGAATTTTTTTCAAATCCTCAAAAATGATGAAAAACGGCGTGCTATAGTATACCGTACGGTAGGGGCTATAGCCCATGTTCAAAAATGATAAAAAACGAGGTTTCATTTTTTTTCAAAATTTCAAAAAACGATGGGCTATAACCCATGTTTTTTGAAAATTTGAATTTTTTTCAAATCCTCAAAAATGATGAAAAACGGCGTGCTATAGTATGCCGTACGGTAGGGTCTATATCCCATGTTCAAAAATTATGAAAAACGAGGTTAAAAAAAAAATCAAAAATTCAAAAAAACGATGGGCTATAACCCATGTTTTTTGAATTTTTGAATTTTTTTAAAATCCTCAAAAATGATGAAAAACGGCGTGCTATAGTATGCCGTACGGTAGGGGCTATAGACCATGTTCAAAAATGATGAAAAACGAGGTTAATTTTCTTTTCAAAATTTCTAAAAACGATGGGCTATAACCCATGTTTTTTGAAATTTTGAATTTTTTTCAAATCCTCAAAAATGATGAAAAACGGCGTGCTATAGTATACCGTACGGTAGGGGCTATAGCCCATGTTCAAAAATGATAAAAAACGAGGTTTCATTTTTTTTCAAAATTTCAAAAAACGATGGGCTATAACCCATGTTTTTTGAATTTTTGAATTTTTTTCAAATCCTCAAAAATTATGAAAAACGGCGTGCTATAGTATGCCGTACGGTAGGGGCTATAGCCCATGTTCAAAAATGATGAAAAACGAGGTTTAAATCTTTTTCAAATTTTCAAAAAACGATGGGCTATAATCCATGTTTTTTGAAATTTTGAAATTTTTTCAAATCATCAAAAATGATGAAAAACGGCGTGCTATAGTATGACGTACGGTAGGGGCTATAGCCCATGTTCAAAAATGATGAAAAACTAGGTTAATTCTTTTTTCAAAATTTCAAAAAACGATGGTCTATAACCCATGTTTTTTTTAATTTTGATTTTTTTTTAAATCCTCAAAAATGATGAAAAACGGCGTGCTATAGTATGCCGTACGGTAGGGGCTATAGCCCATGTTCAAAAATGATGAAAAACGAGGTTTAATTTTTTTTCAAATTTTAAAAAAACGATGGGCTATAACCCATGTTTTTTTTAATTTAGATTTTTTTTCAAATCCTCAAAAATGATGAAAAACGGCGTGCTATAGTATGCCGTACGGTAGGGTCTATATCCCATGTTCAAAAATGATGAAAAACGAGGTTAAAAAAACATTAAAATTTTCAAAAAACGATGGGCTATAACCCATGTTTTTTGAAATTTTGAAATTTTTTCAAATCCTCAAAAATGATGAAAAACGGCGTGCTATAGTATACCGTACGGTAGGGGCTATAGCCCATGTTCAAAAATGATGAAAAACAAGGTTTAATTTTTTTTCAAAATTTCAAAAAACGATGAGCTATAACCCATGTTTTTTGAATTTTTTAATTTTTTTCAAATCCTCAAAAATGATGAAAAACGGCGTGCTATAGTATGCCGTATGGTAGGGGCTATAGCCCATGTTCAAAAATGATGAAAAACGAGGTTAATTCTTTTTTCAAAAATTCAAAAAACGATGGGCTATAACCCATGTTTTTTGAAATTTTGAAATTTTTTCAAATCCTCAAAAATGATGAAAAACGGCGTGCTATAGTATACCGTACGGTAGGGGCTATAGCCCATGTTCAAAAATGATAAAAAACGAGGTTTCATTTTTTTTCAAAATTTCAAAAAACGATGGGCTATAACCCATGTTTTTTGAATTTTTGAATTTTTTTCAAATCCTCAAAAATTATGAAAAACGGCGTGCTATAGTATGCCGTACGGTAGGGGCTATAGCCCATGTTCAAAAATGATGAAAAACGAGGTTTAAATCTTTTTCAAATTTTCAAAAAACGATGGGCTATAATCCATGTTTTTTGAAATTTTGAAATTTTTTCAAATCATCAAAAATGATGAAAAACTGCGTGCTATAGTATGACGTACGGTAGGGGCTATAGCCCATGTTCAAAAATGATGAAAAACTAGGTTAATTCTTTTTTCAAAATTTCAAAAAACGATGGTCTATAACCCATGTTTTTTTTAATTTTGATTTTTTTTTAAATCCTCAAAAATGATGAAAAACGGCGTGCTATAGTATGCCGTACGGTAGGGGCTATAGCCCATGTTCAAAAATGATGAAAAACGAGGTTTAATTTTTTTTCAAATTTTAAAAAAACGATGGGCTATAACCCATGTTTTTCGAAATTTTGAATTTTTTTCAAATCCTCAAAAATGATGAAAAACGGCGTGCTATAGTATGCCGTACGGTAGGGGCTATAGCCCATGTTCAAAAATGATGAAA
This sequence comes from Protomyctophum parallelum, assembly GCF_964188405.1. NCBI lineage: Eukaryota > Metazoa > Chordata > Actinopteri > Myctophiformes > Myctophidae > Protomyctophum > Protomyctophum parallelum. The sequence continues at coordinate 68,839,122 of NC_139697.1, forward strand.
AACGAGGTTAAAAAAACATTCAAAAATTCAAAAAACGATGGGCTATAACCCATGTTTTTTGAAATGTTGAATTCTTTTCAAATTATTTTTTTTTTCAAAATTTTAAAAAACGATGGGCTATAACCCATGTTTTTTGAATTTTTGAATTTTTTTCAAATCCTCAAAAATGATGAAAAACGGCGTGCTATAGCATGCCGTACGGTAGGGGCTTTAGCCCATGTTCAAAAATGATGAAAAACGAGGTAATCCTTTTTTTCAAAATTTCAAAAAACGATGGGCTATAACCCATGTTTTTTGAAATTTTGAATTTTTTTCAATTCCTCAAAAATGATGAAAAACGGCGTGCTATAGTATGCCGTACGGTAGGGGCTATAGCCCATGTTCAAAAATGATGAAAAACGAGGTTAATTCTTTTTTCAAAATTTCAAAAAACGATGGGCTATAACCCATGTTTTTTGAAATTTTGAAATTTTTTCAAATCCTTAAAAATGATGAAAAACGGCGTGCTATAGTATGCCGTACGGTAGGGGCTATAGCCCATGTTCAAAAATGATGAAAAACTAGGTTAAAAAACATTCAAAAATTCAAAGAACGATGGGCTATAACCCATGTTTTTTGAAAATTTGATTTTTTTTCAAATCCTCAAAAATGATGAAAAACCGTGTGCTATAGTATGCCGTACGGTAGGGGCTATAGCCCATGTTCTAAAATGATGAAAAACGAGGTTTAATTTTTTTTCAAATTTTCAAAAAACGATGGGCTATAACCCATGTTTTTTGAAATTTTGAAATTTTTTCAAATCATCAAAAATGATGAAAAACGGCGTGCTATAGTATGACGTACGGTAGGGGCTATAGCCCATGTTCAAAAATGATGAAAAACTAGGTTAATTCTTTTTTCAAAATTTCAAAAAACGATGGTCTATAACCCATGTTTTTTGAAATTTTGATTTTTTTTTCAAATCCTCAAAAATGATGAAAAACGGCGTGCTATAGTATGCCGTACGGTAGGGGCTATAGCCCATGTTCAAAAATGATGAAAAACGAGGTTTGATTTTTTTTCAAAATAAAAAAAAACGATGGGCTATAACCCATGTTTTTTTTTATTTTGATTTTTTTTCAAATCCTCAAAAATGATGAAAAACGGCGTGCTATAGTATGCCGTACGGTAGGGTCTATATCCCATGTTCAAAAATGATGAAAAACGAGGTTAAAAAAACATTAAAAATTTCAAAAAACGATGGGCTATAACCCATGTTTTTTGAATTTTTGAAATTTTTTCAAATCCTCAAAAATGATGAAAAACTGCGTGCTATAGTATACCGTACAGTAGGGGCTATAGCCCATGTTCAAAAATGATGAAAAACGAGGTTTAATTTTTTTTCAAAATTTCAAAAAACGATGGGCTATAACCCATGTTTTTTGAATTTTTGAATTTTTTTCAAATCCTCAAAAATGATGAAAAATGGCGTGCTATAGTATGCCGTACGGTAGGGGCTTTAGCCCATGTTCAAAAATGATGAAAAACGAGGTAATCCTTTTTTTCAAAATTTCAAAAAACGATGGGCTATAACCCATGTTTTTTGAAATTTTGAATTTTTTTCAAATCCTCAAAAATGATGAAAAACGGCGTGCTATATTATGCCGTACGGTAGGGGCTATAGCCCATGTTCAAAAATGATGAAAAACGAGGTTAATTCTTTTTTCAAATTTTCAAAAAACGATGGGCTATAACCCATGTTTTTTGAAATTTTGAAATTTTTTCAAATCCTTAAAAATGATGAAAAACGGCGTGCTATAGTATGCCGTACGGTAGGGGCTATAGCCCATGTTCAAAAATGATGAAAAACGAGGTTAAAAAAACATTCAAAAATTCAAAGAACGATGGGCTATAACCCATGTTTTTTGAAAATTTGAATTTTTTTCAAATCCTCAAAAATGATGAAAAACGGCGTGCTATAGTATGCCGTACGGTAGGGGCTATAGCCCATGTTCTAAAATGATGAAAAACGAGGTTTAAATTTTTTTCAAATTTTCAAAAAACGATGGGCTATAACCCATGTTTTTCGAAATTTTGAATTTTTTTCAAATCCTCAAAAATGATGAAAAACGGCGTGCTATAGTATGCCGTACGGTAGGGGCTATAGCCCATGTTCAAAAATGATGAAAAACGAGGTTAAAAAAACATTCAAAAATTCAAAAAACGATGGGCTATAACCCATGTTTTTTGAAATTTTGAAATTTTTTCAAATCCTCAAAAATGATGAAAAACGGCGTGCTATAGTATGCCGTACGGTAGGGGCTATAGCCCATGTTCAAAAATGATGAAAAACGAGGTTAATTCTTTTTTCAAAATTTCAAAAAACGATGGGCTATAACCCATGTTTTTTTAATTTTTTTAATTTTTTCAAATCCTTAAAAATGATGAAAAACGGCGTGCTATAGTATGCCGTACGGTAGGGGCTATAGCCCATGTTCAAAAATGATGAAAAACGAGGTTAAAAAAACATTCAAAAATTCAAAGAACGATGGGCTATAAACCCATGTTTTTTGAAAATTTGAATTTTTTTCAAATCCTCAAAAATGATGAAAAACGGCGTGCTATAGTATGCCGTACGGTAGGGGCTATAGCCCATGTTCTAAAATGATGAAAAACGAGGTTTAAATTTTTTTCAAATTTTCAAAAAACGATGGGCTATAACCCATGTTTTTCGAAATTTTGAATTTTTTTCAAATCCTCAAAAATGATGAAAAACGGCGTGCTATAGTATGCCGTACGGTAGGGGCTATAGCCCATGTTCAAAAATGATGAAAAACGAGGTTAAAAAAACATTCAAAAATTCAAAAAACGATGGGCTATAACCCATGTTTTTTGAAATGTTGAATTTTTTTCAAATCCTCAAAAATGATGAAAAACGGCGTGCTATAGTATACCGTACGGTAGGGGCTATAGCCCATGTTCAAAAATGATGAAAAACGAGGTTAATTTTCTTTTCAAAATTTCTAAAAACGATGGGCTATAACCCATGTTTTTTGAATTTTAGATTTTTTTTCAAATCCTCAAAAATGATGAAAAACGGCGTGCTATAGTATGCCGTACGGTAGGGGCTTTAGCCCATGTTCAAAAATGATGAAAAACGAGGTAATCCTTTTTTTCAAAATTTCAAAAAACGATGGGCTATAACCCATGTTTTTTGAAAATTTTAAATTTTTTCAAATCCTCAAAAATGATGAAAAACGGCGTGCTATAGTATGCCGTATGGTAGGGGCTATAGCCCATGTTCAAAAATGATGAAAAACGAGGTTAATTCTTTTTTCAAAAATTCAAAAAACGATGGGCTATAACCCATGTTTTTTTAAATTTTTAAATTTTTTCAAATCCTCAAAAATGATGAAAAACGGCGTGCTATAGTATACCGTACGGTAGGGGCTATAGCCCATGTTCAAAAATGATAAAAAACGAGGTTTCATTTTTTTTCAAAATTTCAAAAAACGATGGGCTATAACCCATGTTTTTTGAAATTTTGAATTTTTTTCAAATCCTCAAAAATTATGAAAAACGGCGTGCTATAGTATGCCGTACGGTAGGGGCTATAGCCCATGTTCAAAAATGATGAAAAACGAGGTTTCAATCTTTTTCAAATTTTCAAAAAACGATGGGCTATAATCCATGTTTTTTTAAATTTTGATTTTTTTTCAAATCCTCAAAAATGATGAAAAACGGCGTGCTATAGTATGCCGTACAGTAGGGTCTATATCCCATGTTCAAAAATGATGAAAAACGAGGTTAAAAAAACATTTAAAAATTCAAAAAACGATGGGCTATAACCCATGTTTTTTGAAATTTTGAATTTTTTTCAAATCCTCAAAAATGATGAAAAACGGCGTGCTATAGTATACCGTACGGTAGGGGCTATAGCCCATGTTCAAAAATGATGAAAAACGAGGTTTAATTTTTTTTCAAAATTTCAAAAAACGATGGGCTATAACCCATGTTTTTTGAATTTTTTAATTTTTTTCAAATCCTCAAAAATGATGAAAAACGGCGTGCTATAGTATGCCGTACGGTAGGGGCTTTAGCCCATGTTCAAAAATGATGAAAAACGAGGTAATCCTTTTTTTCAAAATTTAAAAAAACGATGGGCTATAACCCATGTTTTTTGAAATTTTGAAATTTTTTCAAATCCTCAAAAATGATGAAAAACGGCGTGCTATAGTATGCCGTACGGTAGGGGCTATAGCCCATGTTCAAAAATGATGAAAAACGAGGTTAATTCTTTTTTCAAAATTTCAAAAAACGATGGGCTATAACCCATGTTTTTTGAAATTTTGAAATTTTTTCAAATCCTTAAAAATGATGAAAAACGGCGTGCTATAGTATGCCGTATGGTAGGGGCTATAGCCCATGTTCAAAAATGATGAAAAACGAGGTTAAAAAAACATTCAAAAATTCAAAGAACGATGGGCTATAACCCATGTTTTTTGAAAATTTGAATTTTTTTCAAATCCTCAAAAATGATGAAAAACGGCGTGCTATAGTATGCCGTACGGTAGGGGCTATAGCCCATGTTCTAAAATGATGAAAAACGAGGTTTACATTTTTTTCAAATTTTCAAAAAACGATGGGCTATAACCCATGTTTTTCGAAATTTTGAATTTTTTTCAAATCCTCAAAAATGATGAAAAACGGCGTGCTATAGTATGCCGTACGGTAGGGGCTATAGCCCATGTTCAAAAATGATGAAAAACGAGGTTAAAAAAACATTCAAAAATTCAAAAAACGATGGGCTATAACCCATGTTTTTTGAAATGTTGAATTTTTTTCAAATCCTCAAAAATGATGAAAAACGGCGTGCTATAGTATACCGTACGGTAGGGGCTATAGCCCATGTTCAAAAATGATGAAAAACGAGGTTAATTTTCTTTTCAAAATTTCTAAAAACGATGGGCTATAACCCATGTTTTTTGAATTTTTGATTTTTTTTCAAATCCTCAAAAATGATGAAAAACGGCGTGCTATAGTATGCCGTACGGTAGGGGCTTTAGCCCATGTTCAAAAATGATGAAAAACGAGGCAATCCTTTTTTTCAAAATTTAAAAAAACGATGGGCTATAACCCATGTTTTTTGAAAATTTTAAATTTTTTCAAATCCTCAAAAATGATGAAAAACGGCGTGCTATAGTATGCCGTATGGTAGGGGCTATAGCCCATGTTCAAAAATGATGAAAAACGAGGTTAATTCTTTTTTCAAAAATTCAAAAAACGATGGGCTATAACCCATGTTTTTTGAAATTTAGAAATTTTTTCAAATCCTCAAAAATGATGAAAAACGGCGTGCTATAGTATACCGTACGGTAGGGGCTATAGCCCATGTTCAAAAATGATAAAAAACGAGGTTTCATTTTTTTTCAAAATTTCAAAAAACGATGGGCTATAACCCATGTTTTTTGAAATTTTGAATTTTTTTCAAATCCTCAAAAATTATGAAAAACGGCGTGCTATAGTATGCCGTACGGTAGGGGCTATAGCCCATGTTCAAAAATGATGAAAAACGAGGTTTCAATCTTTTTCAAATTTTCAAAAAACGATGGGCTATAATCCATGTTTTTTTAAATTTTGATTTTTTTTCAAATCCTCAAAAATGCCGTACAGTAGGGTCTATATCCCATGTTCAAAAATGATGAAAAACGAGGTTAAAAAAACATTTAAAAATTCAAAAAACGATGGGCTATAACCCATGTTTTTTGAAATTTTGAAATTTTTTCAAATCCTCAAAAATGATGAAAAACGGCGTGCTATAGTATACCGTACGGTAGGGGCTATAGCCCATGTTCAAAAATGATGAAAAACGAGGTTTAATTTTTTTTCAAAATTTCAAAAAACGATGGGCTATAACCCATGTTTTTTGAATTTTTGAATTTTTTTCAAATCCTCAAAAATGATGAAAAACGGCGTGCTATAGTATGCCGTACGGTAGGGGCTTTAGCCCATGTTCAAAAATGATGAAAAACGAGGTAATCCTTTTTTTCAAAATTAAAAAAAACGATGGGCTATAACCCATGTTTTTTGAAATTTTGAATTTTTTTCAAATCCTCAAAAATGATGAAAAACGGCGTGCTATAGTATGCCGTACGGTAGGGGCTATAGCCCATGTTCAAAAATGATGAAAAACGAGGTTAATTCTTTTTTCAAAATTTCAAAAAACGATGGGCTATAACCCATGTTTTTTGAAATTTTTAAATTTTTTCAAATCCTTAAAAATGATGAAAAACGGCGTGCTATAGTATGCCGTACGGTAGGGGCTATAGCCCATGTTCAAAAATGATGAAAAACGAGGTTAAAAAAACATTCAAAAATTCAAAGAACGATGGGCTATAACCCATGTTTTTTGAAAATTTGAATTTTTTTCAAATCCTCAAAAATGATGAAAAACGGCGTGCTATAGTATGCCGTACGGTAGGGGCTATAGCCCATGTTCAAAAATGATGAAAAACGAGGTTAATTCTTTTTTCAAAATTTCAAAAAACGATGGGCTATAACCCATGTTTTTTGAAATTTTTAAATTTTTTCAAATCCTTAAAAATGATGAAAAACGGCGTGCTATAGTATGCCGTACGGTAGGGGCTATAGCCCATGTTCAAAAATGATGAAAAACGAGGTTAAAAAAACATTCAAAAATTCAAAGAACGATGGGCTATAACCCATGTTTTTTGAAAATTTGAATTTTTTTCAAATCCTCAAAAATGATGAAAAACGGCGTGCTATAGTATGCCGTACGGTAGGGGCTATAGCCCATGTTCTAAAATGATGAAAAACGAGGTTTACATTTTTTTCAAATTTTCAAAAAACGATGGGCTATAACCCATGTTTTTCGAAATTTTGAATTTTTTTCAAATCCTCAAAAATGATGAAAAACGGCGTGCTATAGTATGCCGTACGGTAGGGGCTATAGCCCATGTTCAAAAATGATGAAAAACGAGGTTAAAAAAACATTCAAAAATTCAAAAAACGATGGGCTATAACCCATGTTTTTTGAAATGTTGAATTTTTTTCAAATCCTCAAAAATGATGAAAAACGGCGTGCTATAGTATACCGTACGGTAGGGGCTATAGCCCATGTTCAAAAATGATGAAAAACGAGGTTTAATTTTTTTTTCAAAATTTTAAAAAACGATGGGCTATAACCCATGTTTTTTGAATTTTTGAATTTTTTTCAAATCCTCAAAAATGATGAAAAACGGCGTGCTATAGCATGCCGTACGGTAGGGGCTTTAGCCCATGTTCAAAAATGATGAAAAACGAGGTAATCCTTTTTTTCAAAATTTCAAAAAACGATGGGCTATAACCCATGTTTTTTGAAATTTTGAATTTTTTTCAATTCCTCAAAAATGATGAAAAACGGCGTGCTATAGTATGCCGTACAGTAGGGGCTATAGCCCATGTTCAAAAATGATGAAAAACGAGGTTAATTCTTTTTTCAAAATTTCAAAAAACGATGGGCTATAACCCATGTTTTTTGAAATTTTGAATTTTTTTCAAATCCTTAAAAATGATGAAAAACGGCGTGCTATAGTATGCCGTACGGTAGGGGCTATAGCCCATGTTCAAAAATGATGAAAAACTAGGTTAAAAAAACATTCAAAAATTCAAAGAACGATGGGCTATAACCCATGTTTTTTGAAAATTTGATTTTTTTTCAAATCCTCAAAAATGATGAAAAACAGTGTGCTATAGTATGCCGTACGGTAGGGGCTATAGCCCATGTTCTAAAATGATGAAAAACGAGGTTTAACTTTTTTTTCAAATTTTCAAAAAACGATGGGCTATAACCCATGTTTTTTGAAATTTTGAAATTTTTTCAAATCATCAAAAATGATGAAAAACGGCGTGCTATAGTATGACGTACGGTAGGGGCTATAGCCCATGTTCAAAAATGATGAAAAACTAGGTTAATTCTTTTTTCAAAATTTCAAAAAACGATGGTCTATAACCCATGTTTTTTGAAATTTTGATTTTTTTTCAAATCCTCAAAAATGATGAAAAACGGCGTGCTATAGTATGCCGTACGGTAGGGGCTATAGCCCATGTTCAAAAATGATGAAAAACGAGGTTTAATTTTTTTTCAAAATTAAAAAAAACGATGGGCTATAACCCATGTTTTTTTTTATTTTGATTTTTTTTCAAATCCTCAAAAATGATGAAAAACGGCGTGCTATAGTATGCCGTACGGTAGGGTCTATATCCCATGTTCAAAAATGATGAAAAACGAGGTTAAAAAAACATTAAAAATTTCAAAAAACGATGGGCTATAACCCATGTTTTTTGAAAATTTGAATTTTTTTCAAATCCTCAAAAATGATGAAAAACGGCGTGCTATAGTATGCCGTACGGTAGGGGCTATAGCCCATGTTCTAAAATGATGAAAAACGAGGTTTAAATTTTTTTCAAATTTTCAAAAAACGATGGGCTATAACCCATGTTTTTCGAAATTTTGAAATTTTTTCAAATCCTCAAAAATGATGAAAAACGGCGTGCTATAGTATACCGTACGGTAGGGGCTATAGCCCATGTTCAAAAATGATGAAAAACGAGGTTAATTTTTTTTTCAAAATTTCAAAAAACGATGGGCTATAACCCATGTTTTTTTAATTTTTTTAATTTTTTTCAAATCCTCAAAAATGATGAAAAACGGCGTGCTATAGTATGCCGTACGGTAGGGGCTTTAGCCCATGTTCAAAAATGATGAAAAACGAGGTAATCCTTTTTTTCAAAATTTCAAAAAACGATGGGCTATAACCCATGTTTTTTGAAATTTTGAATTTTTTTCAAATCCTCAAAAATGATGAAAAACGGCGTGCTATAGTATGCCGTACGGTAGGGGCTATAGCCCATGTTCAAAAATGATGAAAAACGAGGTTAATTCTTTTTTCAAAATTTCAAAAAACGATGGGCTATAACCCATGTTTTTTGAATTTTTTTAATTTTTTCAAATCCTTAAAAATGATGAAAAACGGCGTGCTATAGTATGCCGTACGGTAGGGGCTATAGCCCATGTTCAAAAATGATGAAAAACGAGGTTAAAAAAACATTCAAAAATTCAAAGAACGATGGGCTATAACCCATGTTTTTTGAAAATTTGAATTTTTTTCAAATCCTCAAAAATGATGAAAAACGGCGTGCTATAGTATGCCGTACGGTAGGGGCTATAGCCCATCTTCTAAAATGATGAAAAACGAGGTTTAATTTTTTTTCAAATTTTCAAAAAACGATGGGCTATAACCCATGTTTTTCGAAATTTTGAATTTTTTTCAAATCCTCAAAAATGATGAAAAACGGCGTGCTATAGTATGCCGTACGGTAGGGGCTATAGCCCATGTTCAAAAATGATGAAAAACGAGTTAATCCTTTTTTTCAAAATTTCAAAAAACGATGGGCTATAACCCATGTTTTTTGAAATTTTGAATTTTTTTCAATTCCTCAAAAATGATGAAAAACGGCGTGCTATAGTATGCCGTACGGTAGGGGCTATAGCCCATGTTCTAAAATGATGAAAAACGAGGTTTAATTTTTTTTCAAATTTTCAAAAAACGATGGGCTATAACCCATGTTTTTTGAAATTTTGAAATGTTTTCAAATCCTCAAAAATGATGAAAAACGGCGTGCTATAGTATGCCGTACGGTAGGGGCTATAGCCCATGTTCAAAAATGATGAAAAACGAGGTTAAAAAAACATTCAAAAATTCAAAGAACGATGGGCTATAACCCATGTTTTTTGAATTTTTGAATTTTTTTCACATCCTCAAAAATGATGAAAAACGGCGTGCTATAGCATGCCGTACGGTAGGGCTATAGCCCATGTTCAAAAATGATGAAAAACGAGGTTTAATTTTTTTTCAAATTTTCAAAAAACGATGGGCTATAACCCATGTTTTTTGAAAATTTGAATTTTTTTCAAATCCTCAAAAATGATGAAAAACGGCGTGCTATAGTATGCCGTACGGTAGGGGCTATAGCCCATGTTCAAAAATGATGAAAAACAAGGTAATTCTTTTTTTCAAAAATTCAAAAAACGATGGGCTATAACCCATGTTTTTGAAAATTTGAAATTTTTTCAAATCCTCAAAAATGATGAAAAACGGCGTGCTATAGTATACCGTACGGTAGGGGCTATAGCCCATGTTCAAAAATGATGAAAAACTAGGTTAATTATTTTTTTTAAATTTCAAAAAACGATGGGCTATAACCCATGTTTTTTGAATTTTTTTAATTTTTTCAAATCCTTAAAAATGATGAAAAACGGCGTGCTATAGTATGCCGTACGGTAGGGGCTATAGCCCATGTTCAAAAATGATGAAAAACGAGGTTATTTTTTTTTTCAAAATTTCTAAAAACGATGGGCTATAACCCATGTTTTTTGAAATTTTGATTTTTTTTCAAATCCTCAAAAATGATGAAAAACGGCGTGCTATAGTATGCCGTACGGTATGGGCTATAGACCATGTTCAAAAATGATGAAAAACTAGGTAATTTTTTTTTTCAAAATTTCAAAAAACGATGGGCTATAACCCATGTTTTTTGAAATTTAGATTTTTTTTCAAATCCTCAAAAATGATGAAAAACAGTGTGCTATAGTATGCCGTACGGTAGGGGCTATAGCCCATGTTCAAAAATTATGAAAAACGAGGTTTAAATCATTTTTCAAAATTTCAAAAAACGATGGGCTATAACCCATGTTTTTGGAAATTTTGAATTTTTTTCGAATCCTCAGAAATGATGAAAAACGGCGTGTTATAGTATGCCGTACGGTAGGGGCTATAGCCCATGTTCAAAAATGATGAAAAACGAGGTTAATTCTTTTTTCAAAATTTCAAAAAACGATGGGCTATAACCCATGTTTTTTGAAATTTTGATTTTTTTTCAAATCCTCAAAAATGATGAAAAACGGCGTGCTATAGTATGCCGTACGGTAGGGGCTATAGCCCATGTTCAAAAATGATGAAAAACGAGGTTAAAAAAACATTCAAAAATTCAAAAAACGATGGGCTATAACCCATGTTTTTGTTTTTTTTCATTTTTTTCCAATCCTCAAAAATGATGGAAAACGTCGTGCTATAGTATGCCGTACGATATGGGCTATAGCCCATGTTCAAAAATGATGAAAAACGAGGTTAATTATTTTTTCCAAAATTTCAAAAAACGATGGGCTATAACCCATGTTTTTAGAAATTTTGAATTTTTTTCATATCCTCAAAAATGATGAAAAACGGCGTGCAATAGTATGCCGTACGGTAGGGGCTATAGCCCATGTTCAAAAATGATGAAAAACTAGGTAATTTGTTTTTTCAAAAATTCAAAAAACGATGGGCTATAACCCATGTTTTTTTAAATTTTGATTTTTTTTCAAATCCTCAAAAATGATGAAAAACGTCGTGCTATAGTATGCCGTACAATATGGGCTATTAGACGAGCGTCTAAAAATGGGATAAAAAACGTCTAAAAATAGACGTCTAAAACACGTCTAAAAATAGACGTGTTTTAGACGTCTATTTTTAGACGTTTTTCATCCCATTTTTAGACGCACGTCTAATAGCCGGCTATTGCTCAGTAGGATGGTCAAAAATGATGAAAAACGAGGATTAAAAAAAAAATCAATAAACGATGGGCTATAACCTATGTTTTGTTTTGTTTTTTCATTTTTTTCAAATCCTCAAAAATGATGAAAAACGGCGTGCTATAGTTTGCCGTACGGTATGGGCCATAGCCCATGGTCAAAAATGATGAAAAATGAGGTTAATTTTTTTCTTTTTTTTTTAAATAAAAAATTCAAAAAACGATGGGCTATAACCCATGTTTTTGTTTTTTTTCATTTTTTTCAAATCCTCAAAAATGATGGAAAACGTCGTGCTATAGTATGCCGTACGATATGGGCTATAGCCCATGGTCAAAAATGATGAAAAACTAGCATAATTCATTTTTTTCAAAAATTCAAAAAACGATGGGCTATAACTATTAATATATTAACTAGAAAATATCTAGTTAATGAATAATATTTAAATTAATAGTTGATTTAAATATAAACATGATTTATTTAAAAATATAGTCTGAAATTATTAACTTATCATTACCGAAACAGACGTTCTCTCTACCGCAACATACTTAAAAGTATAGCGGTCTATGAGAATGGGTGTTGCGGAGGATGAGACACAAAATTTGGCATGCTACTAGTCCTACATACTTACACCTAGCAACCCCATTCTAGCCTACTTAGGTTAATCTTACGTTGGACATGTTTGCCTGAAAAGGAATCTTTGAAATGTTTCATAGTTTTAGAAATATAGTGCTTTCAAATTTACAATGGGGCTCAATGGCAGACATTGGCACGTCAAAAATCACTTTCACCTAGAAACTCCATTCACACTTTTTATTATTCAGCTTACTGTGGAGACACATGCTGGAACTTTTTTACTTTGACATGTTTTATAGTTTCTGAGTTATTTAACCTAAATGCCCAATGCATTCTCTATGGCAATAGCACAAACTTTGGCATGCTACTAGTCCTACATACTTACACCTAGCAACGCCATTCTAGCCTACTTAGGTTCATCTTACGGTGCCTGAAAAGGAATATTTGAAATGTTTCATAGTTTTAGAAATATAGTGCTTTCAAATTTACAATGGGGCTCAATGGCAGACATTGGCACGTCAAAAATCACTTTCACCTAGAAACTCCATTCACACTTTTTATTATTAGTGTGGTTGCCCGAATGGGCAACCAGACTCTTGTAATTGTAACACTTTATTATTATTTCACTGGAGTAGTCTTTTAGTTTGACGCTTTATTATACCTCCCACACTGTACGCTGTATGCACTTGAGCCATATGTCAAATTGACCGGAAAAATCGGGAATCAAGTGCTTGTATTTTGTTAAGAGAAATGTTGTATAGTTTAATTGATATGAATTTATTTGTGAATTAAATTTCCCCATTGACATGAATGGGAAAAGGCAAAAATTCACATTCAAGTATTTGTTCCTCGGAGACTGTAATCACTATAGTTACAAAACTTTGAGGATAAATTCAACATTATCCCTAAAATGATTTAACACTAAAATTGTATCGGTCGGCCTCATGGTGGCGCTATAACAGCCCACTTTACCTTTTGGCTTATAACTCTTGAACTGTAGGTCGTAAAATGAAAATTATTTTTTCCCTGGATTCCTTGGGTCATGACGCATCTCCCCATATAGGCCACGCCCATTTCTGCCATGATAGATTTTCCGCCATTTTGAATTTTGTCCAAAACACACTTTCTGCTTTTCCTCCTACATATTTTGTCCAAATCTCACAGAAATCGGCACACATGATCTCTGGACCTATCCGATTAAAACACCAACTGCAGAATTTTGGTAGTGCGTATCGTTCGGCCGTAATAGTCCTCCGAAGTTAGTAGAAGGGGCCTATATCACAAAAATGCCATAAATCACGAACGGAATGTCCAATCCATCCCAAATTTGAATCACATGTCCGGGGTTGTTCAATCAACCAAGTTCTAAAAGCAATTCCATTTTCATCCATAGGGGGCGCCGCAAATGCGAGAAATGTAACCGTTTGTCGCAAAAACATGAATTTCGGGGGTTAAATCCCCTCCGAATCACTTACGCATGATCACGGGGGTCAAATTTGAATCACATGTCCGGGGTGGTTCAATCAAGCATGTTCTAAAAGCAATGCGGACGTCTCTGTCGTTTATAACAAACCAAACCATTTGAAAATCGGTTGCAAATTGAGAAAGCTATTGTTATTTAAAAACTACATCTAAGATGGCCGCCACGCACACGACGTTGGCCAGAAGCGAGTCCTGGTTCAGCCATCTGGTGACGTGAGCTGCTTTCCTATTGGCCGAATTGCTATGGTGTGAGCTTTGAAACCTAATAGACCCTATTCACGTGACGTCAGTTGCTCTTCCGGTTTAGACATTGGAGGGGGAAATACTTTTTTCTCCATTGAGTTTATATGGACCTCTTCTGATCTATGGCTACAATATTTAATTTCGACCGGTACATAACCTTTTCTGAATGAAGTGTGATCTGTTAATAGGAAAAAAACAATGAGCGTTGTTGCTGTAACACGTTACATTTACACTTCTACAAACGGCAAAGGAAAATAAAAACAGTTCAATCTCAAGTGGATGCATGCCAGTGTCCACAGAAAGAGAGAGAGAGAGAGAGAGAGAGAGAGAGAGAGAGAGAGAGAGAGAGAGAGAGAGAGAGAAAGAAAGAGAGATTTTCTGCCTGGGTGATGGACAGGACACATGCAGAGTCGACATGCAGTAAAAAAAAAGGACTCAAACTCACAATGCACTGTCAAGCTACTTTAGAGCCAAGTGTGCCCGGACCACTAAGTCAACATGGTCAAATGTATTTTGATCAAACAGAGTCTTTCTCAGTCTTTCATTTGTCCACAAAAAAATCAATCTTTTGTTTTTAAAGATATGTCACTCTGACACTGTAACATAGGTTTTTGGAGTTTCACTACAGAAATCACTGACAGACTGAGAAACACACTGAAGTAGATGCAACTTTGTGGGAACTGCACACTGTAGTCATCTGCAACCGCAGGAAAACCATCCGACTGCAACTGCAGGATGAACCGCATTACAACTATTCATTTTGAGAAACCTGAAGGTAGTGAGCCTCCTCATTTTTCCTCATTGAACGGTGACTTCGTCCTCTCACCGTCACAGCATGAGCAACTACGTTAGACACTGTGTTTCATTGTTTGGGAAGAACTGTGCAAGATTAACCATGCATATTAATGAATTATTATATTTCATGATACAGAATGAGATTATGTACTTCTCAAAGTGGGGTCCTTGACTGGGTTGTCCCCAAAATAATGAATATAGCATTCAAATCTGCTATAGACCAGCTTGACATGGATAGACAATGATTCCACTTGTATTATAAGGAGAGACATTCAGAAGCAGCTTGGACTCCTCATGCATAGAAGGAGGCATGATGTCAGTCCGCTGCCCCCCCAGTTTGGCAGAGGAAGTTTAGCGCCCAGGATTACATTAGATAATTGGCACTGGCTGAAAAGAAAACTAGGTTACAAAATCAACGATTGCGGCAACCAAACTTTTCTAGTTCAGCTTACTGTGGAGACACATGCTGGAACTTTTTACTTTGAAATGTTTTATAGTTTCTGAGTTATTTAACTTAAACGCCCAATGCATTCTATATGGCAATAGCACAAACTTTGGCATGCTACTAGTCCTACATACAAAATTATGAAAAACGAGGATTTTTTTTCTCCAAAGATTCATGGGCTATAACCCATCTTTTTTTTTTAATCCTCAAAAATGATGAAAAACAGCATGCTACAGTACCCTAACCCTAACCCTTGATCGTAGGAGATAGTAATGTACGACTCTACAGATCGAGTGCTATCCAGTCATAAAGTTTGAACACTTGAAGAAACTACTACAGAAAACTGGAAACACCGCCAATGTGGCGCACTGCATCCTATCCTACCAGTCCGTAGGAATGAACAATCGACAGCAGGTGACAACAGAAACAGGACGGAAGACAATGAGGGCGGACACAAGTGTGGCCTACATGGGTCACATATAATTCGCCCAGCTGGTACCCACTTAAGGCCCAATCAGATCCCAGTTCAAACCCATATAGGCAAACACAGGTGGCGCACACATGGTTCTGAAATAAAATGTCCCATTTGGATACCACCTAAGATCCAGTTAGAAACCCACGTAAGCCCATATGGGCTAACACGGGTGGGCCCTTTGTGAAAACTGGGTGCACGGCCCACTTGGAACCCATGCCCATAGCCCATGTAAAAACCCAATTGGGCCCAGATGGACATGTTAGCTGGGCAGAAGCAAAGATTTGAGTTAAAAACGTTCGCTCTGAAAGAATATATTCAAACATTTGGGCCACATTTTCACGATTAAAAAAAATAGCAGACCTACAAGCTCATAGTGCTGCACTCGGTGCACGCTAAGAGCTTGTAGATCTGCTATTTTTCAATAGCGGCGCTTCCCAAACTGTGGTGCATGCACCCCTTGTGGTGCGCAAGCGCCTTCTAGGGGGTGTGTGACATGAAAAGTCTAATGATGGTGCTATGCTTTTATTTGAAATATATTAACATATTATGCCAATATATGGCAAGTAATGCAGAATATAGCCTATGCTGCATATATTATGCCATATTCAGGTTCATATATATGTGCATTGCATATATGTGGATAAATAGTAAATATATGTCTATATACTGTAGCTTATTATGCAATTTATATTTCCATGTGGGGGTGCATCAGCTAGGTCGGAAGGTAACAGGGGGTGCATGGCCAAAAAGGTTTGGGAACCGCTGAAGTATAAATGCTTAAGACACCAAAAGGGGTTCCCGCCCAAAATGGGTTAAAAGAGCGAGAGAGGATCGAGACAAATTACAGACAGTACTGGTATGTATTTAATCTAGATGTAGAGAGACAGCTGGAACTATTGTTCCAGCTGTTGTGGAGATAGTTGTTATTGGAAAAAAGACTGCATGGTCCTCTGAACGTCCACAACAACAATGGCATGCTGAGAGAGAGAGAGAGAGAGAGAGAGAGAGAGAGAGAGAGAGAGAGAGAGAGAGAGAGAGAGAGAGAGAGAGAGAGAGAGAGAGAGCATCAAAATACAGTAATAGTCACATTTATATACTGTATAACTGGAGGCAATGCAAAGGAAGGCATTATAATTGTTTGTATATGTAGCACTTCCCATTTAAGGGTATAGTGCATAAAAAGGGATGACCAGGGGCCTGTTTCACGAAACTTGGATTAACTAATTCAGGATTTTGGCCAAAACCAGGATTTTTCAATCCTGGTCTTTACAGCCTGGTTTATTCCGTTCCACTAAAGCCAAGCGAGGCTCAGAATTGGCGGATTTGGCGAGCCGGGATCAGCAAGCCTGGCTGAATAGACAGCATGGCTTTTTGTCTCTAGACCCATTCTGTGGAACACAGATTTACTGATCCTTCCATGGGGTATTATGGCAGTTTGCATCCTTAATAGTTGCATTACTGCCCCCTTCTGTATATCTCAGTATCTTTACTAATCTATTCAAGACTTACTGATACAAGGACTTAAGCTTCTAAAATAAATACTGCTGCTGTAATTAAAGAGAGAACATACTCTCAATAGTGGATAGACTGAATTATTAACTACCCCAAAAATATAGTTTACATTTTACCACTACTATTAACTTAAAACAGAATTCTAAATATTGTAAGCATAATGATATTGTCGCATTGTGATATTTGGCCATAACTCCCTCCTCTGAGGGAGCTACCTTTGGGGAAGGGGGTTGTTGTCCAGACAGGGGCCAGACTGGTGAACTGTGGGTCATGGGTTCAATAGTGGGTGAAACTTTACAATTTTAATAACATGAAAGACATCAGGATTAGGTTAAACCTAGCCCAAACAGTTGTACAAATGCAAAATCTAAGCTGCTTTAAATGTTGCCCCACTTGTTTGTGATCTGTGCGCACCCATATTAAACACCGCACATGCTTATATTTCAATAAAGAAGGTATTTTAATCCACTCTGTTTCGGAATCCTCCATTGTAAATGCGCAACAGAACTTCGCCCGTGACCCTAGCGGCCAGGGTTCTCTTGCGCATCTACAATGGAGAGAAAACCAAGATGGCTGCCAGATTCCGAGACAGAGTGGATTAAAATACCTTTTTTATTGAAAAATAAGCATGTGCAGTGTTTAATATGGGTGCGCACAGATCACAAACAAGTGGGGCAACATTTAAAGCAGCTTAGATTTTGCATTTGTACAAGGTAAGAGTGATTTTGAGGCACAAACTTTCCTTTTCGACGTTAGGGGCGGGGTTATCTTTTAGACTCTCGTAGAGAGATTCGTCAGAATCGAAAAAAAACCTCTACGAGAATCTAAATGTTTGGGCTAGGTTAAATCTGCTGTTAGCCTGGTCCGGAGCAGGCTAAATCCAAAGCATTCGTTTCCATGGTAACTGATGTAGCATCACTTTCATGAAACCGAATCAAGCCTCAACATATCCAGGTTAACTGGTTAAATTAATCTGGCAAGATTAACCAGTTTTCATGAAACCGGTTAATCGCTGATCCATGATATATTAAACCAGGATATGTGGTTTTGATTTTCTTTGCTGTGTGATGTCATAGGAATAGACTATGTGAAGTTGTACGTGTCTTACTTGTTTTGTTTTCTTTATTCATTCATGGTGTTAACATCTTTGATTGTGCTATTTTGTCTTAAATAAAAAACATTTGATAACAAAAAAGGACTATTTGACTGGTGACCACCGGAGAGACGGGTGACGGAATGTAGACGGTACCCCGGGAGCAGTATGGGTTGGTGCCCCAGCCTGCATCCTCCGTGAGGAGGAAGCCCAAAAAACCTTCGGTGAGGCCTTTAGGAGGTAACCTGACCTGCCAGATGAGGGCGGTATTGGGTAACCATGTTCTCCAACACAGCAATCATCTGGGATCTCTCAGGCAGTTGAGCTGACAAAAATCAGCGTGAGCTAAGGGCGGGATATGTGCGAAACCGGATGTGAAGCTATATAGACACGTCAATATGATTGGTTGTGTTTGCACGCCCACACGGTGATAGACAGACGGTCCCATCCAATCATCTACCAAGTATCTTAAAAAAAAGGAACAGCCCCGTCATCGAATTTGCTTCCGCGATCCCAGATCCCAATAAGCTGTGAAACAAATTTGTGTAGCAAGCTTCTTGGATCTGGCAGCGTCAGGTTATTTAGGAGGGCCATTCGAGCAACAAGCGGAGCCTGCAGTACCACCGTTGCCCAGGTGGAGCCTGCAGAACCATTGCGGCTCAAGAATCCACCACTCCTGAATGAAGTGTCTGGTGCTGGGAGTCTGGTGCAACCACAGGTCCTGGCTGCACCTGGTGAGAGCAGAAGTGGACCTGGTGAGATATAGGAGGGGCTCGGACAGGAGTCAATCCACAGAGCCTAGTCCTTCCACCGTCCACGCACCAGAATTGTGCCTCCCAATCCCGGCAGAGTAGTTCCGGAGTGGTTCCAACGGATTGTGTGGCCCTGGTCTTTCCCTAGTGGGTCTGATCGAGGGTATAGCTACAGGGACGTACGTCGGGACTTGATCACCCCGGCTGGGTCGCCTGAGTGAGGGATATGATGTTCGAGAGACCTGAAACCCCGATGACCTTGGTGGGATACATCACCGAGGATACGTCCCAGGTGCATCCATGTAATGTTTTTTTGTTTTTTTTGTTATAGTCTGGATAGCCCCTCAGTCTGGATGAGTTCAGTAGATTGTGGTTCAATGGAAGTTGATATATTTAATCTTTGCAGAAGCAGGTTTGGGAATGGTTTGTGACCCAAAACGAGGACATAAGCTGTAAGCTAAGATGTCTGATGTCTTCCCGAGAAAGCCAATCGCCAGTCATACATATCACACAACTGGAAGAGCCACATCTTATGTATAGTGGTGAGTGTCAACTACAGGACAGGTTTAATATGGTGGACTGGTGGAGTACAATATTTGGTCTTTCACTGAAATCTACACTAGAGGGCAGAAAGTGACAGTAAGTACAGCTACCTCTGGAAAACATTTTACTGCTGGTTGATCTGGAATTGGATCTGATACAGTGCATCAATTTTGTGCGTGAACAGCTAGAGGCCTTTGTTTATTTAGAAATGTAGTACATACAGTATGTGCTTATTGTGCAGCAATCGTCGTCACACATTCCTGAAAGTAACTATTCATCTTAGCATTGTTTCCAGTGCCATTAAAATACCTATGCTAACCTTGACCTTGAAGAGACGGTAGAAACAAATACAACGTACATGTAACTGACTGTACTGTAGAAGCATATACTCCCTTTTTTGTATTGAGCAGTTTGAGCTTTGGCTGGGCTTGATGGCTTCAAATGAAGTTTATTTCATGGAAAATACACTCTATATAATTCTGAATGACACTATAAAGTCTGAATGACAGTATTACTCAAGGCTCCTAAACAGTGAGCATGTCTCTTACTGTAAAGTAAATGGATCTTTAAAATGCTACTTTGCAGCCAGCAGGCAACAGAACAGAACAGAACACAATAATCTAGATATGTAATCTCCAACATTGATTTGTCTCACTTTGTCTCTTCAGTCTTTCTCGCTTGCACACACACACACACACACACACACACACACACACACACACACACACACACACACACACACACACACACACACACACACACACACACACACACACACACACTGTACACACACACACACACACACACACACACACACACACACACACACACACACACACACACACACACACACACACACACACACTGTACACACACACACACACACACACACACACACACACACACACACACACGCGCGCACGCACAGAACTATGAAACATTGCATGATCAAACTCCTATTCAGCAGTTAATGCAATTAGTGTAATTGTAAAGGGTCCCTGGGGGAGTTTGGCAAGAGGAACAGAGGGGAGAAAGGACAGGACGGGTATTTCCTCAGGAAAGCATATCACCTTCTGCCACAATAGAACCCAGCCAGGAAACCGCCGGCATCCACGACATGCACAGTGCTCTCTTGAGTCACTGAGTACATAGAGAGACACACTCACACACTATCACTCACTCGCATGCACGCACACACCATCAGCTCCGCAGCCCATACATCCAGACAGACCAGCATACACCAGGATGACACTGCACTGAGACGTTGCACAGCCATCGCACCAGGTAAGAGGCATTCGCTCGACTCCTGCACCATAGCCCACTTGAGTTAGAACGTTGACTCCAAATGGCTGATCTACAAGCTTACAGGCCTTAAATGGTAAGAGCTTATGTTAACTGTGATGCTCAATGCACAGTCAAATCCGGATCCAGCTTTAATTTCAGCTCTAGTTTAAACTTTCATAGTTAAATGAACACTTAAATGAACACAGAATCTGCTGTGTGCCATGGGCAATTTTGCCATGTGTCAAGTTTGTCATAACAGGAAAAATAGTGAACTGACTGTAGTGGTTAAATTCATCATGTGGTAAGAATTCTTCATTCATCTACCATCTTGCTCACAATAAAAGTCAAAATATATTTACACACTATTTCACTATTTGTTCATCTAGGTTGAATTTATACAGTATATATGCCAAGCAGCGTTATCGCATATTTAATTCCCTTATTTCTTTCATTTCTTCAGTCATTATTTATATATTTATGCAATTCTGCAAAGTTCAATTAAATATTACAGAGGTATACAAGTTATCATAGAATTACTAAAACGGCATTATTCTATTTACCCATTTGAATTAACTTGCATGTCATCAATACCCCAACATGATATGATATCCTGATAGATTGATTTGAAAATATATTCAGTAGACAACTAGCCAATCTACATTGACACGTTGTGAGCTTGTAGACTGGCCATTTTAACTATTAAAAAAAGTTTTTCAAAACAGTCAAAACAAAAGGCTAAGTAGTTTAGGGATAAGGGGTTTAGTCTTATATTGTTGCTTCCGTTAAAACCAATGCCAGGCAGCATATCAGATATTTGGCTTAGTTCAGTGGCTATAGATGGGCTACAACACAGGAAACCTATAATATAACTGAATCTTTCTTTCTTTCCAGAATTCATTCATTCTTTCTTTATTTATTTCCAGAAATAACCAAAGAAATGCCACAGACAAAAGTAATATTAAACCACAACATATAGCACACAAACACAGATGAACACATCATGAGAATCTGCTCTCTTACAAAATACTGACACCTACTTCTAGACAATCACAGATTTCAATGAACACTTGTGTGTGTGTTGTACAATTACTACTTGAAAAAAAGAATCATCTTTTTTCAGTATTTTTATATACGTTCTTTTCATTTCAGTCATTGCCCATGCTAGTGTTTAGATATTAAACGAGTTTGCGACAAGACAAGGTATTTGTTTAGACGAGATCTGTATTGCAGGTCTCTTAAAACAGGCAGCAGCAGCCTCTGAGGTTAGTGACCTTGCAGGGTCTGGGAAAAGCTGTGAAGAAAAACAACTACAGTTGACCTGCCCTTCTTGAGCAAATAGTCTGATCCCTGTTGTCCAACTGAGAATTGAGGTCATACAGCTGAATTCCCTGGTGTGAATTATGTGCAACTGTTTAAACAAATAAATTATGTTGAGGAAAAAAGAGAATGCATGCCAAGCAATATCTTCCATTGCATGAATACAATGGTTTAAACAAAGTATATTATATATCGGTTTTCCAGTGAAGGCTCTTCTAACTGCTTTAGTTTATACTCTGACCTGAGAACCAAAGAGTAAATTATTTTGTGTGTGCATTGTGAGTGCATTGCCTACATGGTAATTTGGGAGTCACCACGAATTACCATGTAGGCAATGCACTCAAAAGAATATTTACTCTCCTAATATGATATTATTATTTGAGGATAATTTCTTTGGTTTATTTGCAGGGATGCAAAAGTGTGTATGATTTATTTATTTTTAACTTTAAAATGAGCATTGTACAGCATTTGACGAAGTACAATCAAATAAGTAAATATTATTTTAAAGAAACATACTTTCCTAAAGAGGTGGGAATAGACCATGGATCATTCTAATGTCTATGGGCTGAAATCTGAGAGCACATGCTACTCAGTTTTGATTTAATATTATTACAAATTAATTAAATGCCAAGTTTTGGGAATTATGGGAGAACCTTTTTTCCTCACCTTACAAATGTTGACTTTATTTTTCACCAAAATATTTTGGTAAACAACATTTAATGTATTCGTTGCAAAAAGCTTCTATGTACTGTAGATTAACTGAATCGACTGCATTAGACGTAAAATCAAATTGATCATGGAGAAGAAAAAAAACTAAACGAAAAGAAAAATAACATTATGCAAATGCAATGCTTCTGTTCTCACACACCAGCTTGGCTTTTTCCCTAAAGAGGTTACGTAGCTGTAGAAGAATGCCAGAATATATGCCAGTGCATATTTTCAACAAGCTGAATGTAAACTGTGATGCAAATCCACATTCATGTACAGTACTGTATGTCCATTTGGTCACAAGCACCATTGTTTATATAAGCTAGCAGTTCAACATGTGTACAATACTGTCATAATAATATACACAACATTCTCTAAATACAGGCAATATTTACATGACATATTTCCTGGATGGCTATGTTCTAGAAAACATGAGAGGATGTTATGCATTTCAGCTATTATAAACAATGTCAGGGTGGCACTTGTATATGAACATATTAAAACATAGTCTAAGCATACACAGATACATTGTCCTGCTAGTCATACGTTTAAAGTGGTTACACAGAAGGACTATAGCATTGTGTCATTCATCTTAAATAGCTGGAAAACTGAAAAAGAGATTTAGTCACTGAGTGATTGTATTTCATCCTACAGCGTATTCCATGTTTTTGTTTTGTTTTACAGATTATTAATCCCCTATAACTGCAACAATGCCCATTTTAAAGAAGCTCCCGGGGCGGTCGAAGAGCTGCCATGACTTCCCCAGGGTGGACGGAGCGCTCATCCTGCCCAGGATGGACCTGAACATGGCGGACCTCAATGACCTGAACGATCTCGACGGCCTGAAGGTGCTGAAGAACAACCTGAACCCCTTCGAGGAGGTGGACCTGGACGAGGAGAGGAACGAAGTGGGCCTCATCATGGGCGACGTCGCCGTCAAGGGCAACAACCTCCAGCACAACAGAACGACGTCCCGGGACGGAGAGGAGGAAGAGAACGAGGTCAACGCCGAGAGGCACGGAGCAGGGCACCCTAAAGGGATGACACCCCTGAGGGGGACCCTGGAGCGTATCTGTGGGGTATCACCCATCAAGACCCTCGGGAAGCTGGGGAAAGGGCTCCGCTTTCCGGGACGCAAATGCGGGACCCTACCTGCACAACGCAGCCTCCCAGAGACCGACGCATTTCCACCAGTGAAGGAGAAAAGGAAGGGATTACGCAGAAGCTCAGAGGAAATCATGACTCTACTCCGGTAATGAGCTGAGGAAATATGAAACACCTCAACAATATTGGCGATATTGATATGTTGTTTTCCAAGATACTCAAAGACAAGGGCAATCGCAGGTCAACGACGATATGGGAGAATCAAATCAATTTTAAGATCATCTTTTTATGTGCATTGTATATTAGTGTCTGGTGTGTTGGGGTAGAAATAGAGAAAGAGTTCTATTTTAAGTGTTCAGTAAAAAGCATGGCTCAAAACATAATAAGTGTGATTGTTTCCTGTTGCCTTAGGTAATGTGTTAAGCCTACCTGTTTATACTCGGAACTCCTTTTGTTTGGCTGTGCTGCTATTTTGTGTACTGTCTGTGCTCGGTGAAAGGAAGTATTTAGAACCGAATCATTGTGTTTACCACAGCAGCAATAGTTTAACAGATGTAACATTACGCATTTCTAACATTCCAATCATGGGTGCTTCTTTTTCAAACTCCATAATACATTCCTCCATGGCCTGACATCTGATGCATCTGCTGCATGCCATGCTTGATGAATAACTGCCATTCGTAGTCGTCGATTCTAATATGTTATGTTGCAATGGGAATTATTCACATTTGTCGTCTTGCTCCGGTTGCGTCTGCAGCTTTACAGGCCGCCGTAAGGAGATGCGCAGAGAAAGCCTGCCCTGCGGGGACCTGAGCGCCGATGGAGAGGCAGAGCCGTGCCGACGTCCCTCCTTCCTCAAGATGGTCAGCTTAGGCAAGCTGAAGAGGGACTCCTCTTCTGACCGCAGCTCCCTAGAGACTGAGGACGAAACCGTGGAGGAGTCGGTGCTGAAACCCAGAGAGCCTCTTTCTGGTAAGAGACGCATTCTGAGAAGACCAAACATGGGGAAACCGTCAGAATATCAATCACATTTAGGGGAACCCTCAGAGAATGTACAATGTCCACAACACACAAGGAGTTTCCTCGTGTGGTCTGTTGACTGAGAACATAAACACTTCCTGGTCAGCTCCAAAAGTATTTCCTCCCAATTCCAGACCCTTCTGATGGAGCTGAGAGGTCCACACTCACAGTCCCAGAGTCACTGGGTTCAATCAACACCAGACTGTGAAATCAGGAAATGACCTTGCTTCCTCTGCACAGGTCCCCCCAGATAGAAGTTCAACCTAGCTACTGTTCACACACAGCTCCACAGGGAGGGAACAACCTAGCTACTGTTCACACACAGCTCCACAGGGAGGGAACAAGTAACCTACCTACTGTTCACACATGCAGCTCCACAGGGAGGGAACAAGTAACCTAGCTACTGTTCACACATGCAGCTCCACAGGGAGGGAACAAGTAACCTAGCTACTGTTCACACATGCAGCTCCACAGGGAGGGAACAAGTAACCTAGCTACTGTTCACACATGCAGCTCCACAGGGAGGGAACAAGTAACCTAGCTACTGTTCACACATGCAGCTCCACAGGGAGGGAACAAGTAACCTAGCTACTGTTCACACATGCAGCTCCACAGGGAGGGAACAAGTAACCTAGCTACTGTTCACACATGCAGCTCCACAGATAGAAGTTCAACCTAGCTACTGTTCACACACAGTTCCACAGATAGAAGTTCAACCTAGCTACTGTTCACATTTCACACACAGTTCCACAGATAGAAGTTCAATCTAGCTACTGTTCACACACAGCTCCACAGATAGAAGTTCAACCTAGCTACTGTTCACACACAGCTCCACAGGGAGGGAACAATATAGCTACTGTTCACACACAGCTCCACAGGGAGGGAACAAGGCCAGGAATAGGATAGGAGCAATACATAATTATTCAATTCATTTTCAGTAACCATAACAAATTCTTACTTCCCGATACCTTTCGGTTGATTATTATAGAATAAGAAATAAAATAAAATTTCCGTTCATATTGATGATGCATATTGATGATTGATAATGAAAGTGAATTAATTTCACTCGGAGGATCTGTTACAGCATGTGTTTAATTATATCTCGTGCCAATAATACATTCACGAACCTTGCTGTCCCTAGTTTGGGTATTATAGGCATGCTTTTTTAATGTACATTTTATAAATTGTTATCGTGAAAGAAATAGCAGATCTACAAGCCCACAGCGTGTTGTGATGCGATGCGCTATGAGCTTGCTGTAGATTTAAGTGGTTAACAGTAACACTGTTTTCTTTTTTGCCAGCTCCATGTGAATCAGTGAACATAATTTGCAATATATGTTAAAGCACACTACACAAGTCACGATACCCTTGTGTAGAAATGTTGTTAATGCATTTACATACTGTAAATGCATTAAAGATATATCTCGGCCCGGGCTGGCCCAGCGGTCCGGGTACCTGACCTGCTAATCCAGCCTGATCGTCATGTCGCGGGTTCATGACGACCTTTGCTGCGTGTCAATCCACATCTCTCTCCCCCATTTCCTGTCAACTTACTGTACATTATCAAATAAAAACATATATATATATAGGCCTATATGATATCTATGATAATGTCTATGATTATGCAGGGCATCAGACTGAATCATTCGTGTCCTTATTTCCCTCAGTGTTGGAGATCCTACAACTAGTGAACCACCGGGATCTCCTGTCAGCCGACACTCACATCCAAGAGCTGGAGAGAGAATGTGACGTTCTGGCACAGCTGCCCGCCACGTCGAACGCCACCCCACCCCCGAGCTTCGGTCCGAGCCCCCCTTCCAGCACGACCTCCCTGACGCTCTCCCCGTCCCCGGACGACCCGTTCAGTCCCAACGCCACGCTGGACTCGGGCCGGCGGAAGGCCAAGGACGTGGAGCTCCTGTACGAGGCCCTGCAGAAGGAGATGTGGGACGTGGTGCGCGAGTCCCTCCGTCAGCCCAGCGCCGGACCCAACCTGGGACTGGTGGTGCTGGTGATCCAGCAGGAGGAGTACGCCGACGCCGCCTGGGCCGTGAGAGAGGAGAACAAACCGCAGCACAGGGGCGGCGGCGGTCCCCTAGGGACGACCCCGCCCATAAGCCATCGCCCTCGCCGGCTGAAGCTGAAGTGGAGGCAGGCCGTGGCGGAGGCGGCGGACTGGAGCCTGCCCCAGCAGGTGGACACCCGGGCTGGCCAGCTGGCCTGCTACCTGGAGCGCCTCAAGAGTCGGATGGTGGATGACCTGGACGCGGCCAGAAGGAACGCCGTGTCCATCTACCCCGAGGAGTTCGCTGCCTTCCAGGTGTACGTGGAGAGCTATCACCGGGCGGTGGCCAAACGTCTTCGGACCATCACCAGTTGCCCACTTCAGATCACGGACGTCTACTCACTGCTCGATTGGTTCTACAATATATACAACAGGTATGCCTCCCCCAGGATCATCAGACCATACATGTTGTCAAATCAAACTTAAAGTAAAGTAGGTAGGCCTAAACTAATTTCTGGTTTTCCATCAGGGATGTCTTAGGTAGCACTGGCACCATGACCATCAACTATGCCGCACTGGAACCTATTATACAGCAAGCAACCGTAAACAGGCTGGAGCAAGACTGCCTCAGTATTGTCACGGTAAAATATGGCTTATATGCATCACTTCGTCTTTTTAAATGAAACATGATCATACCATTTGCAGCATGTCATTTTTTGAGTGGCGCAACCACTCCTACAACCAGCAATGTCCGTGTGTCTGTGTCTATGTGACCCGTGTGTCTGTGTTCATGCACTGATGCACCTATCTTATCTATGTGACGTTAATGAGCACCAGTATAATGAGTACCAGTAGGGGAGTTGCACCACTCAGTTCACACGGGTGTGATTTTTTAATTTTGTTTTGCAATGATGAGATTTATTTATTTGTAAAATGTTTTTTTTTCCAGGAGAAGGTGACGACGGAGCTCAGTCAGGTTCTGGACGAGGAGGAGAGACGATGGGCCCAGACGTTGCACATAGAGGAGTATCAGTCTCATCTGGCTCGCTCCGTCATCCAGGTCAGTGTTGTTTTTGGCAGCAAATTTCTATTTTAGTTTTATAGTCTCTTGAATAGTGTTCACTTAGTTTTAGTCACATGTTAGTCGTCTGGAATGTATTAGTGTTAGTCTAGTTTTAGTCGACTAAATGTCATGCAATTTTAGTCGACTAAATCTACAGGTGATTTAGTCGACTAAAATGTGTTTTGGCGGGCCTTGATGCCATCGTAATGGCAGATTTTATACTTGCTGAAAATAGCCGATCGGCTACCACTGATATAGCCGATCGGCTATTTTCAGCATGCAACCATGTGTAAAATGACTTGTATATACTGGATCTCTTGTCCACTAGTCCCTTTATAACATTTTAGTCTCGTTTTTATTTCATGACGAAATTGTCGATATATTTAGTCTTAGTTGTAGTCGTCATAGCTTAGTTTTCATTTCGTTTTCGTCAGTGAAAAAAGGTAGTCAACGAACATTTTACGTCTTAGTTTTAGTCAAAAACAAACAACACTGATCCAGGTAGACATATTTATATATTGTGGAACACGTGTAGGAAGATGTTTTCAGTTATGTTATTATATTGGATATAATATATATTTGTCAAAGAACCACAAAACAACATGGCTTCATTCTCATTGCAGAGGTTGAAGGAGGACCTGGACCGCTCCACGGCCGTGAACCAGTTCCTGGGGGCCAGGGTAGCGTGCTGCAGTCTCATTGGCCTGGCCGACTTCCTCTACAGGTGCGGATAATTGATTGAGGATTGATTTCAGATGCTATTGATTGATTTAAAGCTATAATAATAATAATAATAATAATAATAGTATAGAAATTGCATGGATTTTTAGAACAGTATACTATACAGATATTCAGTAAAAGGGACACTTTTCTGGGGGTTTTATGTGTGTACTACAGTATATGGTTTTAGATATTTTAGATTTTAGTGTCCAGACGCTGGACTCACTTCCTTCCTTGACTACAATTCCCATAATGCTTTGGTGCACTGCTCCTACTTGTGGATAGGGGGAGGGCCGTCTTATACTGAGACAACATGTAGTCCAGGAAGGAAGTGAGACCAGTGTCTGTGACATCATGGACACTGCTAAAATCTAAAATATCTGAAACCACATATTACACACATAAAGACCCCCCAGGAAAGTGTTCTAAATCTTCTAAACATCATTAACATATTATTTGCAAAAAGGGTGAAGAAGTGTCCCTTTACTTTTCGCTAGATATACTCATGAAAATCTATGTCTAGTTTTCAGAGGAAGGTGGAGATGTTCCATGACACTCAGGCAGAATTTGGAGATCGCGGCGATGGATATGTTTCCAGGACCATAGCTCTGGTCAACTGCTGCCCTCCTCTCAGGTATAGATGCACATAGAAATCCACTTGCAATATCCTCATGATCCACCAGTGGGCACTGGCTCACAGGTTGGGAATTGCTCTATAATGAATAGAATGTTTCTGAAGTCATTAAGTATTTTTCACACTATACACAGCTTCATAATACATTGTGTGTATACCAGGTCCTTTGTGCAGCGCTGCAGGCAGTGTGACCCACTATGAACAGCTTCATAACTTTGTGTCAGTGTTGATTTCGTCGACTAAAACTATGTTCGTCGACTACCTTTTTTCACTGACAAAAACTAAATGGAAACTAAATGAAAAATGAAAGACTAAAACGAAGACTAAATGTATTGACAATTTCGTCTAGAAAAAACTAGACTAAATGTTTGCAAGGGACTACTGTGGACAAGACATCAGGTATAAGTCATTTTACACTCGGTTGACGCATTGTGAGCTTGTAGGTCGGCTATTTCCAGCAAGTGTAAAATCAGCCATTACGATTTACGACGACATCAAGGCCCGCCAAAATACATTTTAGTCGACAGAATCAACTGTAGATTTAGTCGGCTAAAGTCGCATGACATTTAGTCAGCTAAAACTAGACAAAATGAAGTTTCAGTCCAAAGACTATATGACTAGACTAAAATAGAAATTTGCTGCCAAAAACAACACTGCTTTGTGTGCATGTACACCAGGTCCTTCGTGCAGCGCTGCAGGCAGTGTGACCCACAAGGCAGTGAGGCATCGGCGCAGAAGGCCAACCATTCTCTGGACAGGATCATCAAACAGTCAGTGAGGGTGCTGGTGGACAGACTGTTTGAGCACATCAGGGTGAGTTTTCCCTTCTTTTTTTTTTTTTAAACTCTTTTAGCCTATGGCCTTATCTTCCAATGAACCCATTTAGACCTGACGTCAACATTTAAAAAATGTCTTCTAAATTCTGACAGTTTTCTGAAATACCTATGTTTCTATGTCCGTGCTGCTCAATATTTCATGTCAAGGACCCCAAAAATTATATGTAATTGGCCGTCGACCCCCATCTGAAAATATGTTATTCCAGGGACCCTTCAGAAGCAAAGATTTGAGTTAAAAACGTTCACGCTGAAAGAATATATATATTCAAAGATTTGTGCCACATTTTCACGATTCTTCAAAAATAGCAGACCTACAAGCTCATAGCGCGGAACCGCGCTATGAGCTTGTAGATCTGCTATTTGTTAACAGCTAAAGTATAACAGAATGCTTAAAACACCAAAAGGGGTTCTCGCCCAGAATGGGTTAAGTCCAGTGAGAAATAAATAAAAACATTACAGAATACATTGCATTACAACAATACATTACAGAATACACTAATGATAATTATCACAGCATATATCAAAATACGTCATATTACTACTACTCACTCACTCACTCACTCACTCACCCACTCACTCACCAACTCACTCACTCACTCACTCACCCACCCACCCACTCACTCACTCACTCACTCACTCACTCACTCACTCACTCACTCACTCACTCACTCACCCGCGCACACACACACCCACCTACACACAAACACACACACACACACACACACACACACACACACACACACACACACACACACACACACACACACACACGCACACACACACACACACAAACAAAAAACTAAAGAAAACAAAACAATAAATCACAAAATAATAATAAACCACTCAATAAAAAGCAATCCCAGCTATCATATAACTGCCCTAAAAATAAAAGGTCGGCTTCTGATACTAGTTTTTATTTTTGGTAAAACATAAGAAGAAGAAAGTGAGAAGAATTGTCTAAAAAACCCATCTAATTACAGTTCATTTTCATGCATGTGGAATATTTGCTCTATTAATCAGTGCATCTGTTGCTGCTCTAGCCTTTCTTTGACAAGCTGGTCAAGAGGAAATGGTTGAACAACCAAGAAGCTTTTGAGGCCATCGAAGCCAGTATCAAACAACACTTCAAGAAGTTCAGAAGGATGGACCCCCCACCATATCAGGTATTTGTTGTTTCAGTAACTGCTTCTCATACATCAAAATAAATGATGTTTTGTGCACCCGTTCAGCTTGATTACTAGTTACTGTTCGACAGACTCTAGTGGGTGAGGTACACAGGCGGGTTCTGGTTGAATATGTCCTATTTACTGTTTGACAGACTCTAGTGGGTGAGGTACACAGGCGGGTTCTGGTTGAATATGTCCTATTTACTGTTTGACAGACTCTAGTGGGTGAGGTACACAGGCGGGTTCTGGTTGAATATGTCCGAGCCATCATGCGCGGACGTCTCATCTGCACATCCCTGAAGATGAGGAAGAGGGTGGCTTTCCGGTTGCAGGATGAGGCCAAACAACTCAAAGGGCTCTTCAAGGATTTGGTGAGTTTGCTCTTCAGATATTCTGCCTCCACACTGAGTCCACACTTTGTTCGTCTTTCCTCTGTCAAAGTATCGACCCTCTCGTTTGTATGCGGAAGTTGGCGAGAAGTTCTGGGAACTCACATTAGGCTGACCTTATCCTAACCCTTGGTGCAAATAGCTGCTCACAGTGAGCCTGCAGATCAGCTATTTTCAATGAAGATGTTGATTGATTGATTGATTGATTGATTGATTGATTGATTGATTGATTGATTGATCGATTGATTGAAGAATTTATTAACATTTTGGAGAATTACAGTACATTTCAAGCACAACTCAATACAAAACTGTTAACTGTGGACGACACCATAAAGCATTACACTTGTTTACAATAGGGTCCACCCTTTTCAATTCATCAGAACATTTGTAAGTAATACAAATATACACTTCTATATATTCAAAAAACAGGAAAATCATGATAAAAGGAGGTAAACTGGGAAGAAACATTGAGGGGAAATGTTGGGGCGGGATTCAGATTTTACGGGGCCAGTTTCTAATTGCAGACGTCCGTAGGTGCCCTTTGAGAGCGGTTCTGAAGGAGTCAAGGTCTTAATGACTGTTGGTAGGGCGTTCCACATTTTGGTGGCATAGGAGCAAAATTATTTTAGTCCCTTTTTTGTGCCGAATCTGGGTTGAACATGGTTTGTTGAACTCCCTCTGGTGTTGTGGGTGTGGAGGACTTCGTTGACATTATGCTTAAGGAAGTATTCAGACAGGTACATCAGGGTATCTTGGTGGTGTAGCGAATCTTGTGGACCAGACCCATTGCAAGATGCTGTACTCTGTTGTCAACCCTAAGCCATTCCAGCACTTTCAAAATGGGCAGGGGTGAGGTGGGTTCAGGGAGTGAGGCCAAGGCCACAGTCCACAGTCCAGGCCACAGTCTTTTTACCCCGCTCCCCTCAGGCAGGAGGCTGCGTTCCCTAAAGACTAAAACGGCCCGACACTCAAACAGTTTTTTCCCCATGACAATCCGGCTCCTCAATTCTGCTGGTCCACCCCCCCCACCCCCACACCCCAGCCTCCTCACCACCTGACCCCGTTCTACCCTCCCTGAGTGGAATCGACAGACTGACTTAAGCTGACTGTCCTAGAAACTATTCATTATACGTATTTATTGTCTCCACCAGGCCGAAGGCATGTGGGGAGAGTATGTTTTGCACTCCGTCCGTCCGCGTGTGTGTCCGTGTGTCCGTGAACAGCTAATCTCGGCCACCGTTAACCCGGTCGATGCCATATTTTGCACACACACTCCCTGGATGCCAACCATGAACCTCTGCCCCAAACTTTCCAGAACGGCCTGTTATAGCGCCACCAGGAGGCCGCTTTGTGCAAAACAAGTTTTTCGATGCCATATTTTGCACACACACTCCCTGGATGCCAACCATGAACCTCTGCCCCAAACTTTCCAGAACGGCCTGTTATAGCGCCACCAGGAGGCCGCTTTGTGCAAAACAAGTTTTTGCACAGTACACCTACAGATTTTGTCCAAACATCACGCAAATTGGTACACAGTCTCTCTAGAGCCATTCAACGAAACGGGTCTTTCAGATTTATCAGACTCCATCCTGATTGGTTAAGATTGGCTTCCAAAGTTCACAGGAGTGCAAACAAAATGCTGCAAATCATGAACACATCGCGTGATTTCCGTGAAATTGTGCACCCACATTCCCACTAGGCCGAGGACGAAATGCCACATGAACAATTTCAACTCAGCCTCAAGGTGGCGCTATAACTGGCCGAAAAGTGTTTTTACCTCTAACTGCACGGATCTGTGGATAACCTGGTGGAGACCTGTGCCCGGAAGGGCACTTTTTCTAGTTTAATTTTATTTCATTTCACTATCCTTTTGCACAATGTTGTTTTTGCACTATCTTGTCCTGTTTTGCACTTAAATGTCATAACTGCACTCTGCTGTTCACCAAACCAAATTCCTAACATGTTTACATGTAATGGCAATAAAGTCTTCTGATTCTGATTCTGAAGTAGTAGCCTGACCATGTTTGGTGGGCGGCGGTAGAGATGGTTGGATGGTAACTGCAAGGTTCCCAGTTCGAACCCGGGCTCCCTCAGAGTTGGTGTCGAAGTGTCCTTGAGCAAGACACTAAACCCTAAATTGCTCCTGATGTGCTGGTTGGTGCCTTGCATGGTTTCCGCCGCCAGCGGTGTATGAATGTGTGCGTGAATGGATGAATGTAATGCACAATCTATGTAAAGCGCCTTGGATAAAGGTGCTATATAAATGCACCATTTACTATTTACCATTTAGAAGGAAAATAGGAGTATAACCTAGAAACCACCATTTAGAGTTTAGACACCTATACCAAAAAAGCTGAGTCTTGAAAGTATTGACCGAAAGTGGGCAGAACAATGCAGCCGATCTGGCAACTTTGAATGGAAGCTGACCCTGCCAGGTCAGGGATAACTCTGAAAAATGGCTGCCATCACCGAGATGGAGATTGATGAAGTGAGCCTACGTTAGAGCTAACCAGAGAGGGGAAGAGGGACTAAAAGGAACTCGGCCTGCCAACGTGGCATTTTGCCCTTTCTGCGTTTGAGTTCAAACAAGTGTCCGTCACCTCGGCTGACAACAGGAAGCCTCTGTGTCCAGGAGGAACTTCCTGTTCCTGTCAGCTGCGCTATGCTTTGATGTGGCTCTTGGGAACGTGGCCTTGATGGCCCTTTTTTCGGTGAAGAGCAGGACAAAGTATCTGTGGAAATGGCAGGAGGATGCGATTTTAATGGCTGGCTAAAAAAAAAACCAACAGAGATATTTTTAGTGAAAGCCAAGCCAAAGTTACTTGTCTTTTCTTTTCTTTTTTTTCTTAAAGGGGAAAAAACAACCTGGAAAGAAAAATGTAATGGGGCTCGCGGGCCTGTGTTATTTACTTTTCTGAACTAAATATTTAGCTAACCTAATTGTTCACAGTTCATAGCTAATCTGTGCTCATAGTCTAAAGCATGGGTTTTCAACAGGTGGTCCGTGGACCACTGGTGGTCCGTGAAGGTGTTGCATGTGGTCCCTGACCATGCATTTATAGTAATGTAGGAAAGTGAAGATTCATATTTGAATTTATTGTATTGACCACAAGTTGAGAAACAATGCAGTAAATGATCTGGTGACAAATTATGTCGATGTCGTCAGTTACTGGGAAGTCTACTCTGAACTTCCACAGAAAAGTGAGTTAGAATCTCAAGGGAAACAGTACCGGATTGCCTGGTTGAGTCACCATTATAAAGAAATGTGCCCATAATCAACCGCAAGTGTCTGCTTACTCATAGTAAGTTACAATGAACAGCAACATGAGTGTAATATGGAAGGTTAATTTCTTTCCCCCACACCACAACGGTATCCCCCCCTCCCAACACAACAATGGTCCCCAGGTTGATTCTCAGTCAGGGTGGTGGTCCCCAGGTTAAGTTTCAGTCAGGGTGGTGGACCCTGGTTCATAATCAGTTGAAAACCCCTGGTCTAAAGTTTAACATGTTCAGCAGATTGTGTGACGCCGCTTTGTTGTAGAGTGGCGGGGGGGGGGGGGGGGGGGGGGGGTCGGTGGATCAGGGCTAGAATGGCTGGATGATGGTAACCACAAGGTTGCCAGTTCGAACCCCGGGCTCCCCCAGAGTTGGTGTCGAAGTGTCCTTGAGCAAGACACTGAACCCCTAATTGTTCCCGATGTGCTGGTTGGTGCCTTGCATGGTTACCGCCGCCATCGGCGTGTGAATGTGTGTGGGTGTGTGTGAATGGGATAAAGGCACTATTTAAATGCACCATTTACCATTTAGAGTAGACGGTATACAGAGCTACTGTACCGTAGCAACATTTAGCTCGCCAAAAATCTGCAATGACAGTTATGATTCGATTATGGTGATGGGTGTTTAATTGCTATACCCGCTATCCTTTGATAACGTAATGGTTGCTAATACTTCATGCCTCTTGCAGGACTCGAGCTCCGCCTGGCTGGACAGCGTTATTGGTCACCTGGCTGACATAATTCTCCTGGAGGACACGCCCTCCATTCAGATGGAGGTTGCAGTCCTTGTGAAAGAATTTCCAGATATACGGTGAGGACTTTGTGAACATGTTTACTATCGTGGTTATATATACCGGGAATTGGGTTAAGAGTCATTCATGAAGACACGCTATCCCCAAAGGATCCATGTTCTTTTATGGTTCCTCCTACACATTCAGTGCTGTTTTTGGCACATTGCCTTAAGGTTGGGGAAATCGAAAGAGAGTGTATAGCTTTTTTTTTTTTTCTTGGTTGACAATAGATCAAAACAAGGAAAAGAAGCACGGAAACATATCTACATTAACGTGGCTATTTCTGGCATGGAATGAGGGTGTTTTGAGAGTGGAAGAGATGGAGGGGCCTCCAGGGGAGTCCCAAGCCGCTGACTGTTTGTGTGCTGCTCGGGGGCTCAGGTGATAGTTGGCAAAGCACCACCGTGTGTGACGCATGACCAAACGCTGGAGCAGACAGGAAGCTGCCGCGGAGTACTTCCGGTTCCTGCCAGCCTGCAGGAGACAGTCTGGTGCCACGCATGGAATCAAAGAGGGGGAGGGGGGGGGGGGGGTGTTGAGAAGGAAAGGAAAACAGCCGTTCAGACCTCAAGTGATGCTAACTTAAGGATCTGCTTACCTTGTTTGTTTACATGCCTAGCATCCCCCGCTGGTATTTTTGGAGATCAAAGACTGATAGCCAGGGTTGGCTTTGCCAACTGTCTCAGGCTCAGCCCATGTTCACGGCACGCACACAAGCAAGCAAGCATGCACGCACGCACGCACACACGCACGCACACACGCAGACACACACACACACACACGCCCACACACACACACACACACACACACACACACACACACACACACACACACACTGCACACACACACACCTAAAGATTCAATTTCACTCTTCTCCCTTGTCCTTGAGTTAAACGTTATATTCCTTCAGTCAAACAGATTATTTAAAATGTCCATGTCTCTCCAGTCCCCAGCTTAGGCTGCATGCCAATTCTACAAATAACGTCCACAGACGTCTTGGGCACACAATGTGTTTTTAAGACGGACGTCCCTGGATCGTCCCTAAGTCACATCATAACTAGTCAGATCTGGCCCAGAATATAAGCTATATTATTTAAACTGGTGAAGGCGTCCTGGAAATGACGTAAAGGTCATCCCCATATGGTCCTGTGATCTGGCCTAGTCCTGAACGTCACCGGAGTCACTGGAGGACGTCATCATGACGTCATTTGGCTTGCTGGGAAGCCGGGGGCACTGTGGAGACATCTATAACCCCATGTCTCCTCTGTGTGGCGGGCATGATGTACAGTACAGTACGCCGGCCCCACCCTGGACGGTTACCCCACCAAAAGAGGATGACTGGCACATTTGCGAATGATACCAAGACATATCCTATTTCAATTAACATTAACCCCCATCCCTCCCTCTTCTATTCCTCCCTTCCATACTTTCCCTTCCGTCCCACAGGAAGAAGCATGTCTCCACCCTGCTGAACGTCCGAGGGATGATGCGGCAGGCGGAGCGGCAGGAGATCCTGAACGTGGTCAAAGACTTTGAGTGCCGCACGGCGGCGGCCCTCCTGTGCAGGGACCACGCCCTCTTCTCGGACATCCCCGTCACGTCGGAGGTCCACTGCATCAGCCTGGGCTTCCTCCGCCTCGCCATGAGCGTCACCAACTGGTTCTCAGAGCATCGGCCCAGACAGCGCCGCCGGCGGGCGAGCGCCAACAACAAGAACGCCCCAGTGCCCCCCCACCCCCAGTCCTCTGAAACTACCCAAACGACTACGGAAGACACAAGTAAAGTTCACAGGGACGACTAAGCCTTTCATATTCAGATGCTTTATTAAGACAAGGAATCACAGAGATACTGTGAAATATACAGGCGATATTGTGTACTATTATGCACCTTGACAAAAGAATAGTTGTACTACCAACTATTGTTTCCAAAGAGTGACAGCATTATGAAAAGCATTTAATGTAACGTAAATGAAGAAACTTGACCTCAGGTACTGTACACGCTCACTGACTTTCAGACATACCCAAAACAATTGTTTTAGATTAGCGTCTTTGATGGAAACGTGAAATAGACTGTATATACCTATATAGATCAATTTATTTAGTTTTAGCTGTTATTCACATTCCCAAAAAAAATCTAATTATGATTATTTTACAATGTAGATTTTTCAAGTTTTCATAAATGTATACCTCCAAACGATAACAGTAGAGCTTTCTGTCAACCAGTGCAATGCAATATGGTCAACAATATGCTGTTTAACCATTTGAAGCCTATTTCAGAAATAGTGAATGTCATGATGTATTGTTGTGAGCTTGTAGATCTGCTATGTTCACAATTGTTTTAAAACCTTTGCCTATATTGAATACGGGCGCCAGGTTGAAAGTGGTTAAGAAATATTGTGTCACCAGGCCAAGTAACTTGTCCCTCTGAAAGTGTTGTGGATAGATGATAGTGCACAGCCTTCCTATGCTACATATGGCTAACATATGTTAGGATATTTTATGGAACTTGTTTAAAATGTTTTGAACACTCACTGTGAATCATGGATCTGTTGCTGGAAACGTAATAAATAACCCATTGATTGGGTACACTACACTAAACAAACTGTACAAATTGTATGACTATTTGGATTGTTAATTTATAGACACTAGTCCTTACCCGTTCCAATATATGAACACCAAATTGTGTAGGCTATACATTGTGGGTAATGCAATTTAACAGATCATATTATTGATGTACTGTATGTATTTTCAGGTGTACTCTGTCTGGGGCTGGGAGTTAAGGGATGAGCTTGGAAAGTTGGGATGGGCACAAAATTTATATTGTTATTAGGCAGGTGGTCCGCGGACCCCCAAGTGGTCTGAGTGCACACACACACACACACACACACACACACACACACACACACACACACACACACATCCAACAACAATAATGTATTTAACTTTGGGGAATAAAATACATACAAAGTAGATTATTTGAGTAATATATGTTGCCTAGGTCGTGTAGGAACCTTTGTAACAGGTACTGCGTGACACAGGAACCTGTTAATGGTTGCACCTCTGTTCACATTTGGATGGTTGGATAAATTCATGGGGACGGGAAAGGGAAGGCACTTTCTTCCAAATATAGACAAGACATGTACATTATTGTTCATTGCTGCTGCTACAATGAAACTTGAAAGCCGTTTTGAAGAGGTCTTTATATGATAAATTATTTGTAACTGTCAGATGGGGGCTTTCCTCCTCCTTGGGTTGTCGGGGTGTCCATCCTTAGTTTGTTGTGCTGACCATATAACCTCATTTTCATGCAGTGTCCAAAGTAGTGGTTGGTTGGTGGTCCTACTCGTTACACATTCTCCTTTGTCTTCATCCCTTAAAAGTAAAATGCTTCCCTGTAGGAGTGTAGGAGGGGAACTTGGTGATTGTTGTTGGGGGGGCGGGTGGGGGGGAAGGTGAAAAGGTGACCACCAAAATGGTCCCGGCCATTTTGGCCGGGAATCCCTTTTGGTGTTTTAAGCATATAATGTTTAGCTAAGAATAGCAGATTCGTGGTCTGCTATAGTTTTGAAAAATCGTGAACGTTTTTAACTCATATCTTTGCTTCTGGGGCCTGGGCGAGGGGTGCCTGGAACAACATATTTTCAGATGGGGGTCGGCGGCCAATTACATATAATCTTGGGGGTCCTTGACATGAAAATGTTTGAGAACGACTGACATAGAAACATGGGTTTTTTCAGAGAACTGTCAGGATTTAGATGACATTTGTAGAATCGTTCCCAGGTCTAAATGGGTTAATCTTATGAAGTGGGTCACGTTTAGGCAAACTCTCTTTTTCCCATGATTTTTCAGTAAGCTCCCCCCCTGAAGGCAAGTCACCATTTTGGATGGGAGGGGTGAGCTGGAAAACAGTCCACAAATACCTCTGTCATGATGATGGCGGCAGGATAATCCTGTCAGTGACAGGCGGCCTGTGGTTGCTGATACTGCGGAAATGGCTAAACATAGAGGCAGCTTCATGCTCCTCCAATTGACACTATAAATGTTCGGCCGACCCAATGAGTATAGTTAGGGATCAAGCAAATGTCTCACCGATGCCGTGGGATTTTTATAGAAGTGTAGGATGACCACACATCTCACACGCCTAAGCATGATGCTCAGGGACGTGCAGAGTGTTTGAGGGGCAGGGGCTAATATACCGTAAGAGGGCACTTTTGGACAAGAAAATAGCAGATCTACAAGCTTGTAGATCAGCTATTTTCGGGGCGCAACCCTGCACTCTTTAACCCATTCTGACCTGAGATCAGATTCATACGAGGTTTCCGCCGGACACACACTGGTCTGATGAACCCATTCTGACCTGAGATCAGATTCTAAAAAATGTCAGTCGTTCTTCGATTTTTCAAAAATAGCAGACCTACAAGCTCGTATCGCGCCACTCGGTGGCGCGATATGAGCTTGTAGATATGCTATTTTTCAATAGCTAAAGCATAACATGATGCTGACACCAAAATGGGTGCCCGTTCAGAATGGGTTAACTATAGAGATGCGGTGTAACAACATGGATTTCTAAACAAATTTGTTCAACGCAAAATGCCGTGTTCAAGTTCAGGAGACTTCGGGAAAAAAGCAATTCTATGAAGGCTGCCTTCCGGCATGGCATGGAAAGGAGCGAAGAGGGCATTTGCATTTCTTTCACCATAGTAAATGCTGCGTCCGTGGTCTGGAAAGGGCAGTTGTTTTACATACAGGTAAAAGGACAGGGTCTGAAGCCCCCTTTGATGTCTATGTGTGCACGTCCCTGATGATGCTAGAGCATGGAATCTCCCAGGGACCTATGGATGGACACTTGACCAATATTTGACGAGTTGTGAATGAGAATGAGCAGATATCTATTCATTACAATTGTCGGATTGACTTCGAAAACTGAAGCTCTGTGGCTCCCTGTCCATTGGAAATAATACAAATATGAAGTCAATGTGAAACAATAAACACTAAAGGTGACATGTCACTGGTGGTGACATAACACAAGGGTCTGACGCAGAATGTCCTATATGCATACATACTTTGTCTTTGTTGTTTGGCTTTGGGGAGTTACGGCATCTTTGTTCAGTCAAGTGAGATCTTGAAATACTGGGCTCCCACAAGGCTGCTGCGTGACGCTTGCTCGCTGAGCAACTGGTGGGTTCATATACCCTCAGAGGTCGACAAGGGGATGTTTTTCGATAAACAAAGATTTCCTGTTGTCCACACAGAGGTGCAAACGGATGCTTTTATTGAAGCCAAGTTTATGCCATGCGCTAGGAGGGAACTTCCCCTCCAGTGGTCGGAGCGAAGGCTCAGCGATGGCTGATTCTTTTTCATGTCTGACACGCTTGCTGCGAGCTAGTGAAAACAAACTCGGCCGACCTCAGCGGGGGTGTTGTTGTATGCTCACATACTAGGGGCTCCATTCTCGTCACCGCTAAACCCCTAAACTTCACTTTTTTTTTTATAGTTCAACTAGCCAATCTACATTGACACGTTGTGAGCTTGTAGACTGGCCATTTTAACTATTCAAAAATGTTTTGCAAAATAGTAAAGAAAAATCACACCTGTGTGAAGTGAGTGTTGCAACTCTATGTGGGAGTGGGGGGGGGGGGGGGGGCGGAAGTTCCAGACCCACAGGAACGCACCCAGGGTGCCGGCCCGATTCCGGCGAGCCGCCCCGCGTCCGAAACGGTTGAGAAATGACAGAGTTACCGTGTGGGGGTCCCTCTACTGTACCCTCTACTGTACTGTACTGTCACTGTACTGACCCACAGGAACGCACCCAGGGTGCCGGCCCGATTCCGGCGAGCCGCCCCGTGTCTGAAACGGTTGAGAAATGACAGAGTTACCGTGTGGGGGTCCCTCTACCCTCTACTGTATTGTACTGTCACTGACACTGTACTGTACTGGTACACCCAAAATCACCATATATACAGTTAATATATATATATATATATATATATATGTGTGTTTGTGTGTGTGTGTTAGGTTGTTTTCATGCTCAGACACACCCACCCAGCCACCCACCCACCCAGCCAGCCACCCAGCCACACACATAGCTCCGTAAGGGAGTGGTTGCACCACTCAAAAAAGGCAAAGAATTTTAGGGATAAGGGGTTTAGCGATGACAAGAATGGAGCCCTATAGGGGCTATATCTTTCACCACCCCTTAACCCTTATCCCTAAACTTATTTGCCATTTTTTACTATTTAAAAAAAACCTTTTCAAATAGTTCATGTAGTTGTAGATCGGCTATAGTTGAACTATTCAAAAATGTTTTTCAAAATAGTAAAAGAAAAAGGCAAATAAGTTTAGGCATAAGGGATAAGGGATAAGTGGCGAAAGATGGAGCCCTAAGTCTGCTACATCTCTCTCTCTCTCTCTCTCTCTCTCTCTCTCTCTCTCTCTCTCTCTGAACTATAGGTAGGTGTATTTCTCTCTCTCTCTCTCTCTCTCTCTCTCTCTCTCTCTCTCTCTCTCTCTCTCTGAACTATAGGTAGGTGTATCTCTGACCTTGTTAATTTCTTCAGTTTTTTCTTCCTTTTTGAGGGGCGCCCTCCCATGCTCCTATCCCAGCTTGTCTGTTTGTGTGAACACAAGCACGATGATTTCATTGGCTGATCACCCCACACAGAGCGATGATTTGATTGGCTGAGCGAAGTATACATATTGAGGATAAAAGTGAGGGCGGCAAAGTGAAGGCGCCAAAAGTGATTGACCGGAATGACATTTGTGATGATTTCATTGGCTGAGCACGGAATGTGATGTATGATAAGAGCGCCCCTCACTTCACACGGGTGTGATTTTTTTGCAGCTGCTCATATCATTCACTGTCAAGTTGACAGTGTCACTGTGCAACACGGTACCCGATTTCTGTTATCAAATAACATCAAAATGTAACAATCCCCTGTCAACACTTTAGCAGCTGGTGAGTTCAAGTACGGTCAAAAGCCCCCCCCCCCCCCCCCCAGGCATGAGTGACCTTTGTGATCCATATGTATCTTCATTTGTCAAAACAAATATTACAGAGTGTACTGAAGTTCACACATAGTGGAAATATGTGGAACGTAAGCTACAGCTCAAGATCCACTTCTATACACTCTTGCTTTGAATTGATCTTTTACATTTCTTGTTATTCATGTCCTCACTGTATTGCATTACTGCACTGTTATTTTATTTTATGCCTTGCTTTTCTTTTCTTTCTCCATTGCTCTGTAATGCACTTTGAGCTGAATTTCATGCCATGAAAGGTGCTATAGAAACTATAGTAAAATACACACATCACTTCGTGGAGGT
Source organism: Protomyctophum parallelum (assembly GCF_964188405.1). Lineage (NCBI taxonomy): Eukaryota > Metazoa > Chordata > Actinopteri > Myctophiformes > Myctophidae > Protomyctophum > Protomyctophum parallelum. The sequence continues at coordinate 68,882,280 of NC_139697.1, forward strand.
GCTGGGTTCAAAAAGGAAAAGATAAGAGACATAATACAGTCATGTGATGTTCATGTTTTGGTGTGCCTGATGTCTGTGTATAAACTAGACAAAAATGTTAGGAAGGGACTAGTGGACAAGAGATTCAGTATAAGTCATTTTACTTAGTTAGTTGCATGCTGAAAATAAGCAGTGTAAAAAGTGTAAAATCGGCCATTACGACAGCATCAAGGCCCGCCAAAACACATTTGAGTCGACTAAATCAACTGTAGATTTAGTTGACTAAAATCTTATATTTCGTCGACTAAAACTAGACTAACACTAAAACATTCCGGGTGACTAAAATGTGACTATAACTAAATGAAGTTTCATTCCAAAGACTATGACTAAATAACATGCACTGAATGACAGGGCATGTGTAATGGTCAGTATCATGTCACATGAAACAAGCCCCCCCCCCCCCCCTATACCGCCCGTTGAGAAACATTCATCCAGACCATTAGTTTTGTAAGGTTCGTTAGCGATATTCACTGTTATTCCACTAGAGGGAGGCCTCACAGACTTTTAACCGATACCAATTTTATACTCTGCAGTTATGTGGAATGGGTTACCATGGTAACCTGCCAGCCTCAAGTCAGTTAGCTCAGTGGTTCCCAAAGTGGGGTCCGGGGACCCCCAGGGGTCCTTGAGGGAGTTCCAGGGGGTCCACAGCTAAATGATAGTTAGGAACCAAATGGACCCTTATGTGTCTGTAACTCTAACGGGTCCATTTTGTTCCATTTGTACACTCTCAGAGTTAAATTAACATTGATTTTACATTATAAATTGGGTTCCCAGAGATAGAAATGCCATTAAATGGTGGGTCCGTAGACTATGTATGTATGTCAAACATGGGGGTGCTTGAAATTAAACGGGTTGAGAATCTCTGTTAGAGCCATATTCTCTTATGGAGGGTCCATGGCATATCTCTTCAAATATGGGTCTGCGGGCTAATTTGTGTCAATTTGGGGGTCCTTGACATGAAAAGGTTTGGGAACCACTGGATTAGCTCACTTGTTAACTTTGTTGTGTACTCTGGATTTCATGTTTCTGCCTCAAAAAAATCGTCCATTCATTTTTCTCAAATACCCTTTGTTTTTTCAATTACATCTGTCCACGGAATGAAAGGTTTTATTTCATGAATCACTGGGACATTTCTTTTTCTGTAAATCTCTATGGGGAGAAATGAATGGCCGATTTTTGAGTGGTACCAGAAAGCCACGCCCACTGCTTTTCCCTATAACAATGTTGCAAGTCAGATTTTTTTACATTACGCCTTCTCGCTTACTGTTTACCTGTTTTTAATATTAGGCCTCACATGTCTTTGACCTTGAATTGGATACTGCTGGTGTTATTATTTTGAGTTCCAGGAAAAACATTAACCCATTTAGACATGAGGCTGATAAAAAAAAGGCTTCTAAATCCTGACAGTTTTCAGAAAAAACAGTTTTTCTGTGTCAGTGGTGCTCAACATTTTTCATGTTGAGGACCCCCAATGATTATATGTAATTGGCCGCCGACCCCAGTCTGAAAATATGTAGTTCCAGGGACTCTCCAGAAGCAAAGATTTTAGTTAAAAAACGCTCTGTTCGCTCTGAAATAATATATATTCAAAGATTTGCGCCACATTTTCAGGATTAAAAAAGAAAATAGCAGATCTTACAAGCTCGTAGCGCGGCACTCGGTGTGATCTATTTTTCAATAGCTTAAACCTTAAAGTATACAACACAATGCTTTTAAACGCCAAAAAGGGGTTCCCGTCCAGAGCGGGTTATAAGTGAAGTTGGCATTGAACCGAGAAGGTTACGTTTGGCAGCGTGCCTTATAGGTTCACATAGAGAAGACTGAAGGCGGATGCTGGGAGGTTGTTTCCAGGTATTCCCGCAGGCAGGGACCATGCAGGCTCCTCTAGTTGTTCCGATTACCGATCCTGGTATCGGTTACTCGGGCCGATACCACACCTCAAGTACTCGCTATACTCTGTACTCGGAACCGGCCCCCCGATACTTTGACCCGAGTATACCAAAACATCCAAATGACACTATAGGCTAAACTAATGCAACGGGAGCAAGTCTGACCCAACACTGTATAGCAAATCATCAAAAACAGCCGATCTATAAGCATAAATGCCAACTAACTGACGAAGTGTCGCTCTGAGATCCATCTGCATCTATGAGAAAAAGGGGGTAAAATTAGTGGTTACTCAACAAAATTAAAGTATGTCGTATATCGGTATCGGCGAGTACTAAAAAAGTACTTGTACTCGTACTCGGTCTGAAAAAAATGCTATCGGGACAACTCTGCTCCTCTCTCTTAATACTGAAGTATGGCAGGTAGCCACAAAGAGCCAAACAAACTCTTGGAGGTTCCCCCCTCCATCAAGACCTCAAACGCATCAAGCAGCAGCAACACAGAACACATCACAATAATGTCCCTGGGAAGCACTGTCTTGCTTCCTCTAATTAACACAGCCACTGCATGGAAAACCCATCTGGCGATGCTGGCCACGGGTTTGTTTTCGGAAGCAAAGGTCGTCGTGCCCTTTCTTTGTTCACACTGTATCGATTCAGGTTTCAGTTCGTCTATTTTTGTTTGTTTGCTTGCTCTGTAGTACCCTCACTATGTTAAGGTAGGGAAGGAAGGAGGGTGTTTCTTGTTTATATGCCTTTCTTTTTCTTTTTCCCAATTCAGTCATACGTATGTATGCCGGTTTCCCCCCCATGTGAGTAATAATAGTCCCTGTCGCTCACAGCTCATCGGTCTGGGTCTGGGGAGGTTGTAGAACCATTATGTTGCGCGGACCAATTTATTTATCGGTCGCGAGCACGATTATGAAATTATGACCGATATCCGATCTCCGATTATTTGCAGGGTCATACCTGCCGATATCGATTCCGATACAGACGACACACAACGGAACAATCCTATAGGCCGTATAGGGGATTGGCCCAAAGCCTGTTAATAAAGTATTCAATCAATCAATAAATAGCCTATACTCTTTTCCAAGTGTCTGTTTTCACAACTGAATGAGATGAGTACAAAAAATGTAATGTAGAAAAATGTATATATATATATATGTTATATTATATATTAGATTTTACATCATATTTGATTTGGCTTTTGTTCTAGACTAGAGGTACTAGACACTTTTGATTTATATTGAACTCATTGATGATTTCTTTTACATTTTTCATTTAAAAAACAATTTGCTGGTGAAAACCGATTAAATAATCCGATTCCGATTATGCTACCGATGAATCGTGCATCCCTAGTCGTGAGTAAATAGCTCTTTATTTTTTGGTTTCGTACATTTTTGAGGGGCCCAGCCCCTCCCATCCCATGAGCAGCTTTCCAGTTTTGTGTGAACTGAAGACAAACATTGGCTTGTGATTGGTTGATCACCCTCATAGCAATGATTTGATAGGCTGAGCAAAGTACATATTGAAGATAAAAGGTGAGGGCAGAAAAGTGAAGACGCCAAAAGTGATTGGCCGGAATTGGCTATAACATTGGCTTTCAAAGTTTGCAGGATTGGCCCATTTTGAACAAACAGCCTCAAATCATGAACACAGCGTGCAAGCAATTTACGTGAAATCTTTCACAGGCGTTCCTACTAGGCTGAGGAATATATCCCACCTTTTCACATTGGCCTGTTATAGCGCCACCAACAGGTGGGTTTTTGCAAAACACATTTTTGGAACAAAATGTAAGAAGAAATAGCACCCTTTTCACATTGGCTTATTATAGCGCCACCACAACCTGACCTGCGCTGGTGGAGACCTGTGTCCCGAGGGGCACTTTTTCTAGTTAATCTTTGTATTGATGGTGGAGGGGGGGCGGGGCGGGGGTCGCGAGACATGGCCAAAGCATTTTCAGGGGTCCCCACTCCCCAGCCAAAAACGTTGAGAACCCCTGGCCTAGTTCAGTGAGCCTCACTGCAGACACAATGCCTTTCGACATCATCCTAAGAAAAATGAGCATATATACTGTATAGCCGCCTTGACATGACCCAGCAGAACAAGACTAAACATAACAGAGACCCAATGTCCTGTCCCATGTTAGTACAGTACAGAACACACGCGTCTGCTCCCAGTCCGTCAGGATGGCTTCCCACTTGAACCAAAACAATAGAGCACTTCGTCAGCCCTGATGGGATATCCTGATTTATGCTATCAGTGTGTATCCATCAAGCGCTGCTTTATTTAGCTGGAAGAAGAAGACATATAGCCCTGCTTGTGCCATCGGAGCTGACAGTACTGGTGACACCCTATACGGCGGCTACGCTGTTCATGTCACTATACCAGTGGCCACGTTAGACCATTCTGGACGGGGAACCCCTATTGGTGTTGTAAGCATTTTGTTATGCTTTAGCTATTGGAAAATAGCAGATCTACAAGTTGTAGATCTGCTATCTCTTTTTTTTTTACGTGAAACTGTGGCGCAAAGCTTTGAATATTATATTCTTTCAGAGCGAACATTTTTTACTCATATCTTTGCTTCTGGAAGGTCCCTGGAATTAACATGTTTTCAGATGGGGGTCCGCGGCAAATTACATATATTTTTGGGGGTCCTTGACATGAAAATGTTTGAGAACTACTGACATGGGTTTTTCAGAAAACTGTCATCATTTAGAAGACATTTGAAGAATCTTTTCTCGGGTTAATGGGTTAAATGGGTTAAATTATAGCCCTCAAACATCAGCCACAGTGGGATTATTGGGAGCCCCTTAATTTGTTCAAGCCTGAGTCTGCGATCTAAAATAAACTGATAATATCTAAAATGGAAAGCAAGTAGGCTATAAGACAAAAATGTGAAAATATTTCACTTCGCATTAATGTTTATAGAGACACTACAGTGTTCATTTTTAAATGACCATTCCTTTGGAAAACAATGATTTGATGACATTTTATTTACATCCATTTTGCTATAATTACATTTTTAATTCACCAGTGAAACTATTGTCTGATACGGCTTACGTCGGTCGACGTCCAGATATAAACACTGGCCCCAGGTCTGCTTTGGCGTGAGTCCACACTGACACTTAAATATAAACACTGGCCCCAGGTCTGCTTTGGCGTGAGTCCACACTGACACTGTAAACATCCCAACCTGTAGGGTTATTTGTTTTCCCCTTGTGTAAATTGTTTTGACATTTGAATAATAGTGAGAAAAAAAACAGGGTGATGTATACTTTGGTCCTGCACACACACACACACACACACACACACACACACACACACACACACACACACACACACACACACACACACACACACACACACACACACACACACACACACACACACACACACACACACACACACACACACACACACACACACACACACACACACACACCATGTTCTATTTATAAGCACATCCCCTGCCCTCGCAGACTGGCTCCTAAATTACGCAGAAATTGTTCGTCATCGGTAATGATACGCTTCACCTGTGTCTCATAAGTCAGTGGTTCCCAAAATGCACCTACAATTAATTGTTCAATTTCAGATTCAGATTCCTTTTATTTGCCATTGTGTGTAAAACACATAGGAATTTGCTTTGGCATATGCAATAAGTGTCCCCTTCCCCTCCATGAAGAGACACCTTGCAGTGACCTCCTGCCATGTATTCAAAACGGCCACATTGAACATTTCAAAATGTTCTTGTACAATATAATATTGGGGTTAAGGGGACAGATTTTAGGTTTGTAAGTAATAATCAACTGTATCTTCAACCTTTCTCAAATGCTGATATGAACCCAGCAACCTTAATGATGCTTAAATGCAAACAGCGGACCTTGAATAACCCAATAACGTAAAAGAGCAATACTTTTCAAAAAACAATTTCATGAAAAAAGACCCTAAAAATAGAACGCAAACAAGAAAGAGGAGAGAGAGAGAGAGAGAGATAGAGAGAGAGAGAGTGACAATGACAGTGAGTGAATGTGCACTAAGATCTCTCATGGAAAAACAGGGTGGACAAACGGACATCCTGAAAGTGCTGTGTATTTATTATGTATTACTAAAAGGGAAGTCCGTGGCCCATGCAAGTGGCTCCCAGTCTCACCTTTTGCGAGGAATTTCTGTTTTTGTAACCCTCGAACACAAACATGATTATTATGGCAAGCCAACGACGAGCTGTGTCTGTGGAACTGATATATTGTGGTATCGCTTACCGCTGAAATATGAGCAAAAACATACATGTTATCAAAGGTCTGGACAAAGTAGCTGAATGATGATGACGTCACTATAAATAAGTAGAATAAACAATCATTATTACTTATTAGTGTTATCTCTTCAGAGCCACCATAGCAAACTTACATTACTTTTGATCGCTTAAATATTAATCCCATGCACGGCATCCATATTCACAGTTTTAACTTAACGATGCAACATGATGTGAGCTTTATTTATTAGCCAAATATCCGTATAGTGATAAAAGGGCTTAACTTGTATTATATATATATATATATATATATATATATATATATATATATATATATATATATAAACCAGCACTCTTTAGCTATAGAGATGCGGTGTGTAACAACATGGATTTCTAAACAAATTTGTTCAACGCAAAATACTGTGTTCAAGTTCAGGAGACTTCGGGGGGGAAAAGCAATTCTCCTGAAGAATTCCGGCATGGCATGGAAAGGAGAGAAGGGCATTTTAATTCTTTCACCATGTAGTAGTAAATGCTGCATTCGTGGTCTGGAAAGGGCAGTTGTTTTACAGGGCAGGGGCCTTTTGATGTCTATGTGTGCACGTTCCTGCAGTGTTTTTTATGAATAAAGCTCCAGTGACTACCGTACCATAGTTATTAGCGAAGCAGATGTCTCACGTGCTTTCTCGAGCTCACCTGCCCCCCCCCCCCCCCTCCCCCAAAAAAAGAATTGTGTCTTTCTGCCTGTTAAACAACAAATTTATCATCTCAGGCCAAAGGCAGGAGCGGAAACTACTTTGCATGGCAAGGAGTTATAAGTCTGGAGCTAAAACAATGGTGTGCCTCTGTAAAATATGGCAACAGGGTATCACCTTTGGCTCCTTGTGCTTTCTCCCCAGGCTTATTTACGTAAGCAAGGTTGTGTTCTGTGCCCCATCAGGAAGGGGCGTCGCAGGAAAGCCAAACGTGAGGAGGTAGGAGGATACTGAACACGCTCACAGCGTTGCAGGACTCCAAGTGTGAGCTTATCTGATCTCTCTGGCAGAGTTGAGAAAAAGGCTATAGCACAATTTAAGGCACACGTGTGACCCGTGGAGCAAAAAACCACAGGGGAGCCAAAGATTCACGACATGGTTTTGATTGCGTGCATTGTTTCCAACCACGTGTTACCCTGACCTACATAAAACTAAATGATATGTCGTATGTAACACACCAATAATAACTGTTTCAGTAGAACATAATGAGGGCGTTCCAGGGGGGTCCCCTGCAGCTAAATGATAGCTTGGAACCAAATGGACCCTTATGGGTCTGTAACTCTGAGAGTGTACAAAACTCTGAGAGTTGTACACTCTCAGAGTTAAATTAACATTGATTTTACAATATAAATTGGGGTATCAGAGATATAAATGACATTAAATGGGAGTCCGTAGCCTGTTGCCTATCAAACTGGGGGGGTCCTTGAAATGAAAAATCTTCTCTTATGGGGGTCCCTGGCATATCTTTTGTAATGGGGGATCTGCGGCATAATGAGTGTCATTTTGGGGGTCCTTTGCCTATATTCAGTGCACAACACCTCACGCAAAACAAATTACATCAAGCCATAGTAACCCTTTCGTGCACCACATGCTATCTTTCATGGTCGGTCAGTTGAGGTTTGAGCCTAATGTTCCCAACATCCTCTCAACATCTCTGCTGACTGTTTGTCCTGCAAACTAACCCTTCACACTTTACAATGATGCCACTTGGCCTTTGACACAGAATCCTACTCGTCTTGTGTTGTTTATCTTGGCAGATTTCCACATGCTTTTCTTTAGGTTTTGTGCTGTTTGTCTCCGTCTTCTGAAAAACTATGGTGTAGTTTGGTGTGAATGTTTGAATAATATGTACACACAAAACAATAACACACAGAAATAATAATTATTATTTCATTTACCTTTTCAAAATACATCCCCGGGGGATGATCATCCCCCCAAACAAAGTAAAATGTTTCATGTTTGTTTTTTTATCAGTAATTTCATGAAGAAACTAGAAAACATGCCTCGCGGGGCACGTCTCCACCAGGAGGATAGGAGTGTTTGTGATAGATAGTGGTCTCCACCAGGAGGATAGGAGTGTTTGTGATAGATAGTGGTCTCCACCAGGAGGATAGGAGTGTTTGTGATAGATAGTGTATACCTATTTGCGTGATGTCCCTTTTATGCCCATATATGGAGATTTCTATCTGTCAGTCCATGTCGCTTTTCTGCCCTTATAAGGAGATCCCTGATGTCATCATGGGACATAAGTGGGGGGTGCTCCCTTTTTCTGACTGAATTTGTAGTCCCTGATGTCATGATGACACATTGAGGTTAGGTCTGGGCGTATCTGATATACATCACTACCGGTTGGTTTCCTTCTTTCTTTCTCTTCGACCACCGCCATAGTGGGGAAAGGACGGTGGACAGAATGTCGTCCCACAAGACTTTCAGGATCAAACGCTTTCTCGCCAAGAAGCAGAAGCAAAACAGGCCCATCCCGCCGTGGATCAGAATGAAGACTGGCAACAAGATCAGGTACAACTCCAAGAGGAGACACTGGAAGAGGACAAAGCTTGGTCTGTAAGCACATGGCTCACATGGACCGCATGTAATTCCTGCGGAGCATTAGTCTGACATGCGTCCGCATGTCGGACATGCGCTGCTCCCGTGCTTGCGGTTATGGTTATAGGTTAGGGTTTGAACGGGGTTGTCATTTCTGCCTGGCCAAAATCCATACAATGAGAAAATGAGGACAAAAACAAGACCTGAGAACTATTAGTGGACAGCTGATTGGCCGTTGCGGTAGAGCGCGACCCTCAATCACCCATTGGAATGTAAATGCATGCCTTTCAGCCTTTGTATCCTACTCGTCTGGGAGGTATATCTCTTTGAAACCCTTTAGTGCTACGATTGTGCGCGGGGAGACGACAATTAACACATCTTGCCTGCCGAAAATGTAATTCCTGGAAACGCCACTGCATGGCTCATTGGAACTCCAGCATCCCCTTCGTGGAACATCTGCCAGTACCACCACCTGCCTGGCCCGGACCTGGAGGACAACATCTGCCAGTACCACCACCTGCCTGGCCCGGACCTGGAGGACAACATCTGCCAGTACCACCACCTGCCTGGCCCGGACCTGGGGAAGAAGCCATCTGAAGCCTGTCTTTTTTTGTACTGGTTATATTTGTTTGACAATAAATCCTTTGTGATGAAAATACATAAATAAAGAGATTTGGGCGTAGCTGCAATGGGCACTCCTTATATGGCCACCCAACCACCTGGTTCAAGCTCACACTCTGCCTCCATCATTGGGACCAAGATGTTTGTATTTGGGGGCCTGAGTGGTGACGGACAGTGCCACTACAACAGCATCAGTGTTTGATACGGAGACCGACTCCTGGCTGAGCATGCCTCCTGCACAGCTTTATCCAAATCCACGCTTTGGTCATTCATCCTTTACCTACAACGGAGAGCTGTACATCTATGGTGGCGATAGCTTTCACCTTACCTTCAATGATCTGTGGAAATTCAACCATGAGACTTTCTCGTGGAAGAGGGTTGAGCTCAAAGGGAGTTTTCCAATGCCCGGAATGAGCTGTTGCATGGTGGGAAACAACCGCATCGTGAGCTTTGGACACATCGCACCCGAACACGTGTTCATGTTGGATTTGTCCTCGTCAGAGGAAGTTATGGAGCCAGGCAGCAGAGAGAGGCTCAGGGGGGAAGTTGTGGAGAGAGGCTCAGGGGGGGAAGTTGTGGAGCCAGGCAGCAGAGAGAGGCTCAGGGGGGAAGTTGTGGAGCCAGGCAGCAGAGAGAGGCTCAGGGGGGGAAGTTGTGGAGCCAGGCAGCAGAGAGAGGCTCAGGGGGGAAGTTGTGGAGCCAGGCAGCAGAGAGAGGCTCAGGGGGGAAGTTATGGAGCCAGGCAGCAGAGAGAGGCTCAGGGGGGAAGTTGTGGAGCCAGGCAGCAGAGAGAGGCTCAGGGGGGAAGTTGTGGAGCCAGGCAGCAGAGAGAGGCTCAGGGGGAAGTTATGGAGCCAGGCAGCAGAGAGAGGCTCAGGGGGGAAGTTATGGAGCCAGGCAGCAGAGAGAGGATCAGGGGGGAAGTTGTGGAGCCAGGCAGCAGAGAGAGGCTCAGGGGGGGAAGTTGTGGAGCCAGGCAGCAGAGAGAGGCTCAGGGGGGAAGTTGTGGAGCCAGGCAGCAGAGAGAGGCTCAGGGGGGAAGTTATGGAGCCAGGCAGCAGAGAGAGGCTCAGGGGGGAAGTTGTGGAGCCAGGCAGCAGAGAGAGGCTCAGGGGGGAAGTTGTGGAGCCAGGCAGCAGAGAGAGGCTCAGGGGGGAAGTTGTGGAGCCAGGCAGCAGAGAGAGGCTCAGGGGGGAAGTTATGGAGCCAGGCAGCAGAGAGAGGCTCAGGGGGGAAGTTGTGGAGCCAGGCAGCAGAGAGAGGCTCAGGGGGGACGTTGTGGAGCCAGGCAGCAGAGAGAGGCTCAGGGGGGAAGTTGTGGAGCCAGGCAGCAGAGAGAGGCGCTGGTGTGTGTTGAGTTAATTCAAAGAAAGATTCAAAGAAAACTAGAATTTTTTGTTTCAAAAACGTGTTTTGCAACAATCCACCTGTTGGTGGCGCTATAACAGGCAAATGTGAAAAGGGTGGGATATATTCCTCCGTCTAGAGAAGGAAAGTCTGTGAAAGATTTCACGTAAATTGCACGCTGTGTTCATGATTTGAAGCTTTTTGTTGAAAACGGGCCAATCCTGTAAACTTTGAAAGTCAATGTTAGCCAATTAGGATGGAATATGAAATATCGGACAGATCCGTCTTGAACACATGCCTATAGAGATAGTGTGTAACGATTTGTGGGATTTTTGGACAGAATCTGGAGGAGTAATGTAAACAAATGGGTTTTTACAAAATTCAGCCTCCTGGTGGCGCTATAACAGGCTGTTCTGGAGAATTTGGGGCAGAGGTTCATCGTTGGCATCCAGGGAGTGTGTGTGTAAAAACACATACACATACACATACTGTACACATACACACGCACACGGTTCACTGTATAAACACAGTGTAAATACAATGACATTATTTTGCTTCGAGCACTCTCAGTCTTATATACACCAGTGTAAACAGGTGTATATAGAGGACAAAAACAAACAAACAGGCCCAGGCCGTAGCGTAACGGTCTGGGCACCGGACTGGTAATCCAGTCGCAGTGTGCCGCGGGTTCGACTCCCGGACCCGACACGGCCTTTACTGCATGTCATCCCCCCATCTCTCTCCCGTTTCCTGTCAGCCTACTGTCTGTCCCTTCAAAAATCAATAAAAGGCGTAAGCCGCAAAAAAATATCTAAAAAAAAACAAAAAACAAACAAACAGCTATAGCTATAGTGCAAAAAAAAGAACACAAAAACTAAAAGTGCAGAGTAAAGCGACCAAGTTCAATACAGTTCAAGGTCAGCCTGACTGCCTGAGGGAGAAAACTGTTGTTGAGACGGTGGTACGAGATTTGATGCTCTGGCAGCGTAATTTCGTCAACAAATAAAAACTAGACTAAAATGTTAGGAAGGGACTAGTAGACAAGAGATCCAGCATAAGTCATTTTACACTTGGTTGCATGCTGAAAATAGCCGATCTACAAGCTCACAACGTCATTACGACGGCCTTATGGCTCGCCAAAATACATTTTAGTCGACTAAATCACCTGTAGATTTAGTCGACTAAAATCTTATGATATTTAGTTGACTAAAACTAGTCCAGGTGACTAAAATGTGACTAAAACCAAATGAAAATGTGCTGCCAAAAACAACACTGCCTCCCGGCCATCCACCCAGTAGTACATGCCAAAGTGTCCCTGAGCAAGACAGGTGATGAGCCAGCCTGACGGTGTGCCGCGGGTTCGACTCCCGATCCCGATGGCCTTTGCCGCATGTCTTTCCCCCCCATCTCTCCCCATTTCCTGTCAGTATACTTTCAACCTATCAATAAAGGCACAAGCTGGCAATATATATATATATATATATATATATATATATATATATAAAAATAATAAAAGAAAATCCCCATCAAAACAATGGTCAAAGTCAACATTGTGAGAAAGTATTAATAGTATTACTTTTGATCATTCTAAACATTAATTTGATAAATTGTGACTAATTATGAATTAATAACATTACATTTAATTTAATTAATTACATCAGAGGAGACATGCCCACTCACCAATACAGTATTGTTCCTCCATCTAATCCAAAACCTCTTCTAATCTAGAACCCCTGATTGTTGAGATCAGTTAGACATTTACACCATCTACTGGATATTTAGGAACACTGAATTCCAATCCCATGACTTCGAAAATGTATGACTATACTATGCTATACATCAGTGGTTTCCAAACTTTTTCATGTCAAGGACCCCCAAATTGACACTAATTAGCCATTTGAAAATATATGCCAGGGACCCCCATAACAAGATTTTTACAGCTCTAGCAGTGATTCTCAACCCGTTTAATTTCAAGGACCCCCAGTTTGACATGCTTTGGTCTACGGACCCACATTTAATGGCATTTCTATCTCTGGGACCCGAATGTATTATGTAAAATCAAAGTTAATTTAACTCTGAGCGTGTACAAATGGAACCAAATGGACCTGTTGGGGTCCATTTGTACACTCCTTACGAGTTACAGACCCATAAGGGTCCATATAGTTCAAACTATCCTTTAGCTGGGGACCCCCTGGAACTCCCTCAAGGACCCCTGGGGGTCCCCGGACCGCACTTTGGGAACCACTGACTTAAAGTGAAAGATTGGGGTAAATGACATGTAACATATAGCAGTAGTCCTGACAGTAACAGGTACGGTCGCCCCTTTTCCATCTCGCCCCACTACTCTACCTAGTTGTAAATAACAAACATAATTCATGTTGGTGATTATATAAAAGGTATTATCATATTAATTTATCATTGTTAAGTTCACTCTGTATATCCACAGGCATAATAGCATGATGACGCCATAACAAAACATGGGCTACTAAGAAATGTCTTTAATAAAACGAAATTAACTGCTAGGTCCTAAATGATTTAAGCAGTCACCATCTCTGTCTCATGTTATTCTTTCTTAATTGTACAGAGTATAGAGCAACGCAGTCCAGCCCCCTACCAGGGCCCAGGAAATGATTCTCCGTTCATTTTCCTCATAGACTTTTCAGAAAGTATTTATTTAAAGACTGTTACGCCGCGGACAAAGCCAACTCTTGTCGTGACAAATCATGACAATAAACACAATATTTTGGGCCAATCAAATCCAATCCATTTTTATACAACAAGGTTGAAACAAAGTGCTGTATGTTACAGGTCCCAGGTTTGGGTACCCGAGGTGCAGTTTATAGATTATCCTGGAATACAGGACACAAGAATGAACAACAGAAACGTGTCGTCTCTTTGGCAAGATCATCAGATAAACTATTTACTCACAAACTGTTTTCTGTCTTTCTTTTCTTTTTTTCCATTGTATATTCAATGTTTATATATTGTCTTTAACAACAATCTTCATACAATATAACATTCATGTTGTCATTGCAATAAATTCACATTCCATAACACCATTCTTATTCTACAGCATAACTCATATTTTCTCTTCACATCTCTTTTCACTTTACAGTATAATACCATAGCCTATATTATCTTCACATGACTTCTTACTTTACAGTATTACTATACTCTTAAATACCATTCAGTATAAACATCATTGCAGTCACTGCATTATTTTGGCAAGGCACATGTGTGTGTGGCTAGCTGCACTGCTAAAGTGCTAGCAGAAAGCAGTACTAGGCCTAGAGCTCATACTAACAACACTATACTGGACCATATCTGAACACATATTCACAGTATTACATTCAAATACAAAAACGAAATCATTAACCACACATTCTGACTCTTTTCTGTTGACAAAACTTACAAAGCTGTTTCAAAAATAATAAACCAATAAACTGTGCAGGAACCTACATTGCATTACTTCAAAGTCATTAAATCAACACCAAACGTCATCATCTTTACATCAAACTGAAGCTAAGTGGATTCTCTTCCTCACGGAATTATTTGTGTTGCATATACAGTGGTTTTGAGGTCATAACTAACCTGGAATACAGAACACAAGAATGAACCACAGAAACGTGTGGTCTCTTTGGCAAGATCATCAGATAATGACGTCTTGCAGGAAATCACGTCAGTACACTGTGGTTCCCCCAGCATCTAACAGACGGACACTGCCCCCTACTGTCCATAGTGGCTGTTATTCAAATCATATGTGTCACAGTAACTTGTTCAAATTAATCATGAATACAGATGTGTATATAAAATATATATATATAAATAAAAAAACGAATTATACATATAAACAATAACTTTTTGTGGGTGCCACACTTGCACCAGTATAACTTTACTAACTCTAAGAGTGTTCTTATGCAGTAAACAGACCTTCACCAGTATAACTTATTTACTAACTCTAAGAGTGTTCTTATGCAGTGAACAGACCTTCACCAGTATAACTTATTTACTAACTCTAAGAGTGTTCTTATGCAGTGAACAGACCTTCACCAGTATAACTTATTTACTAACTCTAAGAGTGTTCTTATGCAGTAAACAGACCTTCACCAGTATAACTTATTTACTAACTCTAAGAGTGTTCTTATGCAGTGAACAGACCTTCACCAGTATAACTTATTTACTAACTCTAAGAGTGTTCTTATGCAGTGAACAGACCTTCACAGAAATACGAAGTGAATGAGGATGAGGAAGAGCACGAGAATGGAGATGCTGTGCACCAGGAGAATGGAGATGCTGAATACGAGGAGATTGGCAGCTCTGCACTTTGCTCTGCTTTCATTGGCAGACTACAAATGAAAGCACAGCATCTTCCTGGTGAGTGATATGTGACCAGATTTGACTGAGGGACTCTTTTTTTAATTTAAAATGTTCATGTCATATGAAAGCAGGGAATCATAGCTTAAAATTGACATATTGTTTGTTAAGTCTGACCCACCAGTTTTGGAGATATGGCTTATAGAGTAATTAATGTCTTGCAGAGAAACAGCGAGTTGAGAAAACAGGCTTGAAAGGTTCACTTCTGTGGACTCTAAAATTACACCTATAGCTACATGATTAAGCATATTTATATTTAAGCATAAGTCGATTTCAGCTCTGACACTTATTTCAGACATGCTCTATATGTGAAGAGGCTGCCTGTGCTATTAACTCATTTTGGATTAAAAAATAAATAATTTCAGTTGCACAATGGCAGGCTCTCAGTCAAATCTGGTCACATGTTTGTTCATCCCACGCTTTTGTAACCCATTTTTTACCCGTGTGTCAATTATCCAATGTGATCCTGGGCTCTACACACCCTCCGCCAACCTAGTCCCCATATATGGGGGACATGGGGAGAGCAACGGACTTGAACTCATGCTTCCTTCATGCCTGAGTAGTCCAAGTTGCTCCTTTACACCTGACAGGGGGGAGTTTCCCTGGTTATTCCAACCAGTTCCTTTCCCCTCCATCAGGCTGGCCAGGGGGAGGCAGATCTGCTATTTTTCAACAGCTAAAGTATAACATAATGATTAAAACACCAAAAGGGGTTCCCGCCCCGAATGGGTTAAGAACATTTTGTATTCTGTCCAGTTACTTGTAACGGAGTATTTCTATACATCACAGTATTGATACTGTACCTTTACTGTAAAAAGATTTATTCGACTAAAATGTATTTTGGTGGGCCTTGAATGATGCCGTCGTAATGGCTGATTTTAAATTTGCTGAAAATAGCCGATCTACAAGCTCACGGCGCATTGTGAGCTTGTAGATCTGCTGTTTTAAGTATGCAACCAAGTGTAAAATGGCTTATAGTGGATCTCTTGTCCACTAGTCCCTTCCTAACATTTCAGTCTAGTTTTTATTTGTTGAAGAAATTGTCAATACATTTAGTCTCAGGTTTAGTCATCATAGCTTAGTTTTAATTTAGTTTCCATGTAGTTTTCGTCAGTGGGAAAAGGTAGTTGTAGCGGCCCTCGATAGTTGAAATGATGATAAAGATCGATGTGGTCTCAACGGGTGTTTATTTTCTTACGACACCCGTTGAGACCACATCGATCTTTATCATCATTTCAACTATCGAGGGCCGCTACAGTGAAAACTCACTCCGCTTTAGTCTGCTTATCAAGGGCGCTAAAGGGCTGCATGAACCAGTTGAACCTCAGGGTACATCATCAAACAGTCACAGGTACACCAAACATAGTGTGACAGGCGCTTGCTGTGCAGTGTAACAAAGTCACAAACAAACAAATGCTGGGGTGTGTCTCTTTCCCTCTGTCACTGACTCAGTGTGAGAATGGAGTGTGTGAAGCTAGCAGCCTCAGCTAAGTGTGGTGTGGTAACAGGAAGTTTCAAAGTAAAAGTGAACCGAAATACAGGAAGCTTCAAAATAAGATAAACAAAATAAGAAAAGTAAATAACAAATTAACTTCAACTTAGGAAATGATTGAAGTTCAAAGAACTAGTATCCCGGCAGTTACACTCCCCCCAATCATGTTACCTGGGGCAAACCATTCTGAATTGCACATAACATGATTTAAAACATCTTTACAAGTTCAATGAGGTTTGGGAGATCCAAAAGGTTTAGGGGAAAGATCTTATTTCCAACTGGGTTTCTAGCTCCAGGGCCTGTACATGCTTGGTGGAGGCGACCTCTATAGAAGCCATGTCTCCCAGCTCTTCAGGGGAGTCGTTGTACTGGACATGTATGGGGTCATCCATTTTTCCCACAACGTCCGGTATGATGCCCTTGGCTTCCACTACAGCACACTGGAGCGGACAGCACTGTTCTTCGTGGAGCTTCTGTATCTGCTCGACTTTATGACACACCTGCTCAAGTTGCGCCGGTAGGCTACCCAGTTCGGTTTTGTTTCTCTGCCTATCCTGGTCCAATGTGGTCAACTGGACCTGTGTTTGCTCCCTTAGGGAGGAGAGCTCTGCCTCCTGCTTCCTCACAGAGCGCACAAGATCGTCATTTTCTGCCTGTAGATCTTTTATTTTACTGTTCAGCTGAGAGTTACTCGTTTCTTTGCTTTGCAGGGCATTGTTTGCATGTTTCAAGTCAATTAGTGTCTGATCCCGTTCTTTTCTCAATCGCTCAGTCTCCTGATTCTGCTCTGCTGTGATGGCAAGCTGTTGTTGAAGCCGAGCTCGTAAGGCCTCCAGCTCTCTATTATTTAAATCCATCGCCATGTCCTTATTTCGTAGAGTGTTGTGTCGGAGGAGATCTAACTCGTTGTCTAGCTGCCCTTTCGACCTGAGGAAGTCATCCTGGCTCTGTTTTATGGTATTCAGAAGTTCAGCTGTTTCCATGTTCCTTTTCATTAGCTCGGCCACTTCCATCCGCAGGTGTTCATTATTTGCCAAGGCCACCCGTTTATGGGTGCGCAGTTCGTCTAGCTCGTCCTCTACACGGTTTACTTGAGACTTCAGCTCGGTCACCCACCTCTGTGGGTCATCTGTAGATGGCATGCAGACATGACTGGCAGTATAACTACTTGTATACCCATCTGTGGACTCCTTCACCGTTTCTCCCCTTGATCTCTTAGCTCTGCCATGGTGCAGGCAGGTAGGATGAGGTCGATAACATATACCACATGTATGTCGTCTCCTACATTGCTTGCCGACGTGTCCCTTTCTCAGGCATCCGAAGCAGAGGTTATTTTTGAAAATGTAAGCCTTCTTGTCTTCCATGGTTGTGCGTGCAAATCTGGGGCACGTAGCAATACCATGCGCTTTCTGAGCACAGATGGGGCAGGTGAATGGAGGCTTGGAATAATTCTGGGTAGTAGGGTGGGAAGCTCTGGCCTTTTTAGGGGTCCACGCATCCGCAGGCCTGTGATTCATTAAGAAGGGGGGGGAAATAGGGTTACAGGATATACCGGCTTCTGTTTGGAGGTACTTTGTGCAACATGGTGTGACGTTTGGAGGAGCAGAGGGTGGGTTATTGCAGTGTTCGGGTTTGCCTTCAAGTAGGTTATAAGCTTGAACCCGTGCTGCTGCTACTCTGATGTCCATTTGAGTCTCAAGTTGTTGTAGCCTAATGTCTTCCTCTTGCACTTGGGCTTGTTGCTTAAGGATCTCCTGCAGTGCCTTGGCCTTTTCCCGTTTGGCAGCAAGATCAGCTTCTGCATCAGCTCTTTTCTGGGAGACTTTGGAGATTGTATTGGAGTGACGGTTAGAGGTAGACCTTGAATTATCACTGTTTGCTATGGAAGGGGTTTTGGGTGGGTGCAATAGATCGGTTCCATGGGACTGTGCACGGTATTCCATCCCATCTGAATAGTCGGAGACGACAGTTTCTGTATTGGTGTGTCCAAAAATAGACCCATACTCCTCTTTATTTAAAGTCATCCTGACTCTGAATTTTGCGACTGGTTCGTTGAAGGGTTGATCAATAGTTTGTAAGTATTTCTCCACAAGTTCGAATATGTCTGCAGTGATCATCATACAGGCGTCCATTTTGTTAACAATGTCTGGAGTAGGAGTGGAGTTGCATTGGATGGATTCATAGCATTCACGTATTACCTTTAATTGATTCAGAATACATTGTTTGATATCGTGGAGGTCCTCTGCTGAACAAAATGTCTTTAATGTTGACGAAAAGAGTATTTTATTTTTTCCATCACTGTGTTGTTTTAGTTGGAGTCAGAGCAGCGGCTCTGAGACGAATCCAGAGAGGAATATCTTTCTCCTCCTCTTCCTCCTCCTCCTCCTCTGACGAAGAAGAGAGTGTCGTCCACATTAAGCCACGTGACATCAACACTCAACCTGCAGGAAAGTTTGGATTCACTGTTAAACTTGTGGAAGATGTTTCTGAAGTCACATTGTCTAAATAACATACAATGTATATAGCATTAGCATTGTATACGGCACATAGCCTACACTGTATATATATTGTCTGTCTGTCTGTCTGTCTGTCTGTCTGTCTGTGTGTGTGTGTGTGTGTGTGTGTGTGTGTGTGTGTGTGTGTGTGTGTGTGTGTGTGTGTGTGTGTGTGTGTGTGTGTGTGTGTGTGTGTGTGTGTGTGTGTGTGTGTGTGTGTGTGACGTGTTAAGGCTGTCCCCAAACATTCAAGGTTCGAATGTTCGCTCGTTAGGGTTGGCACTCGAATCTTAATTAATGGGTTTGAACCATTCGTTTGTTTGTTTTTTTTTCCCTAACCCTTTTTTAATAAAAATAAATATTATTATTTTTTTTTCCTTTTTTATTAACTCGAAAATATATCTCGGCGAGAATGTGATATGAGCATGTGCATTCCAGTTATGTCTATCTCCTTGTTGTGCTGTCCCTCTCCAAAATCCCCTGTGCATATTAATTTGGTGATGGGCCTGCAGCCAATCAGCCAATCAGCAACAAACACACACCCACACACCCACACACACACACGCACACACACCAGCACGGCACAATTTGAGAAAAAGGTTAGTTCTCTCTCTCTCTCTCTCTCTCGCTGCGCTGTCTGTCTGTCTGTCTGTCTGTCTGTCTGTCTGCCTGTCTGTCTGTCTGTCTGTCTGTCTGTCTGTCTGTCTGTCTGTGTGTGTGTGTGTGTGTGTGTGTGTGTGTGTGTGTGTGTGTGTGTGTGTGTGTGTGTGTGTGTGTGTGTGTGTGTGTGTGTGTGTGTGTGACACTGATTTATTGAATATTCTGACTTTCAATTCAAATGTACATACATTTAGTTTTGATTGTATTGTTAATTTGTTGTATTGTGCTTTTTGCCTTGGCAATGTAAACGTATGTTTTCTCAATGCCAATAAAGCTCCTTTGAATTGAAAAAAAGTGTGGCGACTGCGTGTGATTGGCTAACGTTTAGGAGGAGCCAGGCTGCTGATTGGCTCCTGTGATGGCCTCAACTATATAAATCTGTGTGGAAGCAGCATTCCGATGTATTCTTCCTGGTGTGTGTTTGGTCTGTCAGTAGCAAGAAGTTACACACCGTCTGTCTGTAGCAAGAAGTTACACACCGTCTGTCTGTAGCAAGAAGTTACACACCGTCTGGCTGTAGCAAGAAGGTAACTACATGTTAAACTTAAACCTTTAGCTTTGTTTTAAATGATTCAGTTTGGGTAACTTGATCTGTGAATGAATGCCACTGAGATGTGGAGTTATGTTTTATATCAAGAGTTAAGGTAACTGTTCCAATATGGCTCATAGTGTCTTTGACTGGCATTCAAACTCTTCAGACAGTGGACAGGGTCCATTTGGTTCCATTTGTACACAGAGAGCTGTAAGGGTCCATTTGGTTCCATTTGTACACTGAGAGCTGTAAGGGTCCATTTGGTTCCATTTGTACACTGAGAGCTGTAAGGGTCCATTTGGTTCCATTTGTACACAGAGCTGTAAGGGTCCATTTGGTTCCATTTGTACACTGAGAGCTGTAAGGGTCCATTTGGTTCCATTTGTACACTGAGAGCTGTAAGGGTCCATTTGGTTCCATTTGTACATTGAGAGCTGTAAGGGTCCATTTGGTTCCATTTGTACACTGAGAGCTGTAAGGGTCCATTTGGTTAAACATGCTAACACTTCATCTTCAATATAAAATTGGTATTGTCACAAACGCACAATACAATGTTGGGCTTAAACTTCATTCAAAGCTGAAGGGAAAACATATTTCAAAAGTTGTGGGGGGGGGGGGGGGGGGAATGTATACAAAAATGTAAGCTTGTAAAATATGGGTTGTGGGGCTGGCAAGGCTATACAGCCACAGTGTTTCTAATGTGATGTAGGCCTACATAACACTAATGACACTTATCTTTTCTCTTCATGTAATTCCAGAATATGAAGAGTCACTGCACCAGTGGTGTAGGCAGCAACAAGCCCTGGACCCTGAGACTAGCCATGTCCGTGGGCCCCACAGCCCCACCAATTTAGGCTTCCAAGGACCCCCACCCTGCAGCCCATGTGAAGTGTCCCAGACCGATGCCCCCCTCCCTGCACAAGACATTGAGGTAGGAACTGTACGCTATAGCTGCTGCTGGGAAGAGCTGCTTGCTGCGCAGTGAGTACAAATCTTGTTTATTGTCCTTTGCTGTCGCTGGTGTGGTTAAGCAGGGTACCGATGGTGTTGCTCTCGTTTGCGTTTGCGTTCCGGCTTCCTGCGGTTGCGTCGCGTCGCGTCGCGTCGGGCTGCCTGCTGTTGCACTCGTTTGCGTTGCGTCTTTTGCGTCGACTGCCACAATTTCGTCCGGTTCGTCATTTCACCTAACTTGTGGACACTGCCTGTCATCTGCAGAAGAACGTGATGGTTCACGGTAAGTATCTGTTTTTGTATTCTTTGCTGCTGGTAGGGTAGGGCTCCTAGGGTAGGTTTTTGCGTTGCATCGCAAACTAAGCACTTTGGCACAGGCATGGAGCTCCTGGTTTACTGGGATGGGGTTCGATTCCCTGCTGCGCCCTGCTGATTACATTTAATCTGTTAAACAGGCATCCTTTTGCACAATAGAGCGTCGCAGTCCCTCCCCCTTTCAGAACGACGAGTGGCCCAGGAAATTATTCTCCATTAAATTTTCTTCATAGGCATTTCAAAACTTATTTATTTAAAGACCTTTAAGCGTCGTACGAAGCCAACTCTTGTCATGACAACACACTATTTTGGACCAAAGAAGTAACCTGCCGTTTTTTCTACTCTAATTCTTTGTTTGGCCCGAAAGATTGTGTTTGTCATGATTGGTCCGAATGTTCACTCAAATTCCTGCCGAAGTTCGAGTCCTAAAATAAGGGCTAGGGTACAGCCTTAGTGCGTGTGTGTCTACATAATAGATAGTGTGATCTATGAGGTGGAAGACCCAGAGGAGGTCTATGACGATGTGGACACAGATCCTCACAGACTGGGTGGGTATGAATCCTGTTAGAACATAAAGACCTGGTGCAGAGTTCACATGAACTTGAAAAGTAACTGCAGAATCAGCCTAGGGTTCCAATACCCTTTAAAGAAATGGAATTTTTAGACCTGTACGTGCCCGTTGGCCACCAGTCTATTTGAGAGCGATGCAACCCGGGAACCTAATAATACCCGTTGTCAATTTGCCATGGCACCCGTTTTAACTATCTGTCTGTGTCCCACATGGAGATCTCTGTATCTGCCCGTCTGCCTGTGTGTGAAGAGTGCAAACTGAGGTGGTCTTTACACGAGAACGGTGTTCATAGTAAACGGCGGTGAATCCGCAAAACTTATGACATCATGGCATTTGCGGTGGTTCTTGAGAACAGTGGGTCCGTTGACCGACTCTATACCGGGCACTGCACTCCCTGCGGGGGTGTGGAACGCGTGTGTCGAATGTGAAGTTGGTGTCATGGTCTGTCGCACTACAGAGAATGTCTCCACGTCAGCCACTCCCACTCTCCATTCACTCTCTCAGTCCTTGTCACACACCTGTTTCCACCCCGTCTTCAGCCCAACAGTGCCATGCCCATTCCACACCTGAGAACACTTCTGCAATCACCCTGCTCCCTATAAGACTGGACTCATTCCCCAAACACACTGTCAGTACATACATTGTTGTTCCAGTGATCTGTCTTGGACTTCTGATTTGTTATTTTGGTCTCCTAAAAGGTATCTTGGATTTCATGTGCTTTGTGTAACTTTTGGGACTTCTGGTTTATGCATTTATGCTTTGCAAGTATTGCATTTTTGGACTTCCTGTGATTTAGCAATTTTGCTCCTGAAGTTTTGCATTTTTTGGGTTTCCATTTTTTACTTTGGCTGTATGCTTCTATGCATGAATAAATAAGTTACTTTAAGACTATTCTGCGTTTGGCTCTGCACTTGGGTTCAGTCCTTCACTGCGAACCGTGACAGTTGGTGGGGCAAACGGGTCTCGAGTTACGTGCATTACAACCGAACACACAGCAGTGTTGGGATGAATGTTTAGTCGCTCAAGTTGTCGTTGAGTTTGAGTTGTTGTGGTGTTTTCGTTCTGAATGCAGCATCCGGACCACAGGGGGCAGCACTCCCACAGAAGGACACGGGAGATTCGTCCTCCTTGTCTTATTACAACGTCGGCGAGGAAGTGAGCTTCATCCATGACCCTCAGCCCCGTTCCATCTGTCGACAATCTGCAGCAACACCTGGAGACACTGGTAAGACCATCTGTCGACAACCTGCAGCAACACCTGGACACACTGGTAAGACCATCTGTCGACAACCTGCAGCAACACCTGGAGACACTGGTAAGACCATCTGTCGACAACCTGCAGCAACACCTGGAGACACTGGTAAGACCATCTGTCGACAACCTGCAGCAACACCTGGACACACTGGTAAGACCATCTGTCGACAACCTGCAGCAACACCTGGAGACACTGTTAAGACCATCTGTCGACAACCTGCCACAACACCTGGACACACTGGTAAGACCATCTGTCGACAACCTGCAGCAACACCTGGAGACACTGGTAAGACCATCTGTCGACAACCTGCCACAACACCTGGAGACACTGGTAAGACCATCTGTCGACAACCTGCAGCAACACCTGGAGACACTGGTAAGACCATCTGTCGACAACCTGCCACAACACCTGGACACACTGGTAAGACCATCTGTCGACAACCTGCCACAACACCTGGACACACTGGTAAGACCATCTGTCGACAACCTGCCACAACACCTGGAGACACTGGTAAGACCATCTGTCGACAACCTGCAGCAACACCTGGACACACTGGTAAGACCATCTGTCTCTCTCTGCGTTGTGTTGAATGGACAGATGGACCTCTCTTGACTCTTTGGAAACAACGTTTTATTCTGACAAGGAATAAACACAGACACGCCTCCACGTTAGTTCCTAATGCAAGGACTCCTCTCTAAACAGAGTTGAACAAACACTGTATAAGTCATTTTGCAACAAGTACAATGCTTATTTTGTTATACAGAGAACAACAAAGACACCCACCTCGTTCCATGCGGAAATAAAGAAGGAAGAGGTGGAGGTGTGGCAAGGCATTTATACGGGGGGCAAGGAGGAGACTTAAAGGAGCTGTGACCTCTAATGCATTCTTATACACATGAACCATGGAGAATTAAGTCAGGTAGAAGCACTTATTTGTATCATATTTTGTGTAATTATATTATATGTGTTTGTTGTAACACTGTTACATTTGGATATTCCATATGTTGATCTGACCTCATCAAACCCTGTACACTCAAGACACTGCCCCCGCTGCCACCCTTAGATCTCCATATATGGAGCTGACCTGTTCTGACATTCCGTATGTTGATCTGACCTCATCAAACCCTGTACACTCAAGACATGCTCCATATATTATATGGCCAGTACAGAATTCATTCCATTATGTTGATCTGACCCTCCATGCCAAAGCACCAGCGCTCGCCCAGCAGTCTGCCGCCCGCCACCCAGGCGGATGGGTGCATTCGACCTCTGTGGTCGCTTCTCACGTCTTACTGGTTGTGTGTGTGTGTGTGTGTGTGTGTGTGTGTGTGTGTGTGTGCGTGCGTGCGTGCGTGCGTGTGTGCGTGCGTGTGTGCGTGCGTGCACGTACAGACAGCGTGATCTGTGAGGTGGAGCATCCACAGTACGACGACGTGGACACAGGAAGTGACCTCGCAGAGACGACAGTGTGAGGTCATCATCGTCAGACAGACTTTATTTTTTAAACAAGATTTCAATGTTATTTTTTTATTTGGATTTTTATTAACACGAGAGGACAATGGCTTCCATTCCGTTATAGAGGTCGATGGCTTCCATTCCGTTATAGAGAACAATGGCTTCCATTCCGTTATAGAGGACGATGGCTTCCATTCCGTTATAGAGGACGATGGCTTCCATTCCGTTATAGAGAACAATGGCTTCCATTCCGTTATAGAGAACAATGGCTTCCATTCCGTTATAGAGGACGATGGCTTCCATTCCGTTATAGAGGACGATGGCTTCCATTCCGTTATAGAGAACAATGGCTTCCATTCCGTTATAGAGAACAATGGCTTCCATTCCGTTATAGAGGACGATGGCTTCCATTCCGTTATAGAGGACGATGGCTTCCATTCCGTTATAGAGGACGATGGCTTCCATTCCGTTATAGAGGACAATGGCTTCCATTCCGTTATAGAGGACGATGGCTTCCATTCCGTTATAGAGGACGATGGCTTCCATTCCGTTATAGCAAGCTAACATTCCAGGAATAGAACGCCTGACGTTTCTACTATTCATTCTTATAATTCATTGGACACAAATTTGATTGTGTCATTTGGATGTATGATGACTATTGACGTTTGATGACTCCTGTTTGCATTTTTTACAGCAAATATAGCTGGCTTTCACTGGCTTTTTTATAGATTACTGTTTATTGGTACTAATTTTAAACATAGATTAGTGTTTTATGACTTTCATATGATGTTAAAGCTAGATTACTCTTTAGTTTTACACTTTTATATGATGATAAAGCAAGATTGCTGTTTAATGAGTGTTACTTGATGCCTGTTCAAAGTTCAAAGTTAGTGTGCTGTTTAGTTTTATGACTTTAATAACTTTGTGAGACATCATTTGCTAAAAGGTTGTTAAAAAAGGGACATAGTGCAGCTTTAAAGTTAGTTTAGGATCATTTGGATTTGTTTTTTTCAACATTAAAGTATATTTTACATAAATGTTGTATTGTGATTGCATGTTTTTTTATTCTTATTGTATTTTTACTGCTATTATTATCTGTACAGCAAGCACTTTGTAAACTTGTTTTTGGAAAGGTGCTATATAAATAAATTGGTGTTTTAAAGTATTATGTTATACTTTAGCTATTGAAAAATAGCAGATCTACAAGCTCATAGCGCGGCACCGAGTGCCACGCTATGAACTTGTAGGTCTGCTATTTTTGAAAAATCGTGAAAATGTGCCTTAAATCTTTGAATATATATTCTTGTTTCAGTTTCTAACTCAAATCTTTGCTTCTGGAGGGTCCCTGGAACAACATATTTTCAGATGGGGGTCCGCGGCATATTACATATATAATGTTTGTGGTCCTTGACATGAAATATTGAGAACCACTGATATAGAAACATGAGGTTTTTCAGATTTATTTATTTTTAATTCCGACGTCAGGCCTAAATGGGTTGAGTAACTAACTACTAAATTGCAAAACTTAACTTGTTAGTTATTCTGTTACCGTTACTCGTTATATATCGCCGTTATTACTAGCGCTGTTACGCCCAACGCTGACTTTGACATTACTGGCTACGAGAGAAGAGGATGATGAAGACATCTCTGCACACTGTTCTGAAAATGAAGTTGAGCTTAAATCAGACTTTGAAGTCACTGAAGACAGTGATGAGTGGGAGGAGACCAGTGGAGGCCAGTCAGCTTTGAATACCCTATCACACTAAAAGACACTATGAAGGCCCTCATTTATCAACACCATTGTGACCCTGGGTCATACGTGTCGTTTTCTTGTAGGTTTCTTCCCTCTTTGTGTGTGTGTGTGTGTGTGTGTGTGTATCTCATACAATATTCAAGAATTATGCAGTTGATGAGGATATAGTCTCCTTTACAGTTAAAGCCAGATTACAGGTCCTTCCAACCAGACTCAATCTCTCTCTGTGGTACCCTAACACGTTTCCTCCTCATTGTCTGCACCATGACCACACTCCAGTTACAGAAACACTGTCACATATTCTTAATGGCTGCTATGTATATAAGGGAATGTACATTGCTAGGCACGACAGACTTGTTGACCTATTGCTAAGGACATAAGTTCATATGTTTCATCATCTGCCAAAATGTATAAGCACTCACGTGTTTCAACTGCTGTGAATGCACAATAATGAAAATGATGCCTTCTCAGATGTCACAGCTAATACACCAGATATTGTTGTTGTTGATGAGGACAGTAGAGAAGTGACCATTTTGGAAGTGGCATGTACATTTGACCACAGTCTGGAAGAGGCATTCCTTACCATGGTGCTTAAGTACCAGCGTCTTATACAGCTTGGCTACAAACTACTTGTGTTCATATTTGGAAGCCTCGGTAATGTCCATAAATCAGTCGTGAGGTGCCCAGCCCACACACCAATGTGTGTTTGCGTGTGCGTGTGTGTGTGTGTGTGTGGCTTCATGCACACATATCAAACGAACATGCCCCCACCCATTCAACTTTTTCAATTTCTTTTGCGTTTTTGGGGCTCCCATGTGTGTTTTCTATCCCCACAAATAACCAATTTTGAACGATCAGGAAATGGTGGTACTGCAGCTAAAACTGCTTTCAAAGTCCAGAAAGAAATGACAAGGACTGGTTATATCAGAGTGGTGATTGAGGCTCAAACCATTAGAAATAACTTTGAGGGACATAGACAATGTGATATTAAATATCATATATTGTAAATATATGTTATTTGCGCTTTTAGTCTGACACATTTTGTAGTCATATTGCATCCGGGTCTAATATTGTCCAATATTGCTCCCGTCCGCTTCTCATTGTAAATAGCAATATCTAAACGCATGAATCTTTTTACAATGACGTTATTTCTTCAGAAAGAAAGCCATTGAGGGTTAAAATGGGTCTTAATGCTTCCAACTTGAGTGTGTCTCCATATAACCAGTCACTCACTCCACAGCCCTCACATGCAGCTCACTGAGTGTACAACTCCTTCTCCAGCCATACATTGACATAACAACGCGTCATCAGAGCGGAGGGAGGGGCGTCAGCTGCGACTCCGCGGCTCCGCCCACCCCCCGGGGTAAGATTTGTGATTTGTGATTTGCTCTCGTTCACTGCAATGCAATTTGCGG